>NC_135892.1:35715596-36070243 GCF_964194155.1 Cetorhinus maximus | reverse complement strand
GAGGAGGGAGGGGTAGGGGGGAGGAAGAGGAGGGGAAGGGGAGGGCACAGGAGAGGGGAAGGGTGTGTGAGGGTGGGGAATTGGGTGGGGGGTGAGGAGGCGGCGAAGGTGGAAGGAATTTCATATTTTCAGATCTTTTATTTGTATTTCATTATCAGTGTGTCCAAATGGATCTGTGCTGTACTCGATTCTTTCAACTGCTCACTGTAAACCCAATTGTGATCATACTTAAATTTTTATATCGATTAACCATTATGACGCAAAGGAGTACTTACCAATTGCCTATCAAAAATCTAGTAGAGGTGGTGTCAAAGCAAGAGAGATTTGGCATTGACTGGAGTGCAAATGCAACTGATGCAAAACCCCAGTGAAATTTTTAAAACTGGAACACGTTCTGATAGCCAGCTGGGCCATCATTTTGTTTTATGATTGAAGAGGCAATGGTAGGTTTTGAATCATAGAATTATAGACTAGTGCAGCACAGAAAGAGGTCAGTTAGTTCATTGAGTCTATATCAGCTGTTTGGAAGAACAACACTACCCCGCTCTTCCCCGTATCCTTGTAATTTTTTTTCTCCAATTTCCCTTTGAAGGCTACTGTTGAACTTTCCACTTCCTGATCAGGCAGTGTATTCCAAATCCTAACCACTTGCAACTTCATGTGCAAGGATGTTCATACTAACAAATTGAGGAACTTGGCACCTTATTAAATTGGTGGTTTTCAATCTTTATTTATGTGGGCACCTGTGGTTACAATCCTGATATTAACACCTTTTTGGGGCTCCCCCAGTTCTAACTTACTGAAAACAATGCTGTAACTGCAGGAAACTGTTATTTGAGTGTACAACAACAGATACAAAGTTGTGATTTAGAAATATTGTACTAGTTTGAAAACCTGTGTTTTAGATAGACTCCTGTAGAATAACCACGATAGCAGTTCACCCAAGTGTACGGGGTAGATCATTTAGGACTTAGATGAGGAGAAACTTCTTCACCCAGAGAGTGGTGAGCCTGTGGAATTCGCTACCACAGAAAGTAATTGAGGCCAAACATTGTATGTTTTCAAGAAGGAGTTTGGTATAGCTCTTGGGGCAAAAGGGATCAAAGGGTATGGGGAGAAAGCGGGAGCAGGCTATTGAGCTGGATGATCAGCCGTGATCATGATGAATGGCGGAGCAGACTCGAAGGGCCGAATGGCCTACTCCTCCTATTTTCTATGTTTCAATGTGTTTTTGCAGTGTGTTTTTGAGACATTGAATTGTTGCATATTTCAAATGTGGACTGTGTACACCGGTGGTGGAAGGGGGGGGGGGGGTTAGTGTGTACTGTGAGTGTTTGTGCTTTTGTTTAGAGCAGAGGCTAAAATATAAACACAAATTTTATTTTAATTTGGTCACTATTAGGTTTATATATTTATGACTGCTACTTAAGACATTGATGTTGCAAAGAATGAAAGCAACTGGAATGATTACTACGATTTCACTCTGTTTTACCTAAAGGTATCTTCACATTCTTCTGATGTTTTGGTCATTCCTTGCTGGAGTTGTCACTTTCTACTGTTCACTTGGACCTGACTCGCTTCTGCCCAATATTCTCTTCACCAATGAGCGGAAACCAAAGGTAAACCTGAAACTCTGTATTTCCCATTTTTTAATAAGGAAAATTTATTTAACCTTGCTATCATTTTTGAGGTAACGTGGTAAATGCATAATTCACCATTTTTTTTTTCTGTTATGCGTAATGCATAATATAGTCATTACATCATTTCCCAGCATCTATGCAATATATCATATAGTTATCATATATCTTGATGCCACTGTTATATATAATACCATA
Source organism: Cetorhinus maximus (assembly GCF_964194155.1). NCBI lineage: Eukaryota > Metazoa > Chordata > Chondrichthyes > Lamniformes > Cetorhinidae > Cetorhinus > Cetorhinus maximus. The sequence continues at coordinate 36,068,408 of NC_135892.1, read as the reverse complement.
TCATCATTCCCCAGTTAGTGTCAGTGTGGTTAATATAGTTAATACAATATAGTTAGCATATCATTTCCCAATTAACCCGATATCAGTCATTATATCATTACAATGCAATGCTGTATTATTATTAAAGAAGTCTAAATGATGCACATAGCATCAGTGCAATATATAATGTAGTTATCATATTACCTAGTTGGTGTCAGTGTAATAGGTAATATAGTTAGCATATCATTTCCCAGTGTCAGTGTGCTTTAGAATATAGTTACTAGTTCATTTCCAGTTGATTCCAGTGTGATGCAAAATATAGTTGCCATACTACTTTTCCCAGTGTTACTTTGATAGTCATTGTCATTACAGCACAGAAGAGAGGCCATTCGGCCCACCAAATCCAGGCCAGCTCTCTGTACAACAGTCCAGTCAGCCCCATTGCCTTGCTTTGTCTCCATATCCCTGCAAGTTTATTTTCCTGAATTTGCCCTTTCAGTTTTTTTGAAGTTATTAATCATCTCTACTTCCACCACCCTTGTAGGCAGAGTGTTCCAGATCATTGCCACTTTGTGTGCAAAAAGGTTCTTCCTTACATTCCCCGCATCATTTGCCCAAATCCTTAGGTCTGTGTCTCCTTGCCCTTGAGCCATCAGCTAATGGGAAGAGCTTTTTCTTGTCTATCCTATTTAAACTTGTTATAATCCTGTACACCTCTGAGAAACCTCCCCTCAATGTCTTGTGCTCCAAGGAGAACAACCCTAGTTTCTCAACCTATCCTTGTAACCTATCTAAAATCCCCCAATCCTGGAACCATTCTGGTAAATCTCCTCTGCATCCTCTCAAGGACCCTTACATCCATCCTAAAGTGTGGTGACCAGAACTGGACACATCACTCTTGTGCCCTAACCAGAACTTTTTATAGATTGAGCATAACTTTCCTGCTTTTGTACTCAATATCTCTATTTGTGAAGCCCAAGATCTCATATAGTTTGCTAGCTACCCTCTCTGTATGTCCTGTCACCTTCAAGAATCTGTGCACATGGGCTATAAGGTCCCTGTGTTCCTGCACACTCTTGGAAACTGCCATTAAGTCTATCACTTCTCACTATTGCTTCTGCCAAAATGCATCACATCACACTTATCTGGGCTAAATTCCATCCGCCACATTGACCTATTCTGCTAGCCTATCTATGCCCTGTTTCAGTCAATTTGTATCATCCTCACTGTTTGCCACACCTCCATTTATTCAACATCTATTGCATTTTCCTCTGCTTTCTCTGTTGTTTCTTCAAAAAATTCAATTAGGTTAGTCAAGCATGATCTGCCTTTTACAAATCCATGCTGGCTAACCTTAATAGCATATCATTACCTAGTTGGTGTCAGTGTAATAGGTAATATAGTTAGCATATCATTTCCCAGTGTCAGTGTGCTTTAGAATATAGTTACTAGTTCATTTCCAGTTGATTCCAGTGTGATGCAAAATATAGTTGCCATACTACATTTCCCAGTGTTACTTCAATAGTCATTGTCATTACAGCACAGAAGGGACACCATTCGGCCCACCAAATCCATGCTGGATAACCAAATCTCTCCAAGTGCCTGTTGATTATTGTTCCTATAATCTTACCCACCACTGATGTTAAACTGACTGGCCTGTAGTTACTAGCAATGACCTTGCATCCTTTCTTAGACAAGAGTGGCACATTTGCTACTCTCCAATCTTCGGGCACTTCTCCCATTTCTAGGGAAGATTGGAAGATTATGGCAAGCCTTTTTGCTAACTCCAGTGCCACTTCGTGGGAGGCAAGCCATCTGGACCAGAAGACTTGCCACTCAAAACATAGCCAGCCTTTCCAGTACATCCTGTGTATCAATTTTCACCCCATTCATTATCTCTACCTATTTCTCCTTCTACCAGTATTTTATCAATATTCTCTTCCTTAGTAAACACTGATACAAAGTACTCATTAAGTGTTCTAGCCTTATCATGCATCTCTAAGCATCTATCACCTTATTTCCCTTAATTGTTAACTGCCATTATTTTCCCATATTCTTTCTTTGCCAGTCTGATTTCCTTGTACACTTCCCCTTTCAGCTTATTGTATTTGACCTGGTTCTCACTTGAATTATTCACCTGACATTATCATACGCCTTTTTTTTTGTTTCTTCATTTTCTCTATCTCCCTCATCATCCAAGGAGCCCTGGCTTTGGTTCCCCTACCTTTTGCCCTTGTTGGAATGTACCTCGCTTGTGCCTGAAACATCTTGTCCTTAAAGGTCACTGTTCTGTTACTGTTTTTCCTGTCAGTCTTTTGCTCCATTTCATCCTGGCTAGATCCTTCTCATCCCATTGAACTTGACCCTCTTTCAATTTAGAAGTTCTGTTTCAGATCGTTTCATGCTCTTCTGCATTATCTATTAAACCTTATGATATGATGATTACTCTTACCCAAATGTTCCCCTGTAGGTACTCAACCCATCTCATTCCCCAGTACCAGATGCGGCAATGTTTCTTTCCTAATTGGACTGAGAACATGCTGGTCAAGGAAGTTCTCCTGAACACATTTCAGAAATTCCTTCCCCTCCTTTCCCTTTGGTCCAACATTATCCCAATATCTGGGTATTTAAAGTTTCCCAATATTACCACTCTATAGTTCTTGCACATCTGTGATTTCCATGCCGATTTGCTCCTGTGTCCATGTTACTATTTGGATACCTATAGAATACTCCCAGTAGCATGATCGTCCGTTTTTTACTTCACAAGTCAAGCCAAATGGATACTATTCATTAACTTCCCCTCTTTCTGACATCACAATTCCATCAGTACTGCCATCCCACCTCCCTTTTTTCCTTCTCTCTTTGCCCCTGAATATTAAGCATCCAGTCCTCACCATTTTTAAGCCACATTTCCCTTATTCCCACTACATCATATTCCCACATGGCTATTTGAGCTTGTAGCTCATTAACCTTATTCACCATGCTTTGTATTTTTACATGCATGCATTCTAAACCTGTCCTATGTTCTTTCAGTGTGTCCTATTTGATACGGTACTACTTCCTTCTCTAGTACTAGCCAACGCACACCCTCCTTTATTCCTCTTTTCTATATGCTGGTTAGTTTTGTTTAAATTTAGTTTAGACCCTCCCCAACCACACTAATGAACCTCCCTGCGAAGGCATTGTTCCCAGTCTTGAGATGCAGCCCATCCCTTTTCAATAGGTCTTTCCTGTCCCAGAACTGATCCCGATGCCCCAAGAATCTGAAGCTCTCCGCCTTCACCATGCTTCAAGCCATGCATTGACCCTCCTTATCTTCCTAATTCTACTCTTGCTAGCACTGGAGTAATCCAGAGATTACTCCCTTTGAGGCCCTGCTTTCCTGACCACAGGACCCCAGTACCTGCCCCTTCTATGTTATTGGTACGCAGTGTACCACAACTTCCCATGTAGTTTGTAGCTCAAGAATAGAATTACAAATTATTCTTGTTGGCCTTTAGCTCTGAGCAATTCATTAGAATTTGGCCTTGCATTGGTCCTCTATAGAGAAAACTCTGAACTCTTTTAAAAATGCTGTTCATCTCCATAGCTTCAAATTGGCCATCAGGTTACCTTTGGAACATGGTATACTGTCTGTAGATTTGGTGAGTTCTCAAATTGCTAAATGAAAGTAAGAGGATGACAAATCTATCTTTCCAATTTGCCTTGAGCAAATGCCTTGAGCAGTATGAAAATGAGATTTTTAAAAAAAACTTTGTAGGCTTGATTTGTTTTCATATATTAAACAACTTGGCCTCGATACAAAGCTTTTCTCAGTCGTGTTAAGTTTGTAATTTGTCTGCAGGTGGATACATTGGATTCTGCAATTCCAACAATAAAATGGATTCAAAATTCTGATCATTATTTTGGTGCAGCAATGGTTCTGATGTAGGAACCAGAATTTGGGGACCAGTGTAAATAAATCAGATTTGGAACGAAAATGTAATCACTGGACAGATCTGCTTTATTTTATATACATGTAAAGGGAATGCAGCCTGATAAGGAGTTAACATTCCTTTAATTTTATAAAAGGCCTTTATTGGTGCACTGATATACTTGACGTCACTTGTGTAACTTTCCTTCAATAAAGTGGTTTAACTGACAGTTGTGCCATAAGTCTCACAGGCTTGAGCTTCAGAATTTAAAAAGATGGGCAGTTAGCAGCGTCATCTTGCTAAATAAAGAACTTTACAACTGGAATATTGCATGAATTTGCCAGGTGATTGGTTTAAAAAAATACAGGCAACATGTGGGAAAATGCTTTTATTCAATGAGCAATTAAGACTTGGAATACGCTGCCTGATAGGATGGTGTATACAGACTCAATAGCAGCATTCTAGATTGAATTGGATAAATACATGAAGGAGCAGAGATTGCAGAGATATGGGGAAAAAGTTGGGGGAGTGCGACCTACTGGATTGCTCTTCGAAAGAGCCAGCAGCGACGCAGTGGGCCAAATGGCCTTCCTTCATGCTGTACTATTCTATAATTCTGATTTGTATTGTTTCCTAGTGTTCACTTGCAAAGTATTTCTCGATCTTTTACTGTAAAGTTCACAAAATCTTGAAGTATACTGCGCCCATACTGGTATCCTCACACAGGGCAGATGTTCACTTGTTATTGAGCATCCTTATTCACCTGTCCCAGAAAATACCATTTACAGAGCTCCCTGCTCTTGATTTTTCAACTTGTCTCTTTTGAAGGCACTGATTGATAACCTGGGCACTGTCTATCCTTTAGTACCTTTGTCAAATTGACATTTCTTCCGAATACTGGGGACAGATTAATAATGATCATTTACCTTGGAATTGAAAGGACAGTGATTGTACAACAATTATACCAACAATGATATTGTGAAATAAAGGGCAACAGTAAGGTGGTGGTGCTGCCAACTTATCCAATAAGTTGCTGAGCCCTACAAACCATGTAGATTTCACATTTGTGCCCCAGTCTTCTGAATTGGCTGATCTCAGCTCTGCGGTTGGCACAGCAGTTGGTATCAATCTGTCTGGGTTAGGGAAAGATGAAATGAATGGGGGATTTTTACTCCTAATCATTATTCAGCAGCAACTGTTTAATATGTTGCGATGTTGATTTGGGATCAGATCATGCCTGATTATGATGTTCTCCACCCCTATGACTCTGTCAGAGTCACTCATGAATGACCACTTGGGCAAAGTAAAGTTTTATCCAAAGAATCAGTGCCTTTTACGAGTTGGAAGAAAAATGACTTGGGGGTGGGGGGGCGGGGGGTGGGGGGGGGGTGGGGGGGGGAGGTGCGGCGGTGAAGAAAATGGGAACACCATGTTTAGGTAAAGCTGGAGGTGTATTGGAGTCCCATTAAGAGAATTCACTATTGCGTAACACTCAGCCATGTGATGGCAGGCTCTTACTCATGAGAAGGGAATATAACTAAAAAATAATTGGGAAGGGTTCCTGTAGATTGGTCACCATTCGTGGAGCCAGAAATGTATTTCTTTTCCATTTCAATTTTGTGCTTATTTGTTGAGGGAAACTGATGCTTTGCAATGGCGCACGTTTCTTTTCAGGCACCCTTTGTCAGCATCAAGTATGCTGAAGTCCAGGTCAGCACTATTAGATGTTGAGTAAGATTCCCTCTGTTCAAGCATTTTGCTTTACTCCAACTTCATATGATTTCCCACTGCAGCAGTCTGATATTTTTCTATTTCATGCCAGTTTCTGAGTGGCATTACCAGTTGGTGCTGAACTGGGTTAAGGCTGCCAATCCTTATTAATCCATGGCCTCTTGCATCTAGCTTTGTTTGGAAACTTTGATTCCATTGGTCTGTACTGGATATGTACCCAGGTGCTGGAGGTATTAGCCCCGTACCTATCCCGTTTCACCACGCAGTCTCTTCCCCACTGCACCATCACCCTCCCAATTGAAATACCATCTCATTCTTTACTGAGAGCATCTTCTGAAGCTATTTCTTCTCAGGTTTCAAATAAGATCTTTTCCTTGAGGTGAATCTGTAAATGTAACATTGCTAAAACAGGATAGTGTGAGGTGCTAATGAACTAAATTTGTTATAGTTCTTTGTCTCCACTTGCACTTTAATATTCATCCATCAAGACAGATGCTGTACATGTATGTGATGCTTATGACCTGTTTCAAACTCAAAGTGCACGGCTAATTTTACTTTTCTTATTAACAGCAGCTGGAACAGCAAGAACTGTTTCCCCAAGGTCATAGCTGTGCTGTCTGTGGGAAAGTCAAATGTAAAAGACATAAGTAAGTTCATCAGTACAGAAGAGGACTATATCTGAGGAAAAGCATAACTGGATAGAATGCTAAAATGCTTTGATATCATTTGAAGTTGATCATTCAAGGCCAATGTGTACATGTTGAAACTATGTACATGCTTGTGTGTTGATTTGTCCATGTTATAGCAATCCATTGGTGTAGGGGAAGGGGAGTGATGGTGCATTTGCATAAACTTTCTGTATCTTCATTAGTCATGCAAAGATACCTTCTGCCTTCAAAATACCTGAAAGGTTTAATAGTTTTGTTAGGAGGAACATAAAATCATACAGCTCAAAAGGAGGCCATTTACACCTGTGCAAGTTTATCCAAGTGGCCCCACTCCCCTGCTCTTTCTCCATAATCTTGGATTTTTTTTTAAGTGAATCAGTCACATTTTCATTGGTTGGGTAAATTTCCTGTTTCGGTAATAGAAATTCATGTTGAGTAGAATGCAAATTCGTATTATGGAAGGTATTACTATGTTTAGAACACGTTTGGCATCTTGTAGTGAAACCTTGATAAGAAGTAGTAAGCTGTTTATCCTATTTATTTGTACGTCAATTGCTGCATCTCTTAAATTAAGTAAAGAACTGAACCGGTTTGATGCAGCGTTACAGTGCGCTACCGATTAAGTCATACATATTTGTCAGGAAACTGTCAACTGTAAAACTCGCCCAGTAGGTGTATCTACTGAAAGTTGTAAACATTATTTGCTCTGCTTGGTTTCTGTTTTACTACAAACCATGTATCTTGCAGCTTATACTAAGTCAGCAAAGAGTAATTATAATGAGATGGAATGAAGACAGATTAAGGTGAGTATGCGCATATTGCTTTCATAAATTATTTCAGTTTATGAAGATAAATACAATTCAGTAACTTGCAGCTGCGAGAACAAGAATCATTTTAATGAGTTGGGTCTCTAGTTCATTGTAGAGTAGGTGTCATAGAATCATAGAAATATATCATCGAAGGAAGCCATCATGTCTGTACCGCCCGAAGAGTAATCTAACTTAATCCTACTTTCCAGCTCTTGGCCCGTTGTCCTAGGTTACGGCATTTCAAATATGTATCTGAGTATTTTGTTTAAATACAGTGAGGGTTTCTGCCTCTATCACACTTTCAGGCAGAGAGACCCCAAGGCCCTCTGGAGGAAAAAATTCTTCTCAACTTCCCTCTAACACTTTATCTAGTTATTTTAAATTGATGCAGCTTGGTTGATGATGTGAAATAGGTCCCTCCTAACCATGCTATCCTGCTGCTTATAATTTTATACATCTTAATTAAACCTCCCCAAATTTCCTCTGTTCCAAAGAAAACAACCACAATCTATCCAATCTTTCCTCATAACTAAAATTTTTCAGTTCTGATAACATCCTCATATGTCTCCTCTGTACCCTCTCTAGTGTAATCACATCTTTCTGTAACTCAGTGGCCAGAACAAGCTAGGGTCTAAGTGTTTTATACAGTGTTACAATCCCTGTGGGGGAACTGTAAACCAAAATAACCAAATTTACCTAATGACCCCCCCAAATGAGAGGATTTCCAACAAGATTTCACTTTATGTAGCTTTTACTTCAACACAAATCTGAGCCAACGCAAGTTAAACGTAAATTAATAGGCAAATGACACTTCAACTAAATAGCTAAATTTCACTTTAAATAGTGAAAATGCCCTACACAACCACCTGCAGATATGTGTCACTACATAGCTGCACAATTCCACAATATGCTGTTGTACTATATTCATGCAGGGTAAGTCAGGAGTCCCAAATGATGATAGCTTTCACCTTTGAGTTTCACAGGTATGATTATCATCAGCAAGGCTCACTTCTACCAACCCCCTCTCCCTCGCATCAAGACTATCCTGATGGTGTAGCTTTCCAGAGTTCCTTTTCAGCCGACCAATCAATAACATGCTGGTTCACGGTTTGAGCACTCCTGGGAAAACACCCATCTCTACAGTGTCTCTAAGCCGTTCACACAGATTTCCAGGTTTTAGACTTTCTTAGCCAACTTGCACAATACTTTCAAGAGCTCCTGTCTCCTTTCCTGCCAAACAGAAAAAAATGACCTCTCCTTGAGAGTGACTTGCTTATTTTCCTCAGAAGAATTCTTTGTGTTCCTCTTTCTGTCTCTGCTTTCTATTTGAGTCCAAATCTGCACAGATCGCCATCACTTCCAGCTTCTCTGCTTGTAACTCTCCTTTGTGTCTGCCAGCCACACCGCTTCTTTCTTAGCTTCCTGTTGGTACTACTTACAGGTCAAAGGTTGTCAGGCCACATGGACCAGTGTTTTATATCCAAGAAAATTGCAACTGATCCCTTTATAATTGATGCAAACTCTTAAAAGTTAATTTCAAAAGTTCTTAAAAACAATTGCAGATTCCACAGACATTTTAAGGAAATTACAAATTCTCCTTACTGTACTTCTTCATCAGAGGTCATCAAACTGTTCTCGAATAGCTTCCCTGTACCATCTCTAGGGTGATCACTTCTTCCTGTAAGGCTGTGACCAGAACTAACTCTGGCCTAATTAGGGTTTAGTACAGTTCTAGCATAACCTCCCTGCTCTTCTAATCCATGCCTTGGCTAATATCCTGTATCTTTTTTTGGAAAAAATATACTTTTTTCATAAAATATCTGAAAGAACATTACAAAACATTTCTAAATGACTATCACAAAAAGTGCAATCAGATTCAATTTTTACACATGGATCACGAGGTGCTTCAATACAATCAATGAATTTCTATCCATTGAGATGTATAGAAAACTGGTTGGCAGACAGGAAACAAAGAGTAGGAATAAACGGGTCTTTTTCTGAATGGCAGGCAGTGACTAGTGGGGTACCGCAGGGATCAGTGCTGGGACCCCAGTTATTCACAATATATATTAATGATTTAGATGAGGGAATTAAATGTAATACCTCCAAATTTGCAGATGACACAAAGTTGGGTGGGAGGGTGAGCTGTGAGGAGGATGCAGAGATGCTTCAGTGTGATTTGGACAAGCTGAGTGAGTGGGCAAATACATGGCAGATGTAGTATAATGTGGATAAATGTGAGGTTATCCATTTTGGTAGCAAAAACAGGAAGGCAGATTATTATCTGAATGGCAACGAGACCTGGGTGTCCTTGGACACCAGTTGCTGAAGGTATGCAGGTGGTAAAGAAGGCAAATGGTAAGTTGGCCTTCATAGCCAGAGGATTCGAGTACAGGAACAGGGATGTCTTGCTGCAATTATATAGGGCCTTGGTGAGACCAAACCTGGAATATTGTGTGCAGTTTTGGCCTCCTTATCTGAGGAAGGATGTACTTGCTAAAGGGGGAGTGTAGCGAAGGATTACCCGACTGATTCCTGGGATGGTGGGACTGACATATGCGGAGAGATTGAGTCGATTAGGATTATATTCGCTTGAGTTCAGAAGAATGAGGGGAGATCTCATAGAAACCAATAAAATTCTAACAGAACTAGACAGGGTAGATGCAGGAAGGATGTTCCCAATGGTGGTGGAGTCCAGAACCAGGGGTCACAGTCTGAGGATATGGGGTAGACCATTTTAGGATTGAGATGAGAAATTTCTTCACCCAGAGAGTGGTGAGGCTGTGGAATTCGATACCACAGAAAGCAGTTGAGACCAAAACATTATATGTTTTCAAGAAGGAGTTAGATATAGCTCTTGGGGCAAAAGGGATCAAAGGGTATGGGGAGAAAGTGGGAGCAGACTATTGAGTTGGATGATCAGCCACGATCATAATGAATGGCGGAGCAGGCTCGAGGGGCCGAATGGGCTACTCCTGCTCCTAGTTTCTATGTTTCTATGAATATTACAGTCATTTCAATATGGTCATTACAGACAGTCAGTGCAATGGGGTTGGAGTTATCGACATACATCATGTTGCACTCTAAGGTGCTTCATTACAATTATAATACATTTATTATTCATTACATACATTTATTGTGAGCCATATAGCCTGAGGGGTCTATACAATCCCCAGCCCCTTGGTGAACAATGGCAGAAAGGTCTTAGACAGCGACCTTTCCCCTTTGCGGCAGCTGCCGCAAGGTTTAGTGCATCCCTCAGCATGCAGTCCTGGACCTTGGAATGTGCCAGTCTGCAACACTCGATCGGGGACATCTCTTTGTGCTGGAAGACCAACGAGTTTCCGGCAGACCAAAGAGCATCTTTCACTGAGTTGATGATCCTTAAGCTGCAGTTGATGTTTGTTTCGGTGTCCCCCCCCTGGGAACAGCCAGTAGAGCAGAGTCCTGTGTTACAGCACTGCTCGGGATGAACCTTGACAAAAACCACTGCATCTCTCTCCAGATCTTCTTTGTAAAGGCACGTTCCACAAGGAGGTGAACAACGGTCTCTTCCCCACCACAGCCGCCTCGAGGGCAAATTGCAGAAGGGGAGACACTCCTGGCGTGTAGGAAGGATCTGATGGGGAGGGCCTTTCTCACCACCAGCCAAGCTACGTCTTGGTGCTTGATGGAAAATTCTGCGAAGGAGGCATTCTGCCAAATGACTTTGACAGTCTGTTCGGGGAACCATCCGACAGGATCCACCATCTCCTTTTCCTGCAGGGCCTCTAGGACGTTATGTACTGACCACTGCCTGATTGACTTGTGGTCAAAGGTGTTTCTCTGTGTAAATTTTTCCATGAGAGACAGGTGGTACGGCACGGTCCAACTACTTGCAGCGTTCTGCGGCAGCGTGGCCAGACCTATCCTTCGCAACACCGGGGACAGGTAGAACCTCAGCACGTAGTGACACTTGGCGTTTACCTATGGAGGATCTATGCACAGCTTGATGCAGCCGCACATAAAGGTCACATTTTTTTCCCCCTTTATCTAGAGGCTTGTACATTGCATCCCTGCGAACACGACCCATTTTTGACCTCCAGATAAAGCGAAAGATGGCTCGGGTGATTGCCATCTAGCAGGAGTGAGGAATGGGCCAGACCTGCGCCATGTACAGCAACACCGAGAGTACCTCACACCTGATGACCAGGTTCTTACCTGCAATGGAGAGGGAGCTTCGCTCCCACATGCCCAGTTTCCTTTCTACCATAGACACTCGCTCCTTCCAGTGTCTAACGCATGCCCCATTCCCTCCAAACCATATCCCCAGCACCTTCAGGCTGTCTGACCTGACGGTGAAGGGGACAAAGGATCGGTCAGCCCAGTTTCTAAAGAACATGGCTTTGCACTTGCCACGATTTACCTTGGCTCCTGAGGCCAGTTCAAACTGGTCACAGATGTTGATCAGCCTGCGCACCAACAGTGGATCCGAGCAGAAGATGGCGACATCGTCCATGTACAGGGAGGCTTTGACCTGAGTGCCTCCACTGCCTGGTATTGTCACTCCTCATGCCCGGATCCTTCCTGATGGACTCAGCAAAGGGATCTACGCAACACACAAATAGGACGGGAGAGAGGGCAGCCCTGCCTGACTCCATATTTAATTGGAAAACTATCTGATTCCCACCCATTGATTTGAAACTGTGCTACTGATGTTAGTGTAGAGCAGTTGGATCCAGTTGCGAATTCCCTCCCCAAACCCCATTTTGGAGAGCACAACCACTATGTAGCTGTGTGATATTCTGTCAAAGGCCTTCTCCTGATCCAGGCTGATGAGGCAGGTGTCCACACCCCTGTCCTGTACATTGGCAATCGTATCCTTGAGTAGCGCAAGGCTGTCAGAGATCTTCCTGCTGGGCACAGTGCAGGTCTGGTCAGGGTGGATCACCAATTCCAGAGCGGTCTTGACCCGATTGGCGATGACCTTGGACAGAATCTTATAGTCCACATTCAACAGTGAAATGGGCTGCCAATTTTCTTATTTCCTCCCTTTCCCCCTTCCACTTGTAGATGAGGGTGATGATGCCTTTCCTCAAGGATCCAGACTTGCTGCCAGCCAGAAGCATACCCTCGTACACTTCTAGCAGGTCTGGGCTGATCCAGTCCCACAGAGCCAAATACAAGTCAGCTGGTAAATTGTCGCTTCCGGGAGTCTTATTCTTCTCGAAGGCCATTGTCAGTTCGTCAGGAGTTAGCGGTTTGTCCAAGCTCTCCTGTGTACTGTCGTCTTAAGACCTCCATGATAGAGGACAGGAAGGACTGGGAGGCCGTGCTGTCTGTGGGCTTCACGTCATACAATCCAGCATAAAAGGATTTGCTGACCCTCAAAATGTCAGACAGCGATGACTTTACTGAGCCGTCTTCTTTCTTCAGGCTGCTGATCACAGAGCTCTCTCTGTGTGCCTTTTGGAAGAAGAAACGTGAGCATGTCTCATCCTGCTCCACGGAGCGGACTCTGGAACGGAAGACCTTGGAGGCCTCCGAGGCAAAGAGCGAGGCTTGCTGGCTCTTCACCTCTTGGAGTTCCTCCTTGACATCAACCCTCATCGACTGCAGCCGGAGCAGGTTCTGCATGTTTTTCTGGAGTCGGGACATTTCCCCCAGTTCCTTTGTAGCTTTCTGGCTGCTTTTGAGGATGAAAAACCTCCTGATGTTTCCCTTGATTGCTTCCCACCAGTGTGTCAGGGACTCAAAGAGGGGTTTCACGGTTCTCCAACCTTTGAAATCCCTCGAGTTCCTCAATGTTCTCTGGGGTCAGCAGTTGCACGTCTGGCTGCGACCAGGTGTATCTACGCTGCGTTCCATCTGCAGGGTTGCTGAAGACACTGTGCAGCTTGGCATCCTTTACTGTTTCCATCAGGGATCTGGATGTGGCGTCCAATCTGCTGTCGGCCCTGCCGGATCGTCCAGCCGCATCGATGATGCAACTGAAGTCACCGTCCAGAATGACGAACCTGGAGGTCGCCAGCAGCAGTGGGAACTGCTGAAAGACCGCCAGCCGCTCGCCCTTTGTGCTGGGGCGTACACATTTATTAACCGGAGTGGAGCATTCTTGTACATCTGCTACGAGGAGGCGCCCGCCCACCACCTCCTTAACCTCTGAGACGGTGAAGTTGCATCCCCGCAGCAGAATACCTAGGCTGGAGGAATGTGAGTCGTCTCATCCTGACCAGATCGATGGCACATGGGACCACCATCGTGACTATTGCCTGTAGGAGCTGAGGTGTGGTATCGCACACTCCTGCAGAAACAGCAGGTCAGCTTTGACCTTGGCAAGGTAATCCAAGGTCGTAGCACATTGCGTAGTAGATTTAATGCTGCGCACATTTATGGATACAATCTTTATCCCCATTCTTAAAGCATTTTGTTGCTTACCAAACCTGTTGTCTTTGAGAGTTCCAGACCTTTGGTCTGTTCTTGCATACCCATAGTGTTCACAAATTGTCTCACTTCGAATGGGCTGAGGAAACTGTCCTGAACCACCCCATTGGAGATGTTCCGCTCAGGTGGCATCTCGGGGTTCGTGCAAGGAGCGAGGTTTGAATTGTTCTCTGTTGGTGAAGTCTCTTAGATCCACTCCCTCTCTGGGGCGTTGCTGCTCCCGGCTTCCCAGAGCTGGGGTGCGCTGAGCGCTTCACTGCTCCCAGATTCCTGGGGCTAGGGTCTGCTGGTCTCTTCAAGTTGTGGGAAAAGTTGGGGTGCGCTGGTCTCTTCATTGTCTCCAATGTTCTGGAGCTCAGGTGTTTCATCCTTCACCTTTGCCACTTCTGATGGTGCCGCCTTTGCCCTTCTTCGTCCGAAGAGCAACTGCCCTCGTCATCCGTGTTGGATGGGAGACGCCTCTTGTCTGGGAAGTGGCTTGATCCCTTCTTAGCCCTTTCTTCTTTTTGGCTCTCTTTACCAGCTGCCACTCCCCCTGATGATTTTCTGCTGGTGGTTCCTCCATTGATTCGTTCTCCTGAGGAGTGGGAGGTTCAGGGGGCAGTGCAGTTGTTTGGCTGTCTGCTGCCTCAATCTTTTCCTTCATCTTGTCTCTCTCTGTGTCCTCCTTTGTCCCATTGTGCTCGTTGGTGGCCTTGGTGGTTGGAGGATTGCAAGTGTCCTTGGAGGTAGTGACACTAAGCATTTCACCTGCTTCCCCCTCGTTGGTTTTGGCCACCTGTGCATAAGTGAGGCAGTGTTTGGGGCAGGTCTTGTAGCGGTGGCCTGCCTCGCCCCAGAGGTCGCAGCACTTAGTCTGTTTGCAGTCCTTTGTCTGGTGCCCTTCCAGCTTGCAATTCTTGCAGAGGACGGCGCTGCAATTGGCCACCACATGACCAGATTTGCCGCATCAGCGACAAAGTTTGAGCTGCCCAGCGTAGACAAGGTAGCCACGGCTCCCTCCGATAGCGAAGCTGGAAGGAGGGTGGAGGATGGCTCCCTCACCATCCGCCTTCAGCGTGATCTTGACCTGGTGTTTGCTGGCCCAAACCCTGAAGACATCTTTAACCTCGGCGCAGTTGCCAACTTTGTCGACGTACCTGGCAAGGAAGGTGAGCACATCAGCGATAGGGACATGGGGATAGTAGAGATGCACAGTCACTACACGGTCCCGTTGCAACGGCAGAGCAAAGAGTGGCTCCACCGTCAGGATCCTCATCTGCGGCTGGCCTCTCTTCTCCTCGAACACCTTCAGGAATTTGATGCAGGCAGCAACATTCTTGAAGGTCACGTCGAAGTATCCAGCGCTGGGGAAGTCCTGCAGGCAGTAGATTCCCACGGCTTCAAATCCACACGACTCCAAAGGCTAATATCCTGTATCCTCCTTAGCCACCTTATCTACCTTTGTTACCTTTAGGGATTTGTGGACTTGTACTCCAAGGTCCTTCTGCTCCTCTACACTTTTCAGTCCAGTGAGCCCCCATTTTAACTCATTCTGCTTTGATGTCGTGGATATAATGGGGCCAGTATGCACACTTAGCTTTAGAATTTCTGTTTTAGCGCTGTTTTGCGCTGGGGCTGATCTAGCATCATGTGACCCAATCAGTGCCACTTTGGAGTGGCCCCTCCTGCTTGCTGAGCCCGCCTCCCCTCCCTTGCTTGTTTCCTCTCTCTTGCCACCCCTCTCCCGAGCCCTCGCTCAAGGCAATGAAGTAGCGAGTGGGAAAGTCGGCGAGCGAGAGGTAAATAGAAAGAATTAGCATATTTTTTAGATATTAAAATTTATTTTATTTTTAAATTATTTGATTTACGAATGTAAGAATTTAGGAATGTACAGTATTTCAGCTTACCTTTTCAGCAATGCCTTTTTCAGCCATAGACCTAACTACATTTTTTACATTGGTTGTAATGGGAAAATCTAAGTTGTTTAATATTGTTTCATTTAAAGCTGTACTTTTCAGGAACACAGCTAGAACCATAACTTTCGAGCTCCCCAGCGTCGGATATGGTGGGGTATCCCAAAAATGAGCTGAGGAATCCCTCGGAAATTCCCAGGTAAGGGTTTGCACAGCAATTGCCCAGAAGTGCAAACTTCCTCTGGGCAATTGCCCTGCTCTAGGAACCATCCGAAAATGCAATTTAAATCACAGACTTTGGATGGTTCTGCCAGGGTTACACCAATAGTTACCCAGAAAAAGTTAGAAGAATTAAAACCGCTTCTAACTTCTGGGTAACTATTGTAAACACCAAGACCGACCCACATGGGACACCCCCTATCCCTGACCTCCGAGCCCCCGTGGCCTCCTCGAGTCCGATGGAGCTCCACTTTGCCTGCGAGGAGTCTTTCGATGTAGGCCCCAAGCAGCTCTGGCGATTGGAAGCGCCAGCGTAATTTTCAAGCGCAGGTAAGTATGTATTTATTTCATCTAATTACTGCAGACCATCTCTTTCCGACGTTAGTTGGATGTTACGGTTC
The DNA here is from genome assembly GCF_964194155.1 of Cetorhinus maximus. Lineage (NCBI taxonomy): Eukaryota > Metazoa > Chordata > Chondrichthyes > Lamniformes > Cetorhinidae > Cetorhinus > Cetorhinus maximus. The sequence continues at coordinate 36,052,369 of NC_135892.1, read as the reverse complement.
ATAATGTTTAGCGAAAAATTTTCACTTGCACCTCCCTTCAAGTAAAAAGCTACGAAGATTGTTTATGGGTAAGATGTTGTTTTATAACATGTATGTTATCTGTTGTCAGGGCCACACTACTATTGGAAAACTACCAACCGTGGCTGGGTTTGACAATTAGTTCAAAGGTGGATGCATCTCTGTCTGAGGTAAGTTCGCCTATCAATTCTTTATGCAGGAGTCACATATGTTGTGTTCAATTGAAACAATTTGGACATCTTAGATAATTCCTAATGAAAATCCAGTAGCCCTGTTCCCTTCGTTAGTGACTCAGCATTAAAGTTTCCTTTGCAAATGTTTGTTAACCTGCATAATGTGAGCATTCCCTGTGTCATGAGTTTAATTCATTTTGAAGCATACAGAATCCATGCAGCGGACTGCTGGTCATGATGGAATGGAGGCAGGGTGCATAACTCAGGTAGTAAATGAACACTTTGCATCTGTCTTTACCAAGGGGGAAGATGCTGCCCAGGTCATGGTGAAAGAGAAGGTAATTCAGATGCTTGAAGGGTTTAAAATTGATATGGAAGAAGTATTGGATAGGTTGTCTGTACTTAAAATTGATAAGGCACCAGGACTGGATGAGATGCGCCCTAGGACACTGAGGGAAGTGAGAGTGGAAATTGCGGAGGCACTGGCCATAATTTTTCAGTCTTCCTTCAGCTTTCCATGTGGTGCCAGAGGATTGCAAATGTTACACCCTTGTTCAAAAAAGGGTATAAATAGAAGCCCAGCAACCACAGGTCAATTTAACTTAGGGGAAATGGGGAAACTTCTAGAAACAATTAATCAGGGCAAAATTAATAGTCACATGGACAAATATGGGTTAATTAAGGAAAGCCAGCACAGATTTGTTAAAGGCAAATCGTGTTTAACTTGAATTTTTTTGAAGAAGTAATAGAGAGCGTTGATGAGGGTAATGCTGTTAATGTGGTGTAAATGGACCTCTAAAAGGCATTTGATACAGTGCCACGCAACAGACTTGTGAGCAAAGTTATAGCTCATGGAATAAAAGGGACAATAGCAACATGGATAGAAAATTGGATGAATGACAGGAAATAGAGTACTGGTTAATGGATGTTTTTTGGACTGGACAAAGGCTTGTAGTGGAGCAGAGGGGCCTGTGTGTATATATGTGCATAAATCATTGAAAGTGGCAGGACAGGTTGAGAGAGTCGTTAATAAAGCATACAGTATCCTGGGCTTTATTAATATATGCATAGAATGCAAGAGCAAAGAGGTTATGTTAAACTTGTATAAAATACTGGTTTGGCCTTAACTGGAGTATTGCGTCCAGTTCTAGCTGCCACATTTTAGGAAAGATGTGAAGACATTGGAAAGAGTGCAAAAATGATTCACAAGAATGGTTCCAGAGACAAAGAACTTCGGTATGTATCTAGATTGGAGAAGTTGGGATGGTTTTCCTTGGAGAAGAGAAGCTTGGGAAAAGATTTGATAGATGGATTCAAAATCATGAGGGGTATCGACAGAGTAGACAGGGGAAGAACTGTTCCCACTGGTGGAAAGAATGAGGGGGCACAGATTTAAGGTAATTGGCAAAAGAAGCAATGGCGACATGAGAAGAAACTTTTTCATGCAGCGAGTGGTCAAGATCTGGAATTGCTGCCTGGGAATGTGGTGGAAGTAGGTTCAATCGAGGCATCCCATAAGAAATAGGAGCAGGAGTAGAACATATGGCCCATTGAGCCTGCTCTGCCATTCACTACAAGCATGGCTGATCTGGGCTTCAGCTCCATTTTCCTGTCTAATCCCCAGAACCCTTAATTCCCTGAGAGACGAAAAATCTGTCTATCCCAGCATTAAATGTATTCAACATTGGAGCATCCACAATCCTCTGGGGTAGAGAATTCCAAAGATTCACAACTCTGAGTGAAGAAATTTCTCTTTACCTCAGTCCTAAATGATTAGCCCCTTATCCTGAGACTATGTCCCCTTGTTTTAGATTCCCCAACCATTGGAAACAGTCTCTCAGCATCCATCCCATCAAGCCCCTTCAGAATTTTGTAGATTGCAATGAAATTGCCTCTCATTCTTCTAAACTCCAGATAATATAAGCCCAGTTTACTCAGCCTCTCATCATTGGACAACCTCTCCACCCCACAGACCAATTTAGTGAACCTTCGTTGTACCACCTCTAATGCAAGTATATCCTTTTTTAAAAATGGAGACCAAAACTGTACACAGTATTCCACTTTGGGCCTAATAGCCGCCTCCTGCGCTGCAACAATTCTGTGGAAAGGCTTAATGCTGACACTGGGTGCCAATCATGAAAGTATGTTCTCCAAGCACTAACATCTCCCACATTCATCAGAAAATAATTAAGATGGCATTTATTTTGTACATTGAAATATTCTCAACATTATCCATTCAGAGAGCTAGAAAATTGAATCAAGTTCTCCCTGAAATGTCCCCGAAGCAGTGGAACTACTTTTAACATGAGACTATTCAGGCCTGCAATCATGTTTATATGCATAATAAGCTCAAGTATTTCGAGAAGTTGTAAAGGTAATGTATGCTTAAACAAAATCAGGTTTTGTTCTAACTATAGAACTTTGCCTTCTGCAGATACTGGAGCTGGTGATTGAAAACTTTGTACACCCTTGGTATAGGTAAGGTGTAGTTCATTTTGTTACACTGGAATTTTAAATGCAATGATAAATGTATTTTAAAGCAGTTAAATCAGATAAGAAGTTATTCTGCTCAAAACAACATAGAGCACCTACATATCATTTTATGATTCAATAACATACTGTTCTGCAACTAAAATAAACATGGCCCTAATATAGATTAATTTACTTGTTTTGATTGGTAAGTGCATAATTCCTGTCAAGCTTTAACTTTATTGATTTTTTTAATGTATAGTCCACCCTTTGGCAATGCAGAATTTTTTGATGAGTCATGAACTCTTTAAGCATTTAGTGTACAGGGATCCACTGAAGGCTCCCTTGCAAAACTGGGAAAATTCATTCATGGCTTTGAAAGCAGTAGTTGATTGGGGGAATGCACAAACACTGGCTCCATGAACTCCACTGTAATTGTTGGTTTCACCACAGATCCGAATGAGATTTGGGAGGCGTGTCTAACATTGATATAGGCATGTCTTGGCTGGGTTGAGATGGTGGCGAGCAATATATGTGTACTATTGGTAAACTAGAGAAGATGATCTCTAGTGAAAACAAACTCAGCATTCTCAAATAACCTGATCTCTAACATGGCTTGAGTGGAGAATTGGTCCTTTGGTAGAGTTGTGCTATAGAATAGGTAACAGCACATAGGGATCAAGCTATTGTATATCATATTGTGTTTTTAGAATTACACCATGATGTAGTCAAGGAAACTGAGCAAGGCAATGGTGCTTTTCACCCTTCCCTTATTTTCTTACCCCATTTTATTGCTCCACCTCCCTTGAAGGCACTGACCCTGACTGGAATATGTCTTTGGATATCTGTCGCCTTTGATACTCCACTCAAGTGAGCTTTTATTGTTCTGGACACCAGGAGAGTACAGTTGTTATGTCGGGGTGGGTGAGGAGTGGCAAAGAAGAGTGGAGTCAGAGCAGCGAATACAGTCTGAAATTGATGAACTCACTGTGAACCCCAGAAGGCTGTAAAGTGCCAATTGCAAGACTAAGTGCTGTTACTTGAGCTTGATTTGAGCTTCATTGGAACACTGCAGTAGGCAGACAAAGAGGTCAGCATCAGAGTAAAGTGGGGAATTAAAATGGCAAGCCACCAGAAGTTCATGCTTGTGAACTGAATGGAGGTGTTTCACAATCTGCATTTGGTCATCCCAGTGTAGAGGAGACCCCATTGTGAAGAGCGAATACATGCATAAATTGAAATCACCCCTTCACCTAGAAGGGACTTTTGGGGCCTTGGACGATAAGGAGAGAGGAGGCAAAAGGACAGGTGTTACATCTCCTGCACTTGCATGGAAAGGTGCAGTGAGAAGGGGATAGGTTGTTGTCGGGTGATAGAGGAGTGGACCAGTGTGCCACAGAAGGAAGGAACGGTCCCTTCGGAGTGCTGAAAGGGGAGGGGAATGTGTGTTTGGCGGTATCATCCTGTTGGAGGTGGCGGGGGATGATCTGTTGAATACGAAGGCTCATGGGGTGGAAGGTGAGGGCAAAGGGAACCCTACCATGGTTCTGGGGGGGAGGGGAAGGGGTGAGAGCAGACTTGCAGGAAATGGGCCGGACATGTTTGAGGGCTCCATTAACCACAGTGGCGGGGGAAAGATCTTGGTTGAGGAAAAAGGAACATTTGCCAGAAGTGTGGGTATGGAAGGTTACATCATCAGAATAGATGCAAAGGAGATGGGAAAACTGGGAGAATGGAATGGAAACCTTAACATGGCGCAGGGCGTGAGGAAGTGTAGTCAAGGTAACTGTGGGAATCAATGGGCTTATAATGAATATTTGTTGATAGCCTTTCCCCAGAAATGGAGGCAGGGAAGTTGAGGAAGGGAAGAGTCAGCGACGGTCCATGTGAAGGTGAGAAAAGAATAGAAATTGGAAGCAAAGTTGAAGTTTTCTAATTCAGGGCGAAAGGGGGAAACAGCATAATTATAGTCATCAATGTACTGGAAAAAGAGTTGAGATAAGGCCTCAGAAGGACTGGAACAAGAAATGTTCCACATATCCCACAAAAAGACAGGCAAAGCTAGGACCCAAGTAGGTACACATAGCAATACCTTTTATTTGGAGGAAGTGAGAGGTGTTAAAAGATAAATTGTTCAAGTTCAAACAAGTTCAGCCAAGTGGAGGAGAAGGATGGTGTTGGGTTGAAACTGGTTGACCTCCATTCAAGGAACAAGCGAAGAGCCCTTCGCTGTCCTGGTGGGGGATGGAGGTGTCAAGAGACTGGATATCCATGATGAAGAGGAGACTATTGGATGCTCATGGCGAAGAGGAGATGATTACGGCCAGGAACTATTAAAGTGACAGAGGCTCTTGTTCAAAGGGCATTTAAGAGTCAACCACATTGCTGTGGGTCTGGAGTCACATGTAGCCCAGACCAGGTAAGGACAGCAGATTTCCTGCCCGAAAGGACATTCGTGAACCAGATGGGTTTTTACAACAATCTTAATTCCAGATTTTTATTAGATTCAAATTTGACCATCTGGTGTGGTGGGATTCGAATCCTGGTACCCAGATCATTACCCTGAGTCTCTGGATTACTAGTCCAGTGACAATACCACTATGCCACTGCCTCCCTCCTAACATCAGAAGAGTCATGGATGTAGATGGGGAGAGACTTGATAAGGAGGGGAAAAAATAGAGTCAAGGTAGGAAGAAATCAGTTCGTTGGGGCAGGAGCAGGATTCAATAATAGGCCTACCAGGGCAGTTCTGTTTGTGGATCTTGGGAAGGAGGTAGAAGTGGGCTGTTCATGGTTGGGGGTCCATGAGGTGGGAAGCCATGGAGGGAAGACCTCCAGAAGAGAGGTGGTCAGTGACAAAGCAACAGTTGAGATGTTCAATTTACCTCATTCATATAGGTGTTCTTTTATGACATGACTTTCTACTTTAGTGACATGAATGGAGGAAAAATGGATTTAGCACAGTTTGTTAATCTTGATCTATATTGTCCTACTTTCTGTTTGCTGCTCACCTTCACTAAATGTTGCCTCAAACTAGCAGTCCAACATTAAAAGGCAATGACATGGTAAAGGTATTTTCCTTTGCTATTTGGGAATATAGAGGTTCTTTGCTCAGTAAGGCACTGTGAAGCATGCTGCAGGAAATCCATCCTGACCTTTCTCTGCCATGTTTTGTCTGTTGTCCATATGACCTAACCAATGATGGAAAACTTACACAATAAAGGAACCAAAAATGCAGATGTCTATTTGTCCTTGCACGAGTGAGTCATGGCAGATTTTTGGAGATTTGCTGCTCTGCACAGTACAGTTGATTTAGTGGGACAGAATACAAACTCTTAATATTTTGTCAAAAATTACAATGTCGCTTACTGATTTGAAAGCCTATGTATCCAGTGCTTGGCTTAAACCTTTCAATGTATTTAAACTTCTGTGTTAAGAGAACCCTTTTCCTGATTTTGCAGGGACTTGACTGATGATGAAGCCTTTATTGATGAACTCAGAGTAACTTTGCACTTCTTTGCGGCTGTTCTAGTCCGTAGAGCTCAGAAGGTGAGAAGCAAAGTTCATAACTATGGAGATAATTTTACTCACTGAGTAATCTGTGAAGGGCCAAGCCCATAACAATAGAAACTTGCAATGATGCAATGCTTTTACTATACTAAAACACTGCATGGCAGTTCGCTGATGTATCATCAAACAAAATTTGACAGATATTAGGACAGATGACCAGAAGGTTACTCGGAGATTTTAAGCAGTATCCTAAAAGTAAGAAAGTGAGGGCGAGGTTTAGGGAGGGAAGTTGAGAGTTTAAAGCCTCGGCAGCTGAAGACATAACTAGGAATGGTAGAAAAATAATCAGGAATGCACAAAAAGGCCAGAATTGGAAGAGTGCAGAGATTTCAGAGTTGTAGGGTCGGAGGAAGTTACAGAGAGGGAGGGGAGAGAGCATGGAGGATTTGAAAACAAGGATGTGAGTTTTAAAATGTAAGTATTGTTTAACAGGGAACCTGTGTAGGTAAGTGAGCACAGTATGAACAGGACTTGGTGCAAGTTGGGACTTGGGCAGCAGAGTTTTGGATGAGCTTAAGTTTATGGAGGGTGGAAGATGAGAGGCCAGCCAGGAGTGCTTTGAAATAGTCAAGTCTAGAGGTAAGAAAGACCTGGATGAGCATTTCAACAGCAGAAGCTGAGGCAAGAGCAGAGTCAGGTGTTGTCCAGAAGTGGAAATTGTGGGTTTAAGTCCCATTTCAGAGCAATAAGTGAGTTCTATACCATAGTATAGTACAGTGCCAGGGTTGAAATTGTAGGAGAGAAGATTAAATGAATTCAGAAGCAGTGATCAGTTTACACTGTGGTTGGGCTTTAAAGGCCTATTGCATGAGGAAAGAACAGTTCCAGGGTGTTGCAGTACAAGGAAAGAATGAGTTATAAGGAAAGAGAGAACTTGGATTTATATTGCGCATTTCATGACCTTGTGTTGTTGCAAGGTACTTTACAACTAATTAAGTATTTTTAAACTATTACTGTTGAGATGTACAAAATGTGGCAGCCAATCTTGTGCATAGCTAGGTGCCACTAACAGCAATGATTTAATGATCAGATCATCTATTTTCATGGTGGTTGAGAAATAAATGTTGGCTAAAACACTCATGCTTTTCTTTGATCATGTGATCTTTTATGGTCACCTCAAGTTTTAAAATCTCATCCAAAAGACAGTACCTCTAACAGTGCAGAGCTCCCTCAGTATCGCACTGGTGTCCTCGCCAATATTTATCCTTCAATTAGCATCGCAAAAACAGACTATCTGGTCATTATCACATTGCTGTTTGTTGGAGCTTGCTGTATGCAAATTGGCTGCCACGTTTCCTACCATTTCCTACATTATAAGAGTATCTATGTTTAAAGTACTTCATATGTTGTAAGGTGCTATGAGACGTCCAGTGGTCTTGAAAAGTGCTTTGTAAGTGCAGGTGGTATTTTTTTGGAATGTCAGCCTGGATTACGCGTTCAAGTGCCTGGAATGGGAATTGAACCCACAACCTTCTGATTCAGAAATGAAAGTGCTATCTGCAGAGTCATCACAATAAGAAGTGAATGCTTTGAGTTTTTGTTTTACCTTGGTGATATGAAATCAATTCATTCTGTGGTTCTGTGTGCTAAGTTAGCAGTCTGTGGAGATTGGAACATTTAAGGTACGAGATGTTCCACTGCTTGTTAATTTGTTCCTGACAAGTAACAAGGGTGGGTCCTCTTAGCGTTTTGATAGGTCGTCAGATCAGTTCAAGAATCAGTGTTCAGTCAGTTTGAGTTAATCAGATTTTAATCATAAAAGACATGTCCCAGGGACAGGAAGAGACCCCAGTTAAGTTACAATGCAAGAAAAGGGCTGCAGTTAGCAGACTTTAAGTGAAGTGGGCTCAGGAGAAACCCTGAAAATCCAAGAAGGCAGCCGAAGGTTGGTAACTCTATGTTTTGGGCTCTTGGGGCAAAGGTACCCCTTTGGAGTAATGGTGTTCTGCTTAGCATGGCCGAAGATCTGAAATTGTGCTTGTAAGTTAACGCTTGAGCATACTCAGAAACCCAGAGGAACGTACTCTCCGAAGGCAAGATTGAAACCCTGTAAGGTGGGCTATCGTTGAAGCTATCCGAATTGGAGAAATTTCTGGAGAGAATTCCAAGGCAAGATCTTTTAAGGTGAAGGGAGACAGAGTTTGTGTGATTGGTTGACTCAGTGTGACTAATGTCTGGGTGGGTTGATGAGAAATCCTTGGAATCCATTTTGGTCACATCTGTCATTTGTGAAGTGTGGTGTGTTTGACCACAGGTGGCTTGTTAATTGATGTACTTCATACTTGCCCTGAACGTTAGAATGTAAGATAAATGTTATAAATTGTTTTATCTTTCTGAAATTGTGTAGTAAAGTTTATTTTTTTGTTCCAAACCCATGGAATCATGTGGCTTTCTTCACTTAGTAAGCATCTTGAATCTCAAACTTTGTCTACTTTAAACAAAATGTTATTGGCCTCTAACCAGATCTCCCCACACCGGGATCTGGCCAAGGAACGTAAGTGTGTTTAGAACTTGGAGGAATAACTGATGTTGTTTTGTGGGTACAGTGGCCATCATGGCAATGTGGAAATAAGGAAAGTGTTTGGTGTCAGAATAATTATTGTTTGGGGATCATTAATAGTGTCACATCTGAGTGACATCATAGTTCTGAAATGTATATTGGTTAAACACAGCTGGTGGTGGTTTCATTGCACATTTTAACCCTTCTAAATCCTTAGCATACAAATGACTGTTTATGTAAATGGACAATTAGGCTTAAAACTCTGGTTCCTGTATTGGCTACCACAGTTGATCTCTCCAGAAGTGACACACTGAAATAAAAATAAACTTAGCAACAGTAGTAGGTGTGATGTTAAAAGGGAGTGGAGAATGCATATGATTTATTTTTCTTTTTGCTCAGTGGAATTAAGTGCCAAAATAAAATGCTCAACGTGGATCATATCACTAGAGATGTGTTTTAATGTCGTGTTCAAACCAGTGAAGATACTACTAGCAACTCTGCATATAATCGCTAAATTGTTATAAGATCAAAAAACTATTTTAACTTTCTGGAATTTACCAAAATGTATTGTTATTTTCAGTGTTTTAGTCAGTGTGCATTGCTGTGACAGAGCTTCTATGATAGTCATATCTAAAAGTGTTGTCTCAACTTTGAGTGAATTACTGTCTGTGCTAACCTCAGTTGGGCCAAAGAGGGCCTCTACATCTAGGAAAACGTGGTTAGAGAAAGTCAGTTCTCACATGACCCAACCTTGCATCCTCCATCCCCTTTTTGCATCACTTTCCCCAATGCCAACAGACAAAAGGCAAACGAAATGGAAGAATCAGTAAACATTGTTCCTAAAGGTTTATTCCACAAACGTATATGGAGGACCCCAGACTGTAAGGCTTTCTGGGAAACAAGGAAAATAACCTGAGGAAATAATGACATCCTGGTCTGCATACTGTTGGCAAATCTTTGTGGGTGCATTGAGGTTGAACCTTTGAGATGATCTTTAGACAATTGGTTGCTCCCATTATGTCAGCTGTTATACTGTATCATGCTAAATGGCCAATCTTTAGCACTAAATGGGCAGACTACTTAAACCCCAAATTTTATTATGCTAATCTGGCCCAATTTGGGGATTAGTGGCAGCTATGGCTAGGATAGGGCATTGAAGATGGTTTTATCTTAGTGAAGTGCTGATGACTGCAAATGGCACTCATAAATGGCATGACCTCCATACAGCTGGTGACTTTTACATTTTCATGGTTTTTGTGATCATCTATTGGAACAAAGACAAGAGGAGGAAGTCAGATAAACGTAGAGCCAGCTCTGTGTGCGCAGAACTTGAAAGAATATCTGTAGAACCCTTTCTAAAACAATTGGAAAGACTGAAGCCATTATCTTCAGACCCTGTCACAAACTCTATTCCCTAGCCACTGGCCCTTTCCCTGGTAACTGTCTGAGTCTGAACCAGACTGTTCGCAACCTCGATGTCATGTTTGACCCTGCGATTAACTATTAACCACGTAGTCACACCATCATTAAAGTTTTGTATTCTACGTCCGTAACTTTGCCTATCTCTTCCCTTGCCTCAGCTCATCTGCCTTTGTTACCTCTAGACTAGATTATTCCAATGCTCTCCTGGCCATCCTCCCATTTTCTGTCCTCCATAAACCGTGAGGTCATCCAAAACTGTTGCTCATGTCCTAACGTGCCAAGTCTCGATCCCAGCTAAGCAAAGCTTGGATTTTAAAATTCTCATCCTTGTTTAAAATCCCTCCATGGCCTCCCCCTCCTCCTCTCTGTAATCTCCTTTAGCCTGCAACTGTCCAAGATATCTGTGCTTCTCTAATTCTGGACTTTTGAGCATCCCTAATTTTAATTGCTGCACGATTGGTGACCATACTTTTAGCTGCCAAGTCTGAAGCTCTGGAATTCCCTGCAAAAAGCTCTCCACATCTCTTTCTTCCTTTAAGACACTCCGCCTACCTCTTTGACCAAGCTTTTGGTCATCTGCCCTGTATCTCCTTATGTGGCTTGGTGTCAAAAACAATTGTTTGGTTATGTTCCTGTGAAGTTCCTTGGGGATGTTTTACTGCGTTAAAGACATGATGTAAACACAAGTTGTTCTCTCTGCATTCACGCTATCTCATGTATTTGCAGAGTCCTGTCCATAATAATGCTCTCACTTCACGTGCAGGCCCCTTTATTTGCACTAATGCACTTTCACTGTACCTGCAGACACCAGTACATTAATATCCTCTCATTGTCTTTGCAAACACCTGTCCCCAATTTAACACACTTTGTCTGTACCTACAGACCCCTGACTCTACATTAATCTTTACTTTGCACCTTCAGATTCCTGTCTCTGTGGAAATTCTCTTACTGTATCTACAGATCTCTTTCTGCCTCATTGTGCCTTGATAACCATGTATCTGCAGTACACTTTCCCTGATTGTAGTTGCAGATGCCTATCTCTGCATTAATGCTCTTGCTGTACCTGCAACCCCTTGTCTCTATTAAGGCTGTTTCTGACTGTGTGTGAGATAACCCCTGGCTCTGCATAATGGTCTCACTGCAGTAGCCGATCCCCGCTCTTCATTATTTTGCCCTCTGTCTGGACCTGCAGACTCCTGCCTGTGTTAATGACCTCGTACCCACAGCCCATTATCTCTGTAATATAAAACTAAAATACTGCAGATGCTGGAAATCTGAAATAAAAAATAATGCTGGAAATACTCACCAGTTCAGACAGCACCTGTGGAAAGAGTTATAACCTTTCCAGCATTTTTTGTTTTTATTATGTCTCTGTATTAGTGCGTTTTGCCATACCTGTGAAACCCTGCCTGTGCATTATTGCTTTCTCTGCGTTTACCTAGCCCTGTCTGCATTATTGTTCTCTCACTGTACCTGCAGAACCCTGTCTTTGCATTAATGCTCTTACTGTGTCTGCAGACCTGTCGCTGCATGAGTATCCTCTTCTCCTGTACCTGCAGACCCCTGTCTCTGAATTAATGCTCTGTGCCTGTAACTGCAGACTTCTATCTCTACATTAATACTCTCTCACACTGTCTCTGTGTTAATGCTTTCTCACTATAGCTCCACCCCTGTCTCTGTATTAATGTTCCCTCTATTTGTCATGTATTGGGTGGCACTAGGAGAGAAGATGGACACCAAGCATGGCCAATTCAAGAAAGTGTTTATTACATCACCATGTCACTATTGTAATATACAAACACATTACACTGCTTTCCTTTTTTAAAGAATAAAGAATTTTTTTTTTTAATTCTTGGGAATATATTCGCAAATCAAATTGTACAGTCTCCCTGATGTACATACAGGTTTTAGTTCTGAGTCAGGTTTTGGACTGTTTGGTTTTGGTTCAGTATTCAAAGATCCTGCTTTTTCTGAAATTGATACTTCAGACACTGAAGTCTGAACTGCTTGTGATCAAATGGATCATGCTAATATTTTGATTCCCCCTTTGCTGAAATCATGTGATCTACATGGACATTTTTCACTTTTCCATCAATTTCAACCATATATCTTTTGGTTCCACACACTTCTACATTTCCCACATTCTGCTTGTGTGACGCGAGGGGGGCTCAAAACACAAACACGCTCATTTTACCTGAGGCTGCGTTCTTTTTTTGTTTGTGTCATACTGACGTTTTTGACTCAACTGTTTGTGTTCAACATCAACAGCTAAGTTTAGTACAACCAGACTCAAGCATGTCCGTAATCATATTTTTATTAAAAGCTCAGCAGGGTATACACCCTGTAGTGGAGATTGTGGTTGTTCTACACTTCAGCAGGAAATTAGCTAATCACTGCTTCATAAGGAGTTTTGAACATCCATGCTACTCCATCTGATGCTGGATGGTAAAGAGGAGTGAGAGTGTGTTTGATACCATTTTGCTTCATGAAAGTTTGGAACAGCGCTGAATTAAATTGAAGTTCGTTATGAGACAAGCTCCTTTGGTAATCCAATGCAGGCAAAAATAGACCATATTTCAACTATTGTCTATTCAGTATTGGTATTTTGACCCAGGTGCTTTGATCCACTTTGAGTGGCCATCAATGAGTACAAAGAAATTGTCATTTTCCTTCTCACTACATGAGCTCTTTGAAATGGTCGAGCAGACCATGACCATGAATGTAAAGGAGTTTCAAGTGCCTTGCTTCCACAATTTTGGCAGATAGTACATTTGCAAGCAATGATTCTATATCACTGCCTAGACCAGGTCAATAAACAAAACCTCTTGCTGTGGATTTCATACTGACTTATATTCCCGTGTGTTCAGTATGCATTCTGCCAGAATCCTATCTCCCAAAGAACTAGGTCCAACCAGTTGGTTGCTCCACTTGTTGCAGCCCTGCTCACATGACAACTCACTACATTGTTTGTGGAACAGTTTCAATTTCTTGCCTGTACACTGGTCAAATTCTGTCCTTCCAATCAATGTCAATTCATTGACTCTTTTCAGCATTGAATCTTTGAGTTCCAACTGCAATTTCAGATGCAGTGATTGGGCAGTCCTCATCCACAATTCATCTATTGTGAAGATTGCACCATACTTCAGTCCTCATGCAACAAACACGACAATGCATCAACTATAGTATTCTCTTTGGAACTACAATATTCAATGTTGTGGTCATACTGAGAGAGAAATACAGCCCACCATTGCATCTTTGACTGCCATTGTCAGATTTTGGCATTAGAATAGCTACTATGGGCTTATGATCTGTAACTCGCATGATGTTTCTACCCAACAAAAATAGGTAATTTTTTGATTCTGAAGATGATTCCAAGCACTTCCTTTTCTAATTGCGCATAGTTTCATTCACTCTTGATCAGTGTATGTGATGCATATGCTGTGGGCTTCTCTTGACCATCATCTATGGCATGACTGATCATTGCTCCAACTCCATAGCCTGAAACATCATAAGCTCGTTTCAGATTGCGATTTGGGTCAAAATAAGCAAGTAGTGCACCACTGATCCAAGCTTCTCTTACATGAGCATCCTGTGCTTTAGACCATTCCCATTTCACATTTTTCTTCAACTCTTGGTGTAACTAACACCAATGCAAGCTCAGCAGAAATTGCAAGTGGTGTTGAACCATGCCTGGAAAAGATCTAAGCTCAGACACATCTTTTGGCTTTGGAGCGTTGATTATAGCCTGTTATCTTTCACTAGATAACATCCCTTTTCATTGATCTTCAGTCCACGATATACTATCTCAGATTGCAGAAGGCACGCTTGCTCTGTTTCGACTTCACATTGTGATCATTGAGCCTTTTTAACACTTCACCCAACTCTCAGACTCTCCTCTTCTGTTGTGGTTGTGATCAACACACCGTCCTGATTGCACAGTTTGAGAACACAGGGTGATGGCCTAATCTTGAATCAAGAATATTTGGTTAAAACATGACACCAGTTTGAAAAATCCTTTTTTTTTTCAGCCTGGGAATATGCAAACTCCCAAACAATTATGAGAATTGTATCTGATTTTTGGCGCAAAGCCCTGATTACAACATGAGTTTTATAAGTTGTATAATATTGCAGTTTTGTAAACCTAATTGTTAAGCTATTTAATCCTTTTCAATTGCATTTTTCTTTTTTTATTAGGTTGATTTTCCAGTCCTCGTAAACCAGAAATTGTTAAAAGCAGCAATGAAGCATATTGAAGTCATATCAAAAGCAAGACAAAAAGGTATTAAAAGTACATCTCTTTCTGAAAAATTCTTCTCAGCAAGAAAAGCACAGAGTTTGTAATTCCATGTAGCACCTTGTACTATACCAATAAAGAAGTTGTGCTACATGAATAAAACAGTTGTTAGCTGTTACATTTTTAGGGTTGTTGGTTAATCAATTTCTCCTCTTGTACCGTGTTCCATAACTGTTTTTGGTTTTAAAGATTGACAAATTGGTATTTTCACGATTGCAGTATATCTGTAATACTTTGCAGACTATGATCTAATTCCTGGGTTGAGTGCATGTTTGTAATCCTGGAATCAAATTACAAAGATAATCCTGTTGATCCACACCATTACGTGATGGGCCTATAAGTACATTGTATGGTTATAACTTTATTGCTTAGTGTTGAAGAATGGGGTGCTCTGCTTTCCATCTCATAAGTGTCGTTATCAGTATCAAGCACAAGGTGAAGTATAGTAGGGTTACAGCTCACTCTTCACAGCCCTGACAGGGTGCCTCATCCCCAACCTCAGTCTTAACTTGTGACACTTCCATTTCTTCCCATTTTCCTGTGGCATTTCTAACAGAGGTCACCAGGTTAATACTGAGTTAGTGTTACAATCCCCTTGGGGGAACCATAAACCAAAATAACCATATTTATTGTCTGACCCCCAAATGAAGAAATTACCAACAATATATCACTTTTTGTAGTTTTTATTTTTACACAAGCCGGAACCATCGCAAATTAAGCGCACATTAACAAACAAATACTTCAAACAAAAAGATAATTTTCACTCTAAATAGTCAATACAACAAGGATACATCGTACACAACTACAAGCACCTGCATCACTACCTGCAGATATGTGACACCACATGTGTTTCCGAGGTTCTCTGACTTGGCCTCTGGTCCGTAGGATCTCTTTCTTTCCCACTTGATCGATTCAGCACTCGAGTCTCGTTCACTGACAGCTGTATTCCATCCGAGGTCCCCAGAGATGGTCGTCACCTGAATGCCACGCACCTGCAGAACCTCCTTAGCTAGTTACGCAATGGTTTTGATGACACAAATTCCCCAGAGATTTCTTTACCCGAGCCCTTTAATAGGTTCCATTAAACAGTACGGTTGGTTCTGGCAAAACTTAGCAGCAGTAAAATTGTCCAGGCACAATCCCTGCCCTAACCTTGTCTTCAGCTTTCTGTCCTGTTTAACTGTATTACACACACAGCTCCTTGTAAATGTTCTTTTTCTGTTCTCCCCTCTGCAGCTGCCCTATATCCGCAGCTGCCGCAGCTCCCCTTTGAGTCTGGCCATACAGCTTTTATAGTTTTCCTTCCTGTTGGTACTGCTTCATGTCAAAGGCACACTTTGGTGCTGTGGGACTGAATTCACATTAGCCATAACTCACTTAGCGTATCATCCAGCAGAAGGAGACTTTCATTCCAGTAGGTTGAAATTGAACCTACAGTTCAACAAAGGAGCAGCCTGCCTGAAAAAGTCCCCACCCACTTCTCTTTTTAGTTTAAGGTCCAGTGCTCCACAGAAGCAATTTGGATAAAGAAAATATTTGGAAATTACTATAAAAAGTGTAAAAAAAACACTTTTGAAAAGTAGCCACTATTGTAATGTAGGAAATACAGCCAATTTGTGCATAGCAAAGTCCCACAAACAATAATGAGATGATGACCAGATAGCCTGTTTTTTTAAGTGATGTTAGTCAAAGTAGAAAATACTGGCTAGGACACTGGAAGGGAACAGTAGCATTGTAGTTATTTCATTGGACCAATAATTCAGACCAAATGATCTGGAAACATGAGTTTAAACCCCACCACAGCAGCTGGGGAGTGTAATTTAAATAAATGTGGAATAAAAAGTTAGTATCATTAATGGTGATTTGTTATAAAAATCCATTCTTTTAGGGAAGGAAATCTGTCCTTGCCCACTTCAGCTGATAATTGACTACTGATACAGAGCAACGTGGTTGACTCTTAACCACCTAGCAAACTGCTTAACTTTTCACAGCAGTTTAACACAGCTATGAGAAAACAAGGCGGATGACCCAGCATCAACCTGGGCAGCAGATTCGGAAATGACAAAGGCGCACCCAGCTCAGTCAACCCTGCAAAGCCCTCACTAACATAAGCACCTATGAAATAGGAGCAGGAGTATGCTATTTGGCCTCTCGACCCTAATCAACCATTCAATAAGACTATGCTGACCCATCTCAGCTACACCTTCCTGTGAGATCCCCATTTCCCTTGATTCTCTCAGAATCCAAAAAATTTGTCACCTCCGCACCCAACGATCAGGTATCCACAGCTCTTTGGGACCAAGAATTCCAAAGGTTCCACAACCCCTTAAGTGAAGAATTTCTCCTTATCACAGTCCTAAATGGCTGACCCCTTATTCTGATACTGTGACCCATTGTTCTAGAGTCCTCAACCAGGGGAAATTTCCTTCCAGCATCTCCCCTGTAAGGGGTACTGAAGAATTTTATGCTTCAATGAGATCATCTCTCATTTTTTGAAACTTTCTGGATTATAGGCCTAGTCTTCTCAGTCTCTCATTGGACAATTTCCTCATCCCAGGAACCCGTCTAGTGACCCTTCTTTGGATTTCCTCTGAGGTGTGTATGTCCTTCCTTGGTTAAGGAGGCCAAAATTGTACACTGTACTCCAGGTGTGGTCTCACCCGGGCCCTGTACAATTGTATTAAGACTTCTTTATTCTTAATGTTTATGTCAAAGAGATTAAAATATAACATACTTGCATGTTAGCTTCCTGTGGTTCATGTACAAGCCACACTGATGCCTCTGAATATCAACATTTCCTAATCTTCCCATTTGAAAAGTATTCCACTTTTCTATTTTTCCTTCCAGAGTGGATAACTTCACATTGCTTCACATTACATGGCATCTGCCCCCCATCTTCCACAGTCATTTAACCTGCTTAAATTCTTTTGCAGCCTCTTTATATCCCATGTCACCTACTTTCCCATCTAACTTTGTACCATCAACAACCTTGGATACTTAAGTATTGCTGAAAAAAAGAGAAATACTGTTGAGACTTTTTGTCTTGCACTTATCAGGTGCAAGAATGCCAGATTTCTAAGTCATTGATATAAATTGGAAGTAGCTGAGGCTTAAGCATTGATCCTTGTTATCCTTCACCGGTTACAGCCTTTAAACCCAAAAATGATTTTTTTATTCCCACCCGCTGTTTTCTGCCTATTACCCAGTTTCAATCCATACTAATATATTACCCCAAATCCCATGAACCCTAATTTTATCTCATAATCTTTTGTGTGGCACATTATTGCATTCTTTTTGAAAATCCAAGTACACTACATCCACTGGTTCCCCCAACCCACCCTACTAATTATATCATCAAAAATCTTTTAGCAAGATTTTATAAACAGGATTTCATTTTCATAAATCTGTGTTGATTCTGCCTAATCATATGATTTTCTAAGTGCCCTATTATCACATCCCTAATAATGAATTCTAGCATTTTCCCTATGGCAAACTTACATAGGATATTTGGTACAGAAATAAACCATTTGATCCAACCAGTCCATGTGGCATTTATGTTCTACTTGAGTTTCTTTCCATCTTTCCCCATCTAAATCTTTCTTCATACCCTCTATTCCTGTCTCCATCATATGCTTGTCTAGCTTCCCCATAATGCATCTATACTATTCACTTCAACCACTTCCTGTGGTAGCAAGTTCCACATTCTATCCAATTTTTGGATAAAGACGTTCCTTCTGAATTTCCTATTGAATTTCTTGGTGACTATCTTATATTGATGGCCTCTAGTTATGCTCTTCCCCAGAATTGTAAACATTCCCCCTCTAGCCACTCTATCAAATCTCAATTTTAAAGACCTCTATTAGAACATACCTTGGCTTTTATATCTGCATGCTCTCCAGTGCCTCTATATCCTTTTATAATATTACGACCAGAACTGCATGCAGTGCTCTGTGTGGTCTAAACCAGGTGCGTGTGGTCTAAACCAGGTGCGTGTGGTCTAAACCAGGTGCGTGTGGTCTAAACCAGGTGCGTGTGGTCTAAACCAGGTGCGTGTGGTCTAAACCAGGTGCGTGTGGTCTAAACCAGGTGCGTGTGGTCTAAACCAGGTGCGTGTGGTCTAAACCAGGTGCGTGTGGTCTAAACCAGGTGCGTGTGGTCTAAACCAGGTGCGTGTGGTCTAAACCAGGTGCGTGTGGTCTAAACCAGGTGCGTGTGGTCTAAACCAGGTGCGTGTGGTCTAAACCAGGTGCGTGTGGTCTAAACCAGGTGCGTGTGGTCTAAACCAGGTGCGTGTGGTCTAAACCAGGTGCGTGTGGTCTAAACCAGGTGCGTGTGGTCTAAACCAGGTGCGTGTGGTCTAAACCAGGTGCGTGTGGTCTAAACCAGGGTTTGATATAGGATTAGCATAACTTCCCAACTTTTCAATTCTATCCTTCAAGAAATAAAGCCTATTGTTTTTTTTTCATAGCCTTGCTAACCTGTCACAACTTTTAGTGATTGTTATATTTGTACTCCGAGACCCCTTTGCCTCTCTACCCCACCTAGGCTTGCACCTTCCAAGTAATAAGTGGCCGACCTATTCTTCCTATCAAAATGTACTATCTCACAATTTGTGTTGAACTGCATTTGCCAATTATTTGACTGTTCTGCAAGGATATTAATGTCCTCTTGTAATTTGTTGCAGTCCTCCTCAGTATTGACCATTCTCTGCCTTCAACTCCAGCAATTTGGTGTCATCCACAAATTTAGAAATTGTGATTTTGATTCCAAAGTCCAAATTGCTAATGTAAATTGTGAACAGCAGTGGTATCAAAACTAATCCTTGTGGAACGCCACTTCCCACCTTCTGCCAGTTTGAATAGATGCCCTTTACTCCCAGACTCTGCTTTTTGTCTTGAAACCATCTGGCAACTTGTCTCCTGACTCCAGATTCTTTGGCCTTATTCATTAGCCTATTATGGGGAGCCTTATCGAAGTCCTTTTCTCCTCCAAAAAGTTCAATAAGGTTGGTCAAGCAAGATTTTCCCTTTTGAAACCCATGTTGACTATTCATTATTACGTTTTTCTTTTCCAGACGATGTTCTTTCTCTTTTTCAGTAGGCATTCCATTACCACTAGTGTTAAGCTGACTGGTGTGTAATTCCCTGGGCATATTCTGTCCCCTTCTTACCTACAAGAATTACATTAGCTATCCGCCGGTCCTATGGCACTGCACCTTTTTCTAATGAGTTATTAAATGGGTATAGTAATGCCTCTCTCCTAGATTATTTTAAAATGCATGGATGCAATCCACCAGGGGCTTTATTCTCTTTGAGTTTGATTATTTTATTCAGTCCATCCTCTTTCATATTCAAATGCACGTTTCTCATTGATCATCTCATCATTCAATGTCATGTCTACCTATTCTATCTCCCTGGTAAACACTGAAGTAAAATAATTATTTAATATTTTTGCCATATCCCTATTGTTACCTGCGGTATTGTCCTGTATATTCCTTAATGGCCCTTATCCCATCCCAGTCATCCCTTTTTTATTGATGTGCCTGTAAAACATCTAACTATTTTTTATGTTCCTTGATAATTTAATTTTAATAGTTACTGATTGTTTCTTAATTGTTTTTTGACTTTTTTCCTAATCTCTCCATATTCTCTCTTATCATGCACTCCTTTTCTGATTATGCACTTAAATGTATGCCTCTTTCCTAATCCTCATTTGTTTATTTGTCTTTATTCATTCATGGGGTTCCACTTGAGTTTACTTCTTTCCTTTTCGCAAAATATATTTTTCCTGTGCTCTGTTAGAAACATTTAAAATGGTGTTCCATTGTTCTACGTTGTTGTTTGCCAATATTGTTGCCCATTTTATTTTCCCCAAGTTGTATTCCCAGCCCCTGATAATCAGCTTTTCACCGATCTATTAA
This sequence comes from Cetorhinus maximus, assembly GCF_964194155.1. Classification (NCBI taxonomy): domain Eukaryota; kingdom Metazoa; phylum Chordata; class Chondrichthyes; order Lamniformes; family Cetorhinidae; genus Cetorhinus; species Cetorhinus maximus. The sequence goes on along the minus strand of NC_135892.1, from coordinate 36,032,003 downwards.
CCTGGTTCTCGTCATACTTATGCCCTTCTCTATCATCATAAAGTATATATTATTATGGTCTTCATTGCCTAGATGTTCCCTATTTTTACTTCTCTTATCTCATTCCCCATTAAGCGAACCTTCCCTTGTAGGAGTTGCCACATATTGGGTTAGAAAGGTTTATTTTATAGAAATGCTTTATTCTTATGCTTGCCTTCCTTGTTTTGTTTAAATTTAGGCTGCTTGCGTGTCTTGTAAGATTAGCTGAGGAATCTATTATTTAAAGCATTTGCCACCTCCCTATTTACCTTTTCTCTTTAGGCAAAGGTCCCATCAGGGTTCAGGTGGAGCCTGTCGCATTGAAGGAGCTCCCTCCTGTCTTAGGAAAGATGTAAATGCGTTGGAGGCAGTTCAGAGGAGGTTTACTAGACTAATATCTGCAATGAATGGATTGTTTCATGAGGAAAGGTTGGACAGACTGGGATTGTTTCTGCTGGAGTTTAGAAGAGTGAGGGGTGACCTGATTGAAGTATGTAAGATTCTGAACAGTCTCGACAAGGTGGATGTGGAAAGGGTGTTTCCTCTTGTGGGTGAGTCCAGAACTAGAGGACACTGTTTTAAAATGAGGGGGTCGCCCTTTTAGGACAGAGATGAGGAGAAATTTTTTGAGGGTTGTGCGACTTTGGAGCTGTCTGCCTCCGAAGGCAGTGGAAGCGGGGTCATTGAATATTTTTAAGGCAGAGGTAGATTCTTGTCAGACAAGAGAATCAAAGGTTATCGGAGGTAGATGGGAATGTGGAATTCGAAACGCCCACAGATCAACCATGACCTTATTGAATGGTGGAGCAGGCTCGGGGCCGAATGGCCTACTTCGGCCCCTGCTTCGTATGTTTGTAGAACTTGCGCCAGTTTCCCCACACCTGATCTGCCTGCTACTATTCCAATTTGGACGTGATTCAGGTAATAATCAGGAGTATTATCCTAACTCCCGATACTCTTTCATCTCTCTCATTCCTCCTTTTTGTTTCTACCTATGTCGTGTATTCCAACATAGGCCATGACAATTGGATTTATCTCTTCCCTTTCTAGTCCCTATCCAGTCACAATGAGATATCCCTTACCCTGACACCCTGGTAGGCAGCACACCCCTCCGGATTCTCATTCTTGGCTGTGGAGGATGTTAACTTTTCCATCCCTAATTACCCTTGTTCAGAGGGCATTTAAGAGTCAACCACATTGCTGTGGTTGTAGGCCAGACCAAGTAAGGACAGCAGATTCCCTTCCCTAAAGGGCATTAGTGAACCAGATGGGTTTTTACAACAATCGGCATCATGGTCGTCATAAACTTTTGAATTCAATAACAATCTGGAATTAAATGTGACCACCTGCTGTGTTGGGTTTCAAACCTGGGTCTCCAGAGCATTAGAACCATAGAAAAGTTACAGCACAGAAGGAGGCCATTCGGCCCATCTTGTCCATGCCAGCCCGAGGACACCCAGGTGCTCTTTCTAATCCCACCTTCCTGCACCCGGCCCCTAGCCCTGCAGCTTACAGCACTTTAGGTGCAGATCCAGGTACTTTTTAAAAGAGTTTTGAGTTTCTGACCCTACCACCAACTTTGGGCAGTGAATTCTAGACACCCACTACCCTCTGCGTAAAAAAAGTTCTTCCTCATGTCCCCGCTACACCTTCTGCCACTTCTCTTGAATCTATGTCCCCTGGTTCTAGAATTCACCACCAAGGGAAACAATTTTATCCTGTCCACTCTATCCCTCATAATTTTGTACACCTCAATCAAGTCACCTCTCAGCCTTCTTTGTTCTAAGGAAAATAACCCCAACCTATCCAATCTCTCCTCATAGCTACACTTTTCTAACTCTGGAAAAATTCTTGTAAACCTTCCCTGCACTCTCTCCAGAGCTATTACATCCTTCCTGTAATGTGGTGACCAGAACTGCACACATTACCCTGGGTCTCTGGAACACTAGTCTATTGATAATACTGCAATGCCACAGCCTCCCCCTAATTATAGTCCCCAATTACTACTACGTTTTTATTCTTTCTCTGCATCCCCCTGGACAGTGTTCTGAGCCATAGTGACTTGGTCTGCATCGCAGTCTTTCTGCTTGTACTCACGATAGTGAGCACATGGTACCTGTTGGACAGGACCAGTGTCTGTGGGACCTCTTTCTCAACTTCTCCCAAATCCCTGATACCCAGTTCTCTAACAGTCCCACATTCCCTTTCCTGAACTGTCTTTTCCTCTGGGCTCCTCTGACTGTATTCTGGATAAAACTGTCCAGAAATTTGTCCACCTCCCTTATGTGTTGGAGTTTCTGCAACTTGCGCTCCTTCTCAATAAGCAGACAGTTTCAAGAAGCACTGCCTGCAGACATGTTTCTTCAGGAGAGCCTCACTGTCCATTAACTTCCCCTGTTCTGCAGTCCAGACACACAACTTGCACTGCGCAATATCTTAGACTAGCCTTATTTATTTAATCCAATGTGGGTAATAAAAATAATTGTACAAAAGTTGCTGCTATTGGCAATGTTGCTGAGTACCAGATTGTACATTCAATACCACCAAAGTCACATTTATTTAAAATTCAGATAGTAGTGCAGAGATCTTTTGCTGGCAATAGTTATGTCAAACTTATTATAGACCTTTTAAGAGTATGACCATAGTAGACAACTCTGTGTCATATGTCAAGAGTTTGAAGATTGGACAGTCAACTTGCCCAGTCTATATTGCAAGTATAGAAGCAAATACTCAACATTTATACCTTTAAAATTTTAAATATTCTGATATTTCTATGATTAAAATTATTTTATGTTCATCTCTAGCTGGGAACGTGGTCCATTTTACAGATATAATGGATTGTTCCCCAATTGTGTTTTATTAACTGCAGTTTCAGAGCTGGAGTCATGGATTGTTTACAGGTGTATTTGAATGAGTAATATTGGGTGTTTCTTCCCGTTTCAGTAAAACATAGTGAATATTTACAACAAGCTGCACTGGAAGAGTATGGGCCAGATCTGCATCTGGCTCTGAGAAGCCGTAGAGATGAACTCCTTTATCTCAGGAAATTAACTGAGCTGCTGTTCCCATACATTCTACCACCAAAAGCCACAGAATGCAGGTAATGTGCTTATACCTTATTTTCTATTATATGCAGTGGAATATGAAGCATATGCTTAATAGCAAGTTATTTTCTAAATGATACTGTAAACGGTATTGACTGTTCGCTAGAGTCCCCTTTCTCCTTAAGCCTTTTTTCAATATTCTGGAGTTTTTACTTGAAATTCTGACGAGACATTTAAATTGAGTGATCATTTTTGGGGCTTAATTGATATCTTAAAATTTTGGTTACTTATCCATAGTGTCATTTTATTAAAATGCCTTGCTATTACCATCGGACGTACCAATTGAATGGTGACAAATGTTGAAACTGAGACTTTTTTGGGCAAAGTTTTGCCTGAGCTTTGGGCATTGTCAGCACTTCCCCAGGATGTCTAAAGTCCTGATTGGTTACTGGTCTCCTGATTTCTCAAATGTAAATTTCTCATCCTTGTGTTCAAATCTGTTCATGGCCTTGTCCCTTATTTAATCTTCTTCAGTTCCATGACCCCTATAGACAAGATGCCAGATCCTCTAGGTGCTGCTGACTGCCTGTCCCAGGGTGGCCCTCTCACGCTCCCTTCTCCATAGATTTCTATGTTCCATGGAAAGGGATAGGGAAAGATTATGCATGTTTTTCAGGCTCGGATTCTATTTGCAAATCAGTCTAATACAGAATATACAGCAGCTGACTGTTTGTTTCTTTCTGTGATATCTAGTTCTCTAGCCCTGTTGATTCAAGAAATTCTGGCTGGATCAGTGTTTCTCCCCTCTCTGGACTTCTTGGCTGATCCGGTAAATATCTTTGTTAGACTAAACTGGTTAATTCTTTGACCACAGGAATAAAATCTTATTTTTAAAAAAATACAAAAACCCTTTTTCAAAATGAATATAAATGGAGTTTGAGATATATGATCTGAATGCGCATGACATCCAGCATGGTCCTCTTTGCCCTGGCATTTCTTTCTCTCTATTTGAATTTTGAATTGAATGTTTGAAACTGGCTTGTATACCAAACTTGCAAAGTATTTACAGCTCAGAAACAGATAATTTCACTTAAAAGGTCCATGGCTATGTTTATGCTCCATCCAAGCCTTCTCCACCCTTCATCTAACCCCTTCAACATGTCCTTTTACTCCTTTCCCCTTCATGTGTTTATCTAGCTTCCTTTGAAATGCATCGTTGCTCATTCTCTCAGTTAGTCATTGTGGTGGTAAATTACACACTCTTACCACTCTTCGAGTAATGAACTTTCTTTGGAGTTCACTATTTAATTTATTAGTGGTTCTTATTTATGGCTCCTAGTTCTGATCTCCTTGGCTAGTGGAAACACCTTTTCTGCGTCTATCCTACCAAACCCTTTAATTATCTTAAACAACTCTACTAGGTCATCTCTTCCTAGAGAAAGAGCTGCAGTCTGTTCAGTCTTTCCTGATAGTTATAACCTCTCAGCTCAGGTTTCATTGTAGTAAAACTTCTCCAATACCTCTGTCTTTTTTACAAATTAGGCACCGGGACTGTTCACAATCTCATGTCCGTTCTAACCAAATTTATATTCAAGTTTAACGTAACTTTGTTTTTCAATTCTATCCATCTAGAAATGAACTCCAGTGCTGCTTTTTTTTAATGACCTTATTAACCTTTGCTATTTTTTCACTGGTACTGCCTCACACTTATCTATACAGAAGTTCATTTCTCACTGTTGTTTCATTGGTGAATGATTCTTAAATTAGAATACCCAAGTATCAGCAGCTTTGAGATCCAGGTAAATTAATAGGAACATTTATTTTTTTTTTATATGTGGTCCCCAAGCCCACATGATAGAAGGCTATGTAGTCCCAAACACACACATAATTTGATCACATTTTGTGCAGTTACCTATTCTTATACTGCCACCAAATCTTCAACAATGGTTTGTCCTGTCTGAAAATGGTCACCTTTAGTGTGCCCAAGGTTCCATTTTCAGCTCCATTCTTTTCATATGTTGACCCTTGGTGACACCAAATACAGTTGTAGCATTGGGTGCCATATATATGCTAATGACATTCACCTCTACCTCTCCACAATTCCATTCCACTTCACAAGTATGACTGTACTGTCACAGTGCCTATATGATGCTTGGATGATGCATAATTTCCTCCTTTTGGTTTTCAAGATTTCTCTCCTTTCACGTTTCCCCCCCTTTTTTTTTTTGTGCCCTTCCTTTTCTTCTCCTTGTTCTCCCTGATTCTCTCACTCAAGTGGCACCATATATTCCACAATCATGGTCTCTTGTTCAATGTAGAATTCAATTTTAAACCTCATATCTTGCCCATTACCAAGATTGTTTACTTCTGTCTTTTGCATCTCCTACCTCCACCCCTACGTCACTCTATCATGACTTAACCCCAACCCCATTTGTTACCTTCAGATTTGATTTCTCTTAACCTCCACACTTGTCTTGAAGTTCATCTTTCATAAACTCCTATCTGACCAGGCAATTGTTCACCTCTTCCAAACCTTCTGCTTATACCCAATGTTCATTGTTACTTCTTTGTGAAGTACTTAAAAAAATTTTTTTTTTACATTAAAGGGAACCGATAGATGATGTGTATTTGGGTTTTAAAAAGATGTTCCATAAGGCGCATGAACAATATTATTATACAAGAGTTATGATGTTCGAGGTAATATTTTAGCATGGATAGAGGATTGGCTAACTAATAGAAAACAGTCAGGATAAATGGGCCACTTTCAGGTTGGCAAACTAACTAATGGGGTGCCACAGGGATCAGTGCTGATCTTCTTGTAATATATGTTAGTGACTTGGATTGTGAGGAGAACACAAAAGAGTCTGCAAAGGGACATAGAAAGGTTAAGTGAATGGTAAAATTTGACAGAGTATAATGTGGGAAAATGTGAGTTTGTGCACGTTGGTAGGAAGAATAGAAAAGCAGAATATTAAATGGAGAGAGACTACAGAATGCTGTGGTACAAAGGTACCTGGATGTCCTTGTGCATAATCACAAAATGTTGGCATGCAGGTGCAGAAAGTAATTAGGAAGCCAAATGGGAAGGTTGGTCTTGATCACAAGGGGAATGCAGTATAAAAATAGGGAAGTCTTGCTACAACAGCGCAGAGCATTGGTGAGACCACACCTAGAGTATTGTGTACAATTTTGGTCTCTTTATTTAAGGAATATTTGCATTGGAGGCAACTTGGAGAAGGTTCACTAGGTTGATTCCTGGGATGAAGGCGTTGTCTTATGAGGAAAGGTTGAGCAGGTGGGGCCTATACATATTGGAGTTTCGAAGAATGAGAGGTGATCATATTGAAACATATAAGGTTCTGAGGAGGCTTGACAGAATAGATGCTGAGATGTTTCCCCTCATGGGGAAATCTAGAACTAGGGGCACAGTTTCAGAATAAGATGCGTCCTGTTTAAGATGGAGATGAGAAATTTATTTGCGGATAATGGAATTCTGTATCCCAGAGAGCAGTGGTGGCTGGATCATTGAATATAGGCTGAATTAGATAGGCTTTTGATCTACAAAGGAGTCATGGGTTATGGCAGACAGGAAAGTAGAGTTGAGGCTTTGATAACATGAACTATGATCTTACTGAATGGCTAGAAGGCTTGAAGGGCCAAATTATGTTCTATGAATACAAGCTTGTGCTTTCTTGTACTAGTGAAAGTGGGGTAAAGTTTCTTTACCTCCCAAAGCTTAAATAGTCTTGTTTCCTTCCTCTTTCACAATGACAATTAATCACATGGAGACTGAAACTGAAGTAAACGAGAGAGAAAACTGCCACATTCTTTCCAACATAATTCTGTTTACCAAACACCACAAGTCTTCTCTCCGCCTTGTGTCTTCTCTCCGCCTTGTGTCTTCTCTCCGCCTTGTGTCTTCTCTCCGCCTTGTGTCTTCTCTCCGCCTTGTGTCTTCTCTCCGCCTTGTGTCTTCTCTCCGCCTTGTGTCTTCTCTCCGCCTTGTGCCTTCTCTCCGCCTTGTGCCTTCTCTCCGCCTTGTGCCTTCTCTCCGCCTTGTGCCTTCTCTCCGCCTTGTGCCTTCTCTCCGCCTTGTGCCTTCTCTCCGCCTTGTGCCTTCTCTCCGCCTTGTGCCTTCTCTCCGCCTTGTGCCTTCTCTCCGCCTTGTGCCTTCTCTCCGCCTTGTGCCTTCTCTCCGCCTTGTGCCTTCTCTCCGCCTTGTGCCTTCTCTCCGCCTTGTGCCTTCTCTCCGCCTTGTGCCTTCTCTCCGCCTTGTGCCTTCTCTCCGCCTTGTGCCTTCTCTCCGCCTTGTGCCTTCTCTCCGCCTTGTGCCTTCTCTCCGCCTTGTGCCTTCTCTCCGCCTTGTGCCTTCTCTCCGCCTTGTGCCTTCTCTCCGCCTTGTGCCTTCTCTCCGCCTTGTGCCTTCTCTCCGCCTTGTGCCTTCTCTCCGCCTTGTGCCTTCTCTCCGCCTTGTGCCTTCTCTCCGCCTTGTGCCTTCTCTCCGCCTTGTGCCTTCTCTCCGCCTTGTGCCTTCTCTCCGCCTTGTGCCTTCTCTCCGCCTTGTGCCTTCTCTCCGCCTTGTGCCTTCTCTCCGCCTTGTGCCTTCTCTCCTGGAGCTTGAAGACCAGTGCATTCCACATTTTACTGCCTCTATTGGTGAATTGTATCATCTAATGCTACAATTGCCCGTTCCATCATGTTATTCAGTCTTTGACCTACAACCCAACCATTTTCCGTCTCTTTCCCAAACCATCACCTTGCTCTTCATAATGTAAACAGTTCTGTCAGGGGCCTAAGACCTCACTATACTTTTTAATAAAGTATATCTATACATCATGGCTAATTTATAGAATTTTAAAAGCTGGACAAAGACTTTAAAATGACTGAAGCCATGACTGGCTATGACTCAAACAAAAGTAGCTTTCAGGCATTCAGAGAAGTTGACCTCCTGTTACCTCTGAAGAGAGGTTAATGGCCCGGTGAGCTGCAGAAGACCAGCTTTCAAGGAAATTATATAACGGTCGTTTACATTTCTTATACCTGGCCAACAGAGACTCCCAGTCTGCTCAGACAAAGTACCATGAAACCTTTTGAAATTGTTAATGGTTGAAAGATTAACAATCTTGAATCCAGACTAAGGAATGTTTGTCCTTTGTTAAAGCCAAAGTGGAGAGGTGGGAGTCACATGCCCCTCCCCCTCCCCCAAGCTGGTGGAATCTGTAATATTGCTTTGTGGTGCTGCAATGCCCAGACTGCCATCTTCCATAAACCAAGCAGCAGCTCAGAAAAAGATTTAAATGCTGGGCCCCAACTATGTTGTTTCTACCAGAACCTCTGCAAGACTAACTCACCCTTTGTGCCCATCTCATCGTGGAAGTCATCTCTACTGGAAAAATGGATTATCCAGCATCAGTTTCAAGCTACTGACCCCCGTGAAGGGATACACCTCTGGACTTTTGTTTCTGAAACAACAATTCTTATTTTCTCTGTGGTCTTTGCCCTGTACTACTTTCTTTTCCATATCCCTCCTTTACTGTATGAATCCTAAAAGTGTTTGGGCAGTGGGGGAAACGTTGCGAACCCTCTTCCCGTGTTTTGAGTGTGTATAAAATAAACTAACCTCAAAGTTTACCCTATCTCGAGCTTGCTGTGGGGTTATTAATAAAAATTAGATCTCACCAAAACTGAGGGGTTGGGAAATATACCACTGCTTATAAAGGGGGATATAAAAATCAAACAACAGCTTTCTGTTTACAGATGGGTGGTGAGAGGAGAAATCAGGGCTGTCTAAGTTAAACCCCCTCCTGTCTGTTACGGAAATTGGAAGTTCAAGCCCGGGATAGCCCAATTTGAATTTGACCGGAGCCCAAGTTAAGAGACTAGCCAAATCTGATATGAGTCAATTGGAAGCCAAAAGGGGAAAACTCAGTGGCTGGAACAAATTTTAAAACACAGTAACTTACCACAGCAAATTCCTTTTCCCTAAAACAAAGAAAATGGCACCTTTTGATGTCCAGATGTTTGTCTAGCAGGGAAATTTAAACGGTGAGACTTTGGCGGCCCTTAACGCAGAACGACTGCAACCTTTAGCCATGGAGGTACAGTTAAAATTGCCCAGTAAAGTGAAGAGAAGCGAGCTGATCCAGTTATTGGTGGAACATTTGGATCACATGTTAGACGTGGAGCTCAGTCATGACTCTGAATCCCCTCCCCTAACTAGTTTTGAGCTGGAAAAGCTTAAATTGCAGCTAGATTTTCAGGAAAGGGAGAACAAGAGGCTCAGGAGAGAGAAAGGAAGAGAAGAATTCCAGCTCCGAAAATTGGAAATGGAACTAGCAGCTCAAAGGGTTGCAGAGACCTGATGATTGGAAGCTGCGAGAGAGATTCGCTCTCTAACCAGTAGCACCTGCTTTCTCCCGAACCCGGAACCACTCTGAGGCCCTCAAGTATGCAAGATTATTCCCAAATTTGAAGAGAGTAATGTGGAGCTTTGAAAAAGTAGCAGGATACCTAAAATGGCCCTCAGTGATCTGGACATTTTTAATCCAAGAGCAGCTGTCAGGGAGGGTCCAAGAGGACTACTCTATGCTGCTTCCTGTTGTGTCCCTGAATTAGGACGGCAGCCTTGGTCTGCTCATAAGTGCTGATGAGTTAGTCCCAGAGGTATATCGCCAGCAATTCTGGAACGCTTGTAAGAAGCCCACACAAACCTACAGCAAGCCTGGAACGGCTGAAGCAAATCGCGTTCGACTGATGGATAAGATCCCTAAGAATCCCACGCACCTATGAGGGTGAGTTGGTATTGTTGGAGGAATTCAATGTGCGTACACCTGGAGGAGCAGATAATCCTCACAGCCAGGAATGCAACCTGTCGCAGCAGACATCTATGACCTCACCCATAGGCCTGAATACTCAGGCAGACCCTTTCCAGACTATTCCCATGAACCTTGGAAAGATAAGCAGGGCGATCTAGATAGGAAAGGACCCCCCGCCCTCCATCCAGAAAAGAAAACATGAAAGAGGGTGCAGAAGCCCCCCTGCAATCTGAAAGGAGAGCTCCCAGACACCGTTGTTTTCATTGCAATAAAATAGGCCAATCCAGACCAGAATGCTGGAGATTGCGTTCCGTTGGCCTGATAGGGCTCCATATGAGTAGTCCCCCAAAGGACGCCCCAATGGCTAGTGCAGTGGAGCAGGCAGAGTCTCTCACTTCAGAAACTTACCCTTTGGAGAGCATGGCACTGTGTGCCTGAGCTGGACAAACTCCCAGAGAGCTTCTGAAATATTGTCTTGTCAAAAACAGTATCCCCTTACCTGCCCCAAAATATGAGCAAGTCCATGTTACTGTTCAGGGACATGGGCCACTCAATCCTCAATGCTAGAGGGAAACCTAAACCTACCCCCTGAGTCCACGCTGAAGACCAAAGCACTGATCAGTGTGGTGGGAGGAGGATCTGTGTTTGCACCCCTCCTCGAGGTCCACCTAGAGTGTGACCTTGTTTCAGGCTCTGTCACAGTAGGAATTGTCCTCGGACTACCAGAAGCAGGAATCGACTCCCTCCTTGGGAATGATTTGGCTGGCAGCAAGGTGTTAGCCAGCAAAAGGAAAAAGGCCAAAGTCAACCAGCAGAAATTTGCAGGTGAGCAGAAAGCTGGGGAAGGCCCAGAAGGGTGAAATAGCACCCATGAACCTTGAGCGAGGGCTGCTTGCATGTAGCAAGGCTGAAGCCAGGTAAAGTTAAAGAAGGTCCAGGAAAGGCTCCTAGAATCTAAAATAGATACCGAATATCCTAGAATTAAATAGGGACCAGAGAAGTCCCAGAGCCGAGAAAGAAAGAGAGGGAGATGCCCCAGGTAGCTGAAGAGCTGAAGGAAGGCAGGTTATTAAGCCCGGAAAGGAAAACGTAAAGCACTTGCCTGAAGTATGGTAAGTAGAAACCTTTCTGACATGCGATAGGGACAAAGAGAGTCCCCAAACCAACAAGCAGATGGGGAGTGAGATGCCTCACCCATTTGAAAAGCTGCAAGGGAATATGGTTGGAGCAGCACTTGAAGGCAGAAGTGTTCCAGGGGACATGGAACAAGTTCGGAGAGCACCCTTTCCAAAGCCAAAGGCCCCAGCTAGGAAGCCATTGATTGGCCTGGCTGGTAGCTTTATGGCAAATTTAAATGTGGGCCAGGAAAATTCTCAAATTGGCCCAGAAAGAGTGAGGATGATGCTCCTCATAGTTGAAAAACCACCAAGAGGTACAGCAAGAGCTGACAGAGGGCAGCAGTGTCCCAAAAGGCAAGATATGAGGGCTGTCTAAGGTAAACCCCGCCCTGTCCATTAACAGTTCCCTTTCCTCAGGTACTTTCTGCTCCCTTTTAAAACTGTCATTATCACCCACCTTCCTCAGATTATGATCTGTTTCGTTACTTCTCTTTTCTTCTGTTATCTCAAGTGCTCCGTTGCATGTCATTCGTTCATGCTTAATTTTCAACATGCCTCTGTAGCACCAGAACCCTCTATCCTCTCTGCTCCTCCACTTACTTGACTGTTCAAGATACAAATTCCACATCAGTTTATTGTGTTGAACAGTAGCACCTCACCAGTCTTAGTACCAGAAAATGAAACTGAAACTGCCGGAATCATTCAGCATGTCAGGTAGCATCTATGCAGAGAGAAATAGTTGATATTTCAGGTTATCAGAACTTCATGGTACCTGTTTAATTTTACTGTTCCACAAACTCCTTTGCAGTTAAATATCTCTTATCATCATGCTTCTCAATTTAACTTCATTTTTGCTGTCTAATATTATTTGGCTACCCAAATCAGCAATTTTCTCTACTTTTATTATTCCCATCTTAACTGAGGTCAGTTTGTGGGAGGCCCTTGTTGTCATTGACTTGAACCTAAAGATTTCCAGTGCTGCATTCTTTAATGCTTTTCAAAAATAAAATCATGATGACAGTTAATGTTAAATTTAATCTTTGAGAATCCGCTCTCTGATTAATTGTATTCCAGTGTAATAATTTGTCAGGTACATTATTATGGATGTTCAAATGCTGTTCCCATTTTTCTTTTTTTTAGGACACTGTGAACCATCTATTGCTGATTTTCATAGACGATAGTCCGGTGAGTATTACAAATCTTTAAGCTACTTTCCCAGGGAAAGCCTGACCCAAAATCATTTAGGATTTGGTACTCCACCTACTTTCAACCTCAATCAACCAACCGTCAATATAAGGAGTGTATCCTAGCATAGGCTGGGATACCTAGTGAAGGTGGAGCTATTATGGATATTGTACTCAGGCAGCGGTATGCTTTTATCAGTTGAACATAAATTGTGACTGTGTTTTGGATTAACAATTGGGCTTTCCTACTTGTGTCTGAGCTGATGCTAGTAGAACTGCATCGTCTTAATAACATGGATGAATATTAATTAGCCCCGATCCCAAACTCATGTTCCTAAAGTTCCCAATAGGGAATTCTTTACCCAGAGAGTGATGAGAATGTGGGACATGCTACCAGAGGAGTAGTTGAAGCAAATACTATAAATGAATTTAAGGTGAGGTTAGGTATTGTTTCGGACAGGAGAGAAATGGGCAAACGTTATTTATTTCATCTCGCCACCTGTCCATAAGCAGAAGGTGTATTGAAGTATTTTTAAAGCATGCGATGGTATGTTTTCCCAAATCCTTGCTGTGGGAGATCCAATTTACTAATAACCTGCAACAAACTACTGTTATGATTAACTCAGAAGGTTAGTTAATTCCACATTCAAAACCCGGGGCAGGAGTGTTCGCAACTTCCCACTCCTCACACAGTAAAGGGGGGATAAGAAAGCGAGTTGTACTGTTACTATAAATCGCTGTAAAAGAACAACAGCAATGCATGTTAGTTCACGTGATTTCCAGAGTCCAAGGAGGAATTCTTTCACTTAAGAGCTCGAGCTCAGCTGGCTGAAGACTGGAGTTGTAGAATTTTCTTTACAGTTGGCGCATATGAAGTAAGTACACAGAGACTGAAATGGTTCTGCAGACGATGGTAGAAAATCTTCCAGCAGAGACAGGCTTCAAGGTGCAGGATGTTGATGTGTCTGGAGTTCTGTTTATTCAGGGGGTTCACCTGTTGGATTTTAAACAGCAGCAGACTGTCTGTGAGGCCCAAAGGTACAATGTTAAAACTGTCCAAAAGGCCACCCAGAAGGGAAAACAGTAAAAACTGAGAAATAAGAATACTGGTCTGAACTGGTCTTGTATACCTTAAAAGTAAAAAAAAAACCTGGGAAATAAGAATACTGGTCCAAACTTTTTTTTCCTTCTGGGCAGAGGCTTGGGTCATGTGACATGGTATATTAACTGGTTAATTGCAGCTTAACAATCAGTTTCTGTGCTTCTGGCCAGAATTCCATTGTTTCTCCTTAGGTGAGAGACGTTTATTAGCATCTCTTCTGATATAATGAGTTTTGATCTCTCTCTTTTGTGATAATTGAGTTGGGGAGCCAGTTTGTTTGCATTTCACTGCTTTTGTTGATTACGAGGGGCCTGTACAATGAGGCATGAGATTCCACAGGCTGTGAGAAGAATTCTTTTGTTCTTGTAACTCCTATTGGTAGCTCCCAGCACAAAGGGCTAGCCCTGTGGCCATGTAACTTGTAGCAGCCATCTTTTTTGGTTCAGAAAGTCTTTTTTCTAAAAATGGCAAAAGAATAAAGTTATGGATTTCTTCATGTCGTAGGGACCCAATGATATGCGTATGCGTATGAGGATGAAAGAAAGAGAGGGTTATGCTGATAAAGTTGGATGAGGAAAGACAGATGGAGACTCAAATGGAGCATTGAATGGCCTGTTTATGTACTATATATTCTATATAATCCATGTAAAATATGTTAAAGGTAAAAATTGTACATGCTAGCGGTTCTGATTAATTAGATGAAATGTGCTTCTGTTATTAGCCGGAACCAGCGACTGAGCCCCCCTCTCCCTTGGTTCCCTTTCTGCAGAAATATGCTGATGCAAGAAATAAAGCCCAATCGGTAGGAATGTAATTTTTTCCTTTGATAAAGTGTTCTTGCATTCCTGTTGGCTTAGTCATTTTGCTGTTTTCTGCTTAAAAACCTAAGGACCTACTGAAATTTAAATTTGTTATCCAGATGAAACTACAAGAACTTTTCTAATTATCTCCCATCCCTATTTCTCTCTCCAGAAGGCAGTGATGGCATGTTGGTTGCCCTTTGATACTTCACTGATGTAGCCAGCTTCATCTCTTAGCTCAGGCAATTTTACAAACATTTTAAACAACACAAGGCTTAATCCCCCTTTGCCTGATATCCAAGGCTTATTTCCTGTCAAAATCGTTATTAATTAGATGGAAGAATACGGACTGATTTTCCTTCCACTCTGCTGAATTTAGTCCCTGCTGAGATCAACTAGCTCAGATTAAGATGGGTATTGATCTTGGGACCTCTCTTTCCTAGTGACTTGGTGATGAAGATCTAAAAGTAGCACAATGAAATACTTGTACCTGTATATAAAATTTTAAATCCTTCAGGACACAATCTGCTATAACACCAATAAAGCATGGAATCCCCAAGCACACTTCACATGAAATTGCTCCTGTCTGTTCTGAAGAGCTGCTGAGTGTCAAGGCTTTAACCTATGAAAAATGTTCCTTTACCAAATGCATGTGTGGCCACAGCATACGTTTGTGCCTCCTAAACTATGGATAGTGCTACTTGGAACAAGCAGAATCGATAATATTGGATTGCAGCATATTGCAACCTGGATAATTCTGCCCAAATGTCATCTGTGCTGCACAAATATTGCATATTATAAATATAATGGAAAATGTGGTGATATTGATCTGTTCTGATGGAAGATGATGTACAGCAAATTCAACCATGCTGAGGTGATAAAGGTACAATTTGTGATGGGAATCTTAAATGACAATACTTGATCAGGATAGCACCACAAAAACAATCTTGATTAAAATTACAATTGAAAAATCATTGAACGCTAAATTGGGCTTTGGAACAAACTTATATAAATTGCTTGAGTTTTGTAGGCCAATCTCTTCATATCTCGTTAACTATGTATAAAGGGTAAGCTATTTGTCACAAGAGTTTGTCATCCACCCTGTCTGCCAAGGCCTAGTGCCTGGAAAATAATGCATGATTAAAATAAAATCATGGCTACAGAACTAAATATATGTATAAAGCCTGGTAACGTGCACTATGAAGTTTGAGGGACATGACATACTCAGAACAGAAGATCTTTTAAGGATACAATTGTGTTAGGATTTGAGAATCTTGCCTCTGTTTAGATTTCAAATAACATTCATAAACTACATGAATTTTACAGAGTTTTACTTTGGTGTATAAAACAATATGTTCCGTGTAATAAATTAATCTGAGGATTAAACTATTGCTGTGTGCATTTCAAATGTTTATAAAACCCATGTAATGTTGCACATGGCTCCTATTGACTTTTGTTAAATGTTTAGTAACACTACTTGGCAAATACTAAGCACTTCTTTTTATCTAACTGACCAATCTAGGCCCTAAAACTTGAGTTAAAGGAGATAAGAGAGCAACAGGATCTGCTCTTCCGGTTCATGAACTTTCTGAAGCAAGAGGGTGCAGTGCATGTGCTACAGTTCTGTTTCACTGTAGGTAAGGAACAAGCATTTGAGAAAAGTTTACACTTCGTAACTACTTTTGAAGGCCCATGTGTCTTGCCCATCAGTCTAAAGTATGGGTTTTACTGGCCTATATACAAACTGTCCTGTGTGCAGATCCTGGTTCCTGTTGCAACACAGTTACAAACAATTTGAATACCAGTGGGATCCCTGTATTTACACTCTGATTTTGACTAATGATGCATCAGCGACCAGCTACATGCAATTGTGGTTAGATCTGTTTCTTTATTGATTTTGTACACCTAATCTGTTTAACAGACTAGTAATATTGAACCTAGCGCATTCCTTATTTAGATTTACGTGCTTGTGTTATATACATTAGGGCCTATAATAGAATAAATTTTATTATGAAGAAGATCCATAATATGTCATTACTAAAGTGAAAAAACGATAATGAAAAAACAGGATAGCATCATAACAATTGAAATATCTTAAATGAGTTAAATTCAGTCCAGTTGTTTAAATGTTTTAACAAACTTTGACATAAATGTAGTGTAACATAGCGTAAACAGTGTTCCAAGGTTATAGATTGATATTAAGATGTTGCATCTCTGACCCCACTTTCCTTTAGAAACACAGGAGAAGGGAGACTGCCACCTTTCTCACTCTGCTCTCTTGACACACTGTACACCCTTGATACACAATAATTCATAAACAAAGCAGGAATACCACCAAAAGTACTCTACAAAACAACTGGTTGGATTATCAGACTTGAATGAGGTCCCATTTTGGTTTTGACATGCAAAATCCGACCAAGGATCACATACACATTCAGTGTTTCATCCACAACTTTCTGTCCTGTGTAAATTTTGAAGGAATTGCCAGTATTTTTACAATTGCAACACTTTCTGTCGGCAGAGGAATTCAATGACCGGATCTTGCGTCCAGAGTTGACTGACAACGAGAAGCAAACTCTTCATGAGGAAGTGAAGAAAATTTATGAGACATATTGTCTTGATGAGAGTATCGATAAAATCAAATTTGATCCCTTTATCGTAGAAGAGATACAACAGGGTAAGTTTGCCACTATGATTGTCTATCTGATTCTGCATTGTGTCCTATTGTGTTGAGCTCATTTTCTTCACCTATGTGATGGTGTTGCTCTTGGTCATTTAGGTAGAATCTCAAACTACCTTTCCAGTGAAGGAGTAGTTTGCTTTTAACTTGAAGGCAGTCCAAATACAGTTCAATCTTTTGTTTCTTGTAAATTCCAAGGACTATCCAAATCGGTGTCTTAGTCTCCCTGTCCACTTTAAATAATGTTGCTATTTTGCATGAAGAATTTTTTCCCTTCCATTGTGTGATCCTGTACGCTTAATGGCTATTAAATTTTATCTGCCAGTGTTCTGACCTTCACATATTTTGTCCAGCTTCTTTTGTATCTTCTGAGCTTCTCCAATTCCAAGTCTCTCTAGTATGATGTAATCTGCAAATTTGTATTAGCTTTTTCATTCAAAGCAGTTGATGTAAATTAGAAACAGTAGAGATCCCCAAGCTGATCCCTGGACATCTCACTATTCTTCTCCACCCCTCAGCTGACATTGCTCCTCTAACATGTAACAAATGTTTTCTACCCTTCAGTCTATTTCTTGTCCATACTCAAGATTTACCCTATATTTCCACAGCTTTAACTTTAATAGTCTATTATGTGGAACTTTGTCAAATGTCTTTTAGAAATTGTGACATATCCATCAATATTCATGGAGAGACCATTTCTCTTGATATTAAACCTGTTCAAAATTGAGAGAGTGCTGATACTACTACTGTGTTGCTCTGCTGTGGATTTTCTAAAGTATTTGCAGATTTCAAATGTGTTAACCCAGAACACATTCATGTGAGTTGTATGCCATTGTATTGAAACTTAAGAATTTACCTTATTAAAGCACCTAAAGCTTTTAGTAGTCCTCATACCCATCTAAGTTCTGAAAAGCTTGGGTGCAAAAGAGGCAAAAATTTAGTATGCAGTCATGGGGATTTATAACTTGGACGAGCAAGGGACTTATCCATACCTTAATTAATGACTTTCACTATTTCTGAGGCCTAAAGTTGAGATTTTTTTTCCATCCTGGAATTGAAGAACCAATGGGGTGCACCGAAGTGCATTATGACCTACAGTTCCTGCACATGGATACACAGATTCTTAAGACTGCTTGTGAAATATTTCTTTGCAGGTTGTGTTACATTTATAATCTTATTAATAAGTGAAGCTATAACCCAGTTGGATAATTTAATTCATGGGCTGTATTTTGACCTTTGCAGTTGCAGAAGGATCCTATAGGGATGTAGTGAAACTTCAGACCATGCGCTGTTTGTTTGAAGCTTATGAACATGTCATGAATCTGCTAGAAACAGTTTTTACACCTATGTTCTGCCACAGTGATGAGGTATGGAATCTGTTACTTCCCATTTTTTGCTTTGCATCATTTTTCACTTTGTTACTGAGACTTAAAATGGGTTTGAATGAGAATTCTCCTGAATGGTATAACACCCTTTCCCTTTCAAGAGGTGTTGCTCTTTTGTTGGTATTTCCACCCTCCCTCTTTGCTGGGTCACCATGCGCTGAGATAGTTGGTGACCTGATGCTTGGTTTCTGCTGTCACTTTTAAAATCAAGTTTAAATCGGTGAAGTGTTAAAATTATATCTGGACAAATTCATGATTACATAGAATATATGGCATAGAAGTAGACCATTTGGCTCAACCAGTCCATTCCTGCGTATATGCACCACTGAGCCAGCTCCCACCTTTCCTTGTCTAAATCTAGCATCATAACCATCTGCTCCCTTCTCCCTCATATGCTTGCCTAGTTTCCCCTTAAAAACATCTATGTACTATTTCAATGGGAGGGACGGCGTTGGGGTAGTGGAATTTCACTGAACTGGTGATCTAGAGACCCAGGGTAATGCTCTGGGTACCTGGGTTCAAATCCATCATGGCAGATGATGGAATTTGAATTTAATCAATAAACATCTGGAATTAAAAGTCTAATGATGACCAATCGACCTTTAGGCCATCCTTACCTGGCCTGGCCTAGATGTAACTCCAGCAATGTGGCTGATTCTTAAATGCCCTCTGAAATGGCCTAGCAAGCCACTCAGTTGTATCAAGCTGCTATAAAGTCAATAAGGAATTGAACTGGATGGGCCACCTGATATCGACCAAGGCACTGGAAATGACAACGGCAAACTCAACCCTGTCGGCCCCGCCGGCCCTGCAAAGTCCTCCTCAATGTCTGGGGCTTGTGTCTGAATTGGGAGAACTATCTTGCAGACTAGCCAAGCAACAGCCTGACAGTCGTATTTATGGAATCATACCTTACAGATAGTGTCCCAGACACCACCATCACCATCCCTAGCAGAGCTAGTGGCATAATGGTATGCAGTCAGGAGGAAGTTGCCCTGGGAGCCCTCAACATCGACTCCAGACCCCAAGAAGTCTCAGACAAGGAAACCTCCTGCTGATTACCATGTACTGCAGCCCGCTCCCTCCCATTCCAGCTGATTAATCAGTACTCCTCCTCCATTTGAACGCCACTTGGAGGAAGCACTGAGGGTGACAAGGGTGCAGAATGTAGGGGACTTCAACCTCCACTACCAAGAGCGGCTGGAAGCACCACTACTGACTGAGCTGGCCGAGTCCTAAAGGACGTAACTGCTTAATTGGCTCTGCAGCAGGTGGTGAGGGAAAAACATACTTGAGCTCATTCTCACCAACCTACCTGCCGCAGATGCACCTGTCCATGACAGTATTGGTAGGAGTGACCACCGCAGAGTCCTCATGGAGACAAAGTGCCATCTTCATATTGAGGAATAAACTCCATTGTGTTGTGTGGCACTAGCACCGTGCTAAACGGGATAGATTTCGAATAGATCGAGCAACTTGAGACTGGCCAACCATGAGACAGTGTGGGCTGTCATCAGCAACAGAATTATGCTCAACCCCAATCTGTAACCTCATGGCCCAGCATATCCCCCACTCTACCATTAACACCAAGCCAGAGGATCTACCCTGGTTCAATGGAGTGCAGGAGGGCATGCCAGGAGCAGCACCAGGCATACCCAAAAATGAGGTGTCAACTTGGCGAAGCTACGGCTCAGGACTCCTTGCGTGCCAAATAGAGAGAGCTAAGTGAATCCCTCAACCAACGGATCAGATCTAAGCTCTGCAGTCCTGCCACATCCAGTCATGACGGTGGTGGACAATTAAAAAACTCACTGGAAGATGAGGTGGCTCCACAAATATCCCCAGCCTCAATGATGGGGGGAGCTCAGCACATCAGTGCAAAAGATAAGGCTGAAGCATTCGCAACAATCTTCAGCCAGTCATGCTGAGTGGATAATCCACAGCATCACAGATCACGGCATCACAGCCAATTCAATTCATTCCACGTAATATCAAAAATGGCTGAAGGCACTGGATACTGCAAAGGCTTTGGGCCCTGATGATAATCTGACAATAGTACTGAAGACTTGTGCTCTAGAACATGCCACGCTCCTATCCATGGTGCTCCAGTACAGCTACAACACTGGCATCTACCCGGCAATGTGGAAAATTGCCCAGGTATGTCCCATTTACAAAATCCAACCCAGCCAATTACTGCCCAATCAATCTACTCTCGATCATCAGTAAAGTAATGGAAGGGGTCATCAACAATCAAGTGGCACTGAGGGGGAGCCAGTGGCGTAGTGGTAATGTCACTGGACTAGTAATCACGAAGCCCAGGCTAATGCTTTGGGGACAAGGGTTCAAATCCCACCACGGCAGCTGGTGGAATTTAAATTTAATTAATAAATCTGGAATTGAAAGTTAGCCTCAATAATGAAACCATTGTCGATTGTTGTTAAAAACCCATCTGGTTCACTAATGTCCTTTAGGGAAGGAAATCTGCCATCCTTACCTGGTGTGGCCTACATGTGACTTAATGGTCCTCTGAAATGGTGTGGCAAGCTACTTGGTTCAAGGGCAATTAGGGATGGGCAATGAATGCTGGCCTTGCCAGTGACGCCCACACCCCATGAAAGAATACATTTAAAAAAAACTTGCTTAGCTGAAACCTCCTCACTGATGCTCAGTTTGGGTTCTGCCAGGGTCACTCAGCTCCTGACCTCATTACAGCCTTGGTTCAAACATGGACACGAGCTGAACTCCCGAGGTGAGAGTGACATCAAGGCAGCATTTGACCTAGTGTGGCATCAAGGAGCTGTAGCAAAACTGGAGTTAATTGGGAATTGGGGAAAACTCTCCACCGGTTGGAGTCATACCTAGCACAAAGGAAGATGGTTGAGGTTGTTGGAGGTCAGTCATCTCATTTCCAGGATATCACTGCTGGAGCTCCTCAGGGTAGTGTCCAAGGCCCAACCAATCTTCATCAATAACCTTCCTTCCATCATAAGGTCAGAGGTGGGGATGTTCATTGATGATTGTACAATGTTCAGCACCATTCACAACAAGCAGCCCATGTCCAAATGCAGCAAGGCCTGGGCAATATTCAGGCTTGTAACATTCGTGCCACACACATGCCAGGTAATGACCATCTCCAACAAGAGAGAATCTAACTATTGCCCTTTATGTTCAATGGTGTTACTGTCACTGATTTCCCCACTGTCAACATCCTGGGAGTTACCATTGACCAGAAAGTGAACTGGACTGGCCATACAAATACTGTGGCTACAAGAGCAGGTCAGAGGCTAGGAATCCTGCAGCGAGTAACTCACCTCCTATCTCCCCAAAGCCTGTGCACCATCTAGAAGGTACAAGTCAGGAGTGTGATGGAATAATCTCCGCTTGCCTGGATGAGCACAGCTCCAACAACACTCAAGCTTGACACCATCCAGGACAAAGCTTGAAGGACACCCTACCCAAAAGCATTCAGTCCCTCCACCACTAACGAGCAGTGTGTACCATGTACCATCTACAAGATGCACTGCAGGAACTCACCAAGGCTCCTTAGGCAGCACCTTCGAAATCCATGACCACTACCATCTAGAAGGACAAGGGCAGCAGATAGATGGAATACTACCACCCGGAAGTTCCCCTCCAAGCCACTCACCACCCTGACTTGGAAATATATTGCTGTTCCTTCACTGTTGCTCGGTCAAGAACCTGGAACTCTCTCCCTAACAGCGCCTTGGGTGTACCTACGCCACATGGAGCATTGTTTCAAGAAGGTAGATCACCACAACCTTCTCGAAGGCAATTAGGGATGCGCAGTGTGATCAGTAAGTTCGCAGATGACACGAAAATTGGTGATGCTGTAAATAGTAATGAGGAAAGCCTTAGATTACAGGATGATATAGATGGGCTGGTAAGATGGGCAGAGCAGTGGCAAATGGAATTTAATCCTAAGAAGTATGAGGTGATGCATTTTGGGAGGACTAACACGGCAAGGGAATACACACTGAATGGTAGGACCCTATGAAGTACAGAGGATCAGAGGAACCTTGGTATACATATCCATAGATCCCTGAAGGCAGCAGCACAGGTAGATAAGGTGGTTAGGAAGGGATATGAAATACTTGCCTTTATTAGCCAAAGCATAGAATATAAGAGCAGGGAGGTTATGTTGGAGCTGTATAAAACGCTAGTTAGGCTACAGCTGGAGTACTGTGTGCAGTTCTAGTTACCACACTATAGGAAGGATGTGATTGCACTGGAGAGGGTGCAGAGGAGATTCACCAGGGGCTGGAGTGTTTCAGCTATGAAGAGAGACTGGATAGGCTGGAGTTGTTTTCATTAGAGCAGAGAAGGCTGATGGGGGACCTGATAGAGATGTACAAAATTATGAGGGGCATAGATAGGAAGAAACTTTTCCCCTTAGCGGAGGTGTCAATAACCAGGGGGCATAGATATAAGGTAAGGGGCAGGAGGTTCAGTGGGGATTTGAGAAAAAATGTTTTCGCCCAGAGGGTGGTTGGAATCTGGAACACACTGTCTGTGGGGGTGGTAGATACAGGAACCCTCACAACATTTAAGAAGTATTTAGATGAGCACTTGAAACGCCATAGCATACAGGTCTACGGGCCAAGTACTGGAAAATGTGATTAGAATAGATGGGAAACAAAAATAAAGATAAAAATACCTGGAAAAACTCAGCAGGTCTGGCAGCATCTGTGGAGGGGAACACAGTTAACGTTTCGAGTCTGCATGACTCTTCAACAAAACTAAGGAAAAATAGAAAAGAGGTGAATATAAGCTGGTTTAAGGGGGGGGAGTTGGGACAAGAGAGTTGGATAGAGGGCCAGTGATAGGTGGAGATAACCGAAAGATGTCACAGACAAAAGGACAAAGAGGTGTTGAAGGTTATCTAAGGAATGTGCTAATTAAGGGTAGAAAGCAGGACAAGCAAGGTACAGATAGCCCGGGTGGGGGTAGGGGTGGGGTGAAGAAATCGAAAAAGGCTAAAAGGTAGAGATAAAACAATGGATGGAAATACATTTAAAAATAATGGAAATAGGTGGGAAAAGAAAAATCTATATAAATTATTGGAAAAAACAAAAAGGAGGGGGAGAAATCAGAAAGGGGGTGGGGATGGAGGAGAGAGATCATGATCTAAAGTTGTTGAACTCAATATTCAGTCCGGAAGGCTGTAAAGTGCCGAGTCGGAAGATGAGGTGCTGTTCCTCCAGTTTGCGTTGAGCTTCACTGGAACAATGCAGCAGGCCAAGGACGGACATGTGGGCATGAGAGCAGGGTGGAGTGTTGAAATGGCAAGTGACAGGGAGGTCTGGGTCGTGCTTGCGGACAGACCAAAGGTGTTCTGCAAAGCGGTCACCCAGTCTGTGTTTGGTCTCTCCAATGTAGAGGAAACCGCATTGGGAGCCACGAATGCAGTAGATTAAGTTGAGGGAAGTACAGGTGAAATGCTGCTTGACTTGAAATGAGTGTTTGGGCCACTGGACGGTGAGGAGAGGGGAAGTAAAGGGGCAGGTGTTGCAACTTCTGCGGTTGCATGGGAAGGTGCCGTGGGAGGGGGTTGAGGTGTAGGGGGTGATGGAGGAGTGGACCAGGGTGTCACGGAGGGAACGATCCCTACGGAATGCCGCCGGGGGGGTGAAGGGAAGGTGTGTTTGGTGGTGTCATCATGCTGGAGTTGGCAGAAATGGTGGAGGATGATCCTTTGAATGTGGAGGCTGGTGGGGTGATGAGTGAGGACAAGGGGGACCCTATCATGTCTCAGGGAGGGAGAAGAAGGTGTGAGGGCGGATGCGCGGGAAATGGGCTGGACACGGTTGAGGGCCCTGTCAACCACCGTGGATGGAAAACCTCAGTTAAAGAAGAAGGAGGGCATGTCAGAGGAACTGTTTTTGAAAGTGGCATCATCAGAACAGATGCGACAGAGGCGAAGGAACTGAGAGAATGGGATGGAGTCCTTACAGGAAGCGGGGTGTGAGGAGCTGTAGTTGAGGTAGCTGTGGGAGTCGGTAGGCTTGTAATGGATATTGGTGGACAGTCCATCACCAGAAATTGAGACAGAGAGGTCAGGGAAGGGAAGGGAAGTGTTAGAGATAGACCATGTAAAAATGATGGAGGGGTGGAAATTGGAAGCAAAATTAATAAAATTTTCCAGGTCCAGACGAGAGCATGAAGCAGCACTGAAGTAATCATCGATGTACTGGAGAAAGAGTTGTGGGAGGGGGCCGGTGTTGGACTGGAACAAGGAATGTTCCACGTACCCCATAAAGAGACAGGCATAGCTGGGGCCCATGCGGGTACCCTTAGCCACACCTTTTATTTGGAGGAAGTGAGAGGAGTTTAAGGAGAAATTGTTCAGTATGAGAACAAGTTCAGCCAGACGGAGGAGAGTAGTGGTGAATGGGGATTGCTCGGGCCTCTGTTCGAGGAAGAAGCGGAGAGCCATCAGACCATCCCGGTGGGGGATGGAGGTGTAGAGGGATTGGACGTCCATGGTGAAGAGGAGGCGGTTGGGGCCAGGGAACTGGAAATTGTTGATGTGACGTAGGGTGTCAGATGAATCACGGATGTAGGTGGGAAGGGACTGGACAAGGGGAGAAAGAATGGAGTCAAGATAGCGAGAAATGAGTTCCGTGGGGCAGGAACAGGCTGACACGATCGGTCTGCCGGGATAGTCCTGTTTGTGGATTTTGGGTAGGAGGTAGAAGCGGGCCGTCCGAGGTTGGGAGCTTCCAACCTGATAGTCGCCCGATTTCCACCCCTCCATCATTTTTACATGGTCTATCTCTGACACTTCCCTTCCCTTCCCTGACCTCTCTGTCTCAATTTCTGGTGATGGACTGTCCACCAATATCCATTACAAGCCTACCGACTCCTACAGCTCCTCACACCCCGCTTCCTGTAAGGACTCCATCCCATTCTCTCAGTTCCTTCGCCTCCGTCGCATCTGTTCTGATGATGCCACTTTCAAAAACAGTTCCTCTGACATGCCCTCCTTCCTTAACCGAGGTTTTCCACCCACGGTGGTTGACAGGGCCCTCAACCATGTCTGGCCCATCACCCGCGCATCCACCCTCACACCTTCTTCTCCCTCCCAGAGACATGATAGGGTCCCCCTTGTCCTCACTTATCACCCCACCAGCCTCTGCATTCAAAGGATCATCCTCCACCATTTCCACCAACTCCAGCATGATGACACCACCAAACACATCTTCCCTTCACCCCCCCCGGCGGCATTCTGTAGGGATCATTCCCTCCGTGACACCCTGGTCTACTCCTCCATCACCCTCTACACCTCAACCCCCTCCCACGGCACCTTCCCATGCAACCGCAGAAGATGCAACACCTGCCCCTTTACTTCCCCTCTCCTCACCGTCCAGAGGCCCAAACACTCATTTCAAGTCAAGCAGCATTTCACCTGTACTTCCCTCAACTTAGTCTACTGTATTCGTTGCTCCCAATGCGGTTTCCTCTACATTGGAGAGACCAAACACAGACTGGGTGACCGCTTTGCAGAACACCTTCGTTCTGTCCGCAAGCATTACCCAGACCTCCCTGTCGCTTGCCATTTCAACACTCCACCCTGCTCTCATGCCCACATGTCCGTCCTTGGCCTGCTGCATTGTTCCAGTGAAGCTCAACGCAAACTGGAGGAACAGCACCTCATCTTCCGACTCGGCACTTTACAGCCTTCCGGATTGAATACTAAATTTAACGATTTTAGATCATGAACTCGCTCCTCCCTCCCTACCCCTTATCTGATTTTTCCCCCTCCTTTTTGTTTTTTCCAATAATTTATATAGATTTTTCTTTTCCCACCTATTTCCATTATTTTTAAATGTATTTCCATCCATTGTTTTATCTCTACCTTTTAGCCTTTTTCGATTCCTTCACCCCACCCCACCCCCACTAGGGCTATCTGTACCTTGCTTGTCCTGCTATCTACCCTTAATTAGCACATTCCTGTAGATAATATCACCACCTTCAACACCTCTTTTGTCCTTTTGTCTGTGACATCTTTTGGTTATCTCCACCTATCACTGGCCCTCTATCCAACTCTCTTGTCCCAACCCCCTCCTTAAACCAGCTTATATTTCACCCCTTTTCTATTTTTTCTTAGTTCTGTTGAAGAGTCATGCGGACTCGAAACGTTAACTGTGTTCCCCTCCACAGAAGCTGCCAGACCTGCTGAGTTTTTCCAGGTATTTTTATCTTTGTTTTTGTTTTCGATTTCCAGCATCCGCAGCTTTTTGCTTTTATCTTAGAATAGATGGGTGCTTGATGGCAGGCATGGACACAATGGGCTGAAGGGCCTTTGTCTGTGCTGTATCACTCTGACTCTAATAATGGCTGGCCCAGCCAGCGATGCCCACATCCCATGAATAAAGAAAAAGAAAACACTTTCTGCGGAACTGAGTTCCACATTCTCACCACTCTTTGGGTGAAGAGGCTCCTTCTGAATTCCCTATTGGCTTTCTTGGTGGCTAACTTTTATTGATGGTCTCTAGCTTATGCATTTCCCCACAAGAGGAAATATGCTCCCTGTATCCACTCTGTGAAAACCTTTTGACATTTTAAAGACCCCTATAAGGTCACCACTCAGCCATCGTTTTTTAAGAGACAAGTGACCCAGCCTGTCAATCTTCTTTCCTGTTAAGTGTGCTCTCCATTTCTGGCATCATCCTTAAAAATCTTCTTCAGTGCCTCTATCTTTTTGTGACATGACAACAAGAATTGCAGGTAAAAGCAAACACCTGCCCCTTTACATCCCCCCGCCCTCCTCACTGTCCGAGGGCCCAAACACTCCTTTCAAGTGAAGCAGCGCTTCACTTGCACTTCCCTCAATTTGGTCTACTGCATTCGCTGCTCCCAATGTGGTTTCCTCTACATTGGAGAGACCAAACGCAGACTGGGTGACCGCTTTGCGGAACACCTTCGGTCTGTCCGCAAGCATGACCCAGACCTTCCTGTCGCTTGCCATTTCAACACTCCACAGTGCTCTCATACCCACATGTCCGTCCTTGGCCTGCTGCAATGTTCCAGTGAAGCTCAACGCAAACTGGAGGAACAGCACCTCATCTTCCGACTAGGCACTTTACAGCCTTCCGGACTGAATATTGAGTTCAACAACTTTAGATCATGAACTCTCTCCTCCATCCCCACCCCTTTTCCGATCCCCCTTTTTTCAAATTAAAAAAAAAATTTTTATATATATATTTTTTCCCCACCTATTTGTTATTATTTTTCAAATTTATTTCCATTCATTGTGTTATCCCCACTTTTTAGCCTATTTCGATCTTTTCTCCCAGACCGTCCCCCACCCCACCCCCACTAGGGCCACCTGTAATTTGGTCATCTTGTTTTCTACTCTTAATGTCACCATTAGCACCTCCTTTAGCCAGTATCACCATCATCAACACCCCTTCGACCTTTTGTTTATGACATCTTTTTCAATCTCTCCTTTGCCTCCACTTATCACTGGCCTTCTATCCAGCTTCACCTGTCCCAACTCCCTTAAACAGAATATATTTCACCACATTTTTACTTCTTTATAGCTCTGAAGAAGAGTCATACGGACTTGAAACGTTAACTCTGTATTTCTCTCCACAGATGCTGTCAGACCTGCTGAGTTTTTCCAGCAATTTTTGTTTTTAAGAATTGCAGGTAGTTCTGTATGTGTGGTGTAACCAAGGTTTGACACAAGTTTAGCATAATTTCCCTACTTTTCAATTCAATCACTCTAGAAATAAAACCTAGTGCTTTTTTTAATGGCCCTGCTAATCTTTGGCATAACTTCTAGTGATTGCATTTGTACTCTGAGGCCCCTTTGTTCCTCTACCCGATTTAGTAATAAGTGACCTCCCTATTCTTCCTACTAAAATGTAGCACCTCACATTTATCTGTGCTAAATTACATTTGCCAATTACTTGCCCATTCTGCAAGTAACTTGTTGCATTCCTCCTCAGTATTGACTATCCCCTGCTCCCTGCCCCGCCCCTAATTGGTGTTATCCATGAATTTAGAAATTGCCCTTTTGATTTCAAAGTTGAAATCGTTAACGTAAATGATGAACAGCAGGAATCCCAGCACTGATCTTTGGGAAACACCACTTCCTACCTTCTGCCACTCTGAATAACAACCTATCATTTCAATGCTCTGCTTTGTCATGAAGCCAGCAAGAAATCCATTCTGCCACTTGTCTCGTGACTCCACGTTCTCTGACCTTGAGTTTATTAAAGGCTTTTTGAAAATCCAGATAAATTACATCTGCATTACCACTGTCTACACTCTCTCTCACTTTTATTATATTGTCTTATCAGTGATTTTAGTAATATAAATAGATGTTCAAGATGGAGTAGTGAAATATAGGCTCCTTCCCTAACCTTTATTCTCTGAAAATTCTTTGGTTGACTAGTGAAACACAACATTAAGAAATTCCAAGTGAGATAGTGACCTCTAGTGGTTACAGGTTTATAGCCTGTGTAACAGATCCAAAGAAAATAATGCAGCGTTACCAGTGAAACAAAGCAGCAGCTGCTGGGGCTTGCTCTATTATTTTGTAAACAATGGCAGTACAACCATGGGTTTATGATATTTTTTTAAAGGTGCTAGAGAAATTCTTCCTGTGTATAAATACTAAGTGTGTTTTGGTATTAAGGGACAATAGTGCTCCTAGAATCATACAATAGAGAAGGAAGCCATTCGTCCCACCTTGCCTGTGTTGGCTCTTTGAAAGTGATATCCATTTAGTCCCACTCCCTTTCTCTCTTCCCATAAGCCTGTACATGTCACCTCTTTATGTATTTATCCAGTCTTTTTAAAGTGCTTATTGAATCTACTTCCACCACTCTTTCAGGTAGTGCAGTCCAGAATGGCTTAGAGCAGCTTGTCTGATGTCAGGATGAGGTCCCTCCTGCCCAAGTCCACACACATCCCTCTTCTACCTCAGGGCTTGATGTATCATCATGTTGCACGATAGATGCCAAAATATTTTTGACATCTGGCAGAGCAGGCAAGCAATTCGCTGTCTGACTGAGATACCAAGTAAGGGGAATTGACTGGGGACTGCCATATCTCCCATAGCAACCAACTTGGGGATATTGGAAGTAATGGAGACAGATTGCTCAACCATTATTTTAGATAGAGGATAGCATTTCAGTTGTGGGAACTGAGGGGAAATGTTTAATAACGGGAGAGTGACTGAAACATTGATTGACCCTGAGTTTGTTTATTCTGTGAAGGGCAATGAATTTGTCTAGTTTTCACCTTTGACATTTTGCTGATTTTTAAACTAGATTTTGACAGTACAACATGAACCCAGCATCAGATCACTGACCATTTTAGCCTATATTTGGACAGTGTTCTATAAACGTGCATATAGACAGATTCTTGATTCCACTTAGAATGATTGACTTTTATATTACTTCTTCAGCAGTTGTAAATGAAGTGGGAATTGCTGTAGCTTCATCAATCCTTGCACCTAGCTTGTATATTTTGCTTTTCACTCACTTGAAAAAATGTACAACAGACTGTACTCAGACTAAGAGGCTTGTGTGTTGGTAGCGATACTTAGACTAGAGTGCCTGTAAATCTCATGTGAGTCACTTACAGATTGATCTGGACTGCAAATGATTGCAAGTTTTCTTTTACACAGTATTTCAGATATTTGTTGAAAGGAGCAGAGTCACCTACACGCAACTCCAAGTCTAATAGGTGAGTCTGAGAGAGTTAATGGTGAACACAATTCGCACCAACATCCCACTTCTTACAAGTATATGATGGTCTTTTTTTTTACTTTGCTGTTACTGAAGTGCTTTCTGTTCCCTTTGCGGTTCTTTGTTTAAACATACAATTATTTTTGTTCTTGCTGTAAATTGTTAATGAAATTTTGACTTACAATCCTAAACATGTTCGGACGTCTGTCCTATGTAAGAGAAATTCAGCATTGAAATTTAGACACATACATATTTCAGCGATTCTGGATCAATGGAATAAAACTGATTTAAACTCCGTTTACTACAATTTTTGTGTATGAGTTGCACTTTTTGCCACTTGGGTTTTGGGCCCATTTTCATTGTAACAAAGTGCACATTATAACATGTTAAAATGATGTATTTTTGTACCCCAATAAGCCAGGCATTTTTAGAATCTCACCATGGTTATTAGAAATGACCGATGTAAACTTTTTAGGTAACAATTGTCGAATGTACTTGGCAATGCATCTTATCCTCCTGACTTGACCCAATTTGCTTTTAATCCCAAATATTTAATTATAATTTATATCCATTAGTTAAATAATAATGGTGTGCTGGACTTTCTGTGCACTTAAAAAATATATTTGGTGAACTAGAAGCTTGAACGTTTACTTGTGTTGCTTGTCAAACTGACTGCAGTTCACAAGTGTTTGACAGACTCCCACTTCAGCACAAGATAATAACTGTCTTTTTTTATGATCATCTTGCTGAAGCAGTATCTTTATACCCATATGGAAGCTGGTTAAATTTAATGATCATGGCAGGTCTACCTTTGGTACAAGCTGTGAAAGTATTCTGCCATCCCAGTCACAGTGTCACTGAGCTCCTCACATCAAGACTTTATTTCCATGGACTCACCTTGACACAGTAACTCCAGTACTCCATTAAGCTGTAAATGACTCCCAGTATCCCTACCTCACAGGCATGAAGAAAACTAGAACAAAAATAAAAATACCTGGAAAAACTCAGGTCTGACAGCATCTGCAGAGAGGAACACAGTTAACGTTTTGAGTCCGTATGACTCTTCAACAGAACTAAGGAAAATTAGAAAAGAGGTGAAATATAAGCTGGTTTAAGGGGGGGTGGGACAGGTAGAGCTGAATAGAGGGCCAGTGATAGGTGGAGATAGCCAAAAGATGTCATAGACAAAAGGACAAAAAGGTGTTGAAGGTATTATCTAAGGAATGTGCTAATAGGTGACATTAAGGGTAGAAAGCAGGACGAGCAAGGTACAGATAGGCCTAGTGGGGGTGGGGTGGGGGGAAGGGATCGAATTAGGCTAAAAGATAGAGATAAAACAATGGATGAAATACATTTAAAAATAATGGAAATAGGTGGGAAAAGAAAAATCTATATAAATTATTGGAAAAAAGGGGGATCGGAAAGGGGGTGGGGATGGAGGAGAGAGTTCATGGTCTAAAATTGTTTAACTCAATATTCAGTCCAGAAGGCTGTAAAGTGCCTAGTTGGAAGATGAGGTGCTGTTCCTCCAGTTTGCGTTGAGCTTCACTGGAACAATGCAGCAGGCCAAGGACGGACATGTGGGAATGAGAGCAGGGTGGAGTGTTGAAATGGCAAGTGACAGGGAGGTCTAGGTCATGCTTGCGGAGGGACTGAAGGTGTTCCGCAAAGCGGTCACCCAGTCTGCGTTTGGTCTCTCCAATGTAGAGGAAACTGCATTGGAAGCAGCGAAAACTAGAACCATTTTGGCCAAATTCTTTGTGGCAGATCCTGGGCTCCAACTCTTCAAAACCTATTACTTGATTTCCTCATTCACTGTTCACAATATATAGATCTTACCCTGAATTGATTGCTGGCAGCCTTTGACCCTCACTGGACCCCTGAACCATTTTTATGTAGATACAATTTGAAGCAAAGTAAGTGTTGCAATAGGCAATGGCTGGGTAGAGTATGGGACTACATAAGTTTGTCAGTTATAACTGCTCTGACCTGTATTGGCTGGCTTTTGAGGTCATAAAGTTAGAGTAACCTAAATGCAGGTTCACACACATGTTGGGCTGTTAGTTATTTTCTCTTCCATCTTTTAGCGTGAAGATAATTTGTGTTGTAACTTGCTTGAAGTGAGGGCTGTAAGCCTTTAAGGCTTAATGAACATAAACGTTAAAGCATTGAAGAACAGATTATATAATATTGAATACAAATATACATCAATTTACTTAGGCTTTCTGTGGTCTTCAGAATCTAAGGTATTCTGTATTTATCAAATGTTCCTCTGAATGGGACTAAAAAATAACATGATGTAAAACTAAAATCAAGGCTCATTTGCTTTTCACTTTAATTGTATATTTTTTCACTGTTTCTGCTTGTTTTTTGTCCTGCGTTTTGTTCTATGTGAACTGTAATTCCTTGTGCCTGTTGTTGCAGAAGTAGCCTGAATTTGGATGATTTTCGGTAAGTATACCTGCAGAGTGTTGAGAACACCTGTTGCTCCTGTCTGCAATATATCACTGCACCGTCATAGTTCAGATTGCATCACATTTTTGCAGAGCAGCTTTATGGAGCTTACACAAGCTTCTGCCTTTATAATGAACTGAATTTTCTGCGGTTTACTGTTTGTAAGGTTTAATTTTTTTTAAAGTGATCCTTCAACTAAGCCTATCAGCTTTCTGAAAATATTTTTCAGATTTATTTTTGCTCTCAACAGTAAAAATATTACTGATCCAAAGCAAGTTTAAAGAAATTTAAATATGCAGTTTAAAATTTTGTGTATCTGGTGCAAAAGAATGCCAGATGCAGTAACTCAATGTACATGAAAGTAAACAGTTCTGGGCACTCTACCATTAACCATCAAATTCTGGCATGTAGCACTAGTCCGTAGATCAGTTTTGCCAATCAGTTTTTGAATATATGATGCTATCAGAACAAAAGAAGCTGTACTCTACTTTGTACCCCAATCTTAAGATGCCACTTGTTCAGTGATTACTTCACTCTTTCAGTAAGTTTATCTGTAAACCAGAATTACTGCAGCAGAAAAAAAATCTTTTGTGAAGTAAACTAACCCCTTGAGACTTAACTTAATTTTTAAGGTATTGACGAGCAGATTATATAGTATGAATCCATATACCTATCACTTTAGCCCAACAGTAGTAGTTCTTGTCTGATATGGTTTGCAAACTTGAGGGTCCCTACGTTTATTATTTGAAAGAGCTCTAAGCTTTTATTTAGCATTTGTAGAAGTGCAGATGGTTATACTGTAATTTGGCCATAAACAATGTAAATTAAATGGTGAGCAGTGAGGACCGCAATGGGCGTCAGAAGATGGCTCATACAGACCAAGAAAGTCTCAGCTTGACCCCTGATGTATATCGAGTTAGCATACCTCACCTGGAATGATTTTATGACCGAAATATGAGGGTAGGAACAGGTTGGACAACTATGTTTCCTGCTATCAATTTAGCCATCTAGCTGTCTATCAAATGGTTTCCTCAAATTTTTGAATGGCAGAGAATGAACAGACCACATCCTCTTTCATTGTTGCTGCTTGCTCAGTAAATGAGGAAATTGGTCACACTTTTTCACAAAATAGCAGGAAGGGCATTTTGTCTGTAAAATACAAAGTCCGACCAACTGGTAAGGATCTGGCATGGCAATCCAACTTTTCTTTAATAGCTAAATTAAATAAAGATGAGATTCAATTTTAACTAATTTTAAGTTACATACGGCATATGGCAGTTGTTTAGGTTCTTGATTTCAGGGATACAGTAAGTCAGACTTACCAAATTGTAGAAGTAATGGTCAGCATCATGAAAATGGCAAGCCAGTGAGTTCTCCACCAGCCAGTGTTGTCTGAAGCATACATGAGTAATATGAAAAACTTGGGTCACTAGATCGAGGATGTGGAATCAGGAATCCTTATCAGTAATTAATTGAGTGTATATTATTGGTGTTCCAACTGTATTGTTGGTTTAACTCTGGCTGTATGTGACTGTATTTTAATGAAAGGAGCAGTTTTTGTTTTGTTGGTGATACTGCTCCTCTGTTCAGCTGGGGATACCTGCACTCGCCTAGTTCTGTTGTTTTCTACCCATCTATCCAGAGAATCAGTGGAGAGGAATACAGTTAACATTTCGAGTCCGAATGACTCTTCATCAGAACTAAGGAAAAATAGGAAAAAGGTGAAATATAAGTTTAAGGGGGGGTGGGACAGGTAGAGCTGGATAGAGGGCAAGTGATAGGTGGAGATTGCCAAAAGATGTCATAGACATAAGGACAAAGAGGTGTTGACGGTGGTGATATTAGCTAAGAGGTGTGCTAATGGTGACATTAAGGGTAGAAAGCGAGACGAGCAAGGTACAGATAGCCCTGGTGGGGTGGGGGGGAAGGGTTCGAAATAGGCTAAAAGGTAGAGATAAAACAATGGATGGAATACATTTAAAAATAATGAAAATAGTTGGGAAAAGAAAAATATATATAAATTATTGGAAAAAGGGGGATTGGAAAGGGGGTGGGGATGGAGGAGAGAGTTCATGATCTAAAGTTGTTGAACTCAATATTCATTCTGGAAGGCTGTAAAGTGACTAGTCGGAAGATGAGGTGCTGTTCCACCAGTTTGTGTTGAGCTTCACTGGAACATTGCAGCAGGCCAAGGACGGACATGTGGGCATGAGAGCAGGGTGGTCCGCAAGCATGACCAAACCTCCTGTCACTTGCCATTTCAACACACCACCTTGCTGTCATTCCTACATGTTCATCCTTAGCCTGCTGCAATGTTCCAGTGAAGCTCAACACAAACTGCAGGAACAGCACCTCATCTTCCGACTAGGCACTTTATAGCCTTCCGGAATGAATATTGAGTTCAACAACTTTAGATCATGAACTCTCTCCTCCATCCCCACCCCCTTTCCGATCCCCCTTTTTTCCAATAATTTATATAGATTTTTCTTTTCCCACCTATTTCCATTATTTTTAAATGTATTTCCATCCATTGTTTTATCTCTACCTTTTAGCCTATTTCGATCCCTTCTCCCCACCCCACCCCCACTAGGCCTATCTGTACCTTGCTCGTCCTGCTTTCTACCCCTAATGTCACCATTAGCACATCTCTTAGCTAATATCACCACCATCAACACCTCTTTGTCCTTTTGTCTATGACATCTTTTGGCTATCTCCACCTATCACTGACCCTCTATCCAGTTCTACCTGTCCCACCCCACCCTTAAACCAGCTTATATTTCACCTCTTTTCTATTTTTCCTTAGTTCTGATGAAGAGTCATTCGGACTCGAAACGTTAACTGTATTCCTCTCCGCAGATGCTGTCAGACCTGCTGAGTTTTTCCAGGTATTTTTGTTTTTGTTTTGGATTTCCAGCATCCACAGTTTTTTTGCTTTTATCCAGAGAATCACCTGCATTGACTTCTCTGCCCTCCAAGGATTAGTGAACCAGATGGGTTTTTACAACAATCGACAATGGTTTCATGGTCATCATTAGACTATTTAATTCCAGAGTTTTATTGAATTCAAGTTCCACCATCTGCCGTGGCAGGATTAGAACCTGGGTCCCCAGAGCGTTACCCTGGGCCTCTGGATTACTAGTCCAGCGACAATACCTCTATCTTGTCATCTCCCCATATACCCCATTCTACCCTTTGTAAACTTGAGGTCATTCAAAACTCATACCAAGTCCCATTCACCCATCACTCCTGTGCTCAGTGACCTATGCTAGCTCCTGATTAGGCAATGCTTCAGTTTTAAAATTCTCATTCTTGTTTTCAAATCTTTCTATGGCCTCACCCCTACCTAACTCTCAATTGCTTCCAACCTGAGAACCCTCTGAGATATCTGCATTCCTATAATTCTGGCCTCTTTTGCACCTTATTTTAATAGCTTCACCGTTGGCAGCTATTCCTTCAGATGCCTATGCCCTAAGCTCTGGAATTCCTTCCCTAAATCTCTGTCCCACTATCTCTCTTCCTGCTTTAAGACACTCCTTAAAACCTATCTCTCTGACTGCCGTAGTAGCTCCTGGTCTGTCTCGGTGTGGAATTTTGTCTGATAACACTTCTGTGGCTTAGCACATTTTACTATGTTAAAGGCACTGTATAAATACAAGTTGTTCAGAGGTTTTTAACATTATTGCTTATTTAAAAATTTTCTTTTTTACTTTCTTACCTTAATGATCACATTTCAGAGTTGATTATTTTGAAAAAGCAGGTTTAATTGAAAGTTATTTTTTGAGAGTGGAGATTCTCACTGAAAGGGGCCAAATTCATACTGTAACCATTACGTTATTAGAAACCTTACTCATAAATCAAGAGTTTGTTATAAAGGCAGAAAATATTGTAGTGTGAATTTTGACTCCAGAGCAGTATGTAAATGAATGCAGAAACAAATGGCTGGCCTTAGAGCACTCCCATTAATGAATGCAAGTGCTGAAGCTAACATTTATCTGTTTTTCTTTCTACTGATTAATGCTGCCTATTGGATATGTTTTTAAAAAAAAAAACAAATTTGTGGGTTAGCACCAAACAGGACTTTAAACGGGGCACTGAATCTGCATCTCTAGGGCAAGCTGCCTCCATGAATCAAGGGTCTTCATCAACATCTGTTTTTCCTCATGTCCAGTCAA
Organism: Cetorhinus maximus; assembly: GCF_964194155.1. Taxonomy (NCBI): domain Eukaryota; kingdom Metazoa; phylum Chordata; class Chondrichthyes; order Lamniformes; family Cetorhinidae; genus Cetorhinus; species Cetorhinus maximus. Next base: position 35,995,508 of record NC_135892.1, on the reverse strand, counting down.
TTCTAACTCTTCCATCTGGCATTTTACCTTCTCTCCCTGCTGCTATAACGTAAGTCAGGGTCCATTCATACCATATGCTTCTTTATAACATGCATGGATGTTAGTGTCAAAAGTTTATCACACCAATCATTAAAGCACGTTATATATTTTGTATTCCTTTATTAGTTTATGCTTAGGGTTTCATAACTGCCTTGCTTCCATTGTTTGGTTAATAAATGGTTTAGCTAGACCTATAAGTTCTACTTATTTTATCTACCCAGTTTCAGTGTTGTATAATGGCAGAAATGAATCAACTGAAACATGGATTATGAATAGAAGTTAAATCTTCAGTTACCCTGGGTCTCAGATTTGAATGTAATCAGTGAGGACTGATGCTGCCAGTGCTTTCTCATATGAGAGGTATACATGAGATCTATGATCTAACTTGGCTCTGGACCAATGGCAAGTGTACTGTGGAACTCTTGTTGCAAAAACCTGATGCAGAATCATATAGCACAGAAGAAAGCCTTCTGCTCATCATGCCTGTGCTGACTGTTTGAAAGCTTTCCAATGAGTCTCACTCACTTACCCTTCTGCTGTAGCCCTTCAAATTTCTCCTTTTCAAATATCTATTCAGCTCTCTTTTGAAAGTAACTATTGAATCGGCACACGTCTCTTTCAGTCTGTGTATTCCAAATCACAACTCTGTGTTTAAAACATCTCCTTGTGTTACCATCGGTTCCTTTGCCAGTTTTCCCAAACCTATTTCCTAAGGATTTTAGTCGTCCTGCCAAAGTTCTGCTTATTTGCTGATATAGTTTATAATGTATTCTGGTCAAATGTGATGACTACTTTTCAGGAAATTATCTAAATCCAGTTCAATATTAAGGTCTGACTGGTATAAAGTTCTCTCACTCCCAAGTCATTTGGACACCTTTAAGGTTATTTCATGCAAAGGGAGTAAAATAATTTGTGTCCTGACAATAGTGCTCAAGATGTGAGGGTGCCCATTATCTTGAGCCTGGCTCACTTTGTATAGCTTGCCAAATGGAGTGCCACAGTTCTCTAACAAGGAAACGCCAACCATAACAAATCATAGGACTGAATTGTGCCTCTTCAGCCTGGTTGTCAGTGGATGTGTTTTGGCAATTTCCCTACAAAAGAAAGCAAAAAGGATATTAAAGTAAACCAAAGTGCAGTCCTGATCATCATTAAGTTTTATCTTAAGTGTCTTAATCTCAAATCCTGATCTAGAAAAACATTGAAATGTTTGGTTAACATAACGAGAATCAAACATTCATTTCAAGGGAATTATGGCAGCTGTGTAATAGCTTATTCTTGTCCAGGTAGTAAGTGCACAGCCTTCACTTTGTGATTTATTTTTCTACTCTGGTGATACTGATGAACAGAACTAAAAAGTTGATGTTTGTTTCTACAAGCATGAAGTAAACTTTTCAATTTTCATGTTGCATCAAAAATGCTTTAAATTTCATTGTTTAAAGAGTGCATTTTTTCCTCGAGGTTCATGACATACATACCATGTTCCACATCATGGATAGGATTGTTGTTGACTGTGGTACATTCCCCATTGCTGCACTCATGGTGAAAATGTTTTATGTTGACATATATTCATACATTATCCTTGAAATGTAATGTTCCCTTATTCCCTAAAGGCTTATGATCTGTTCATATATTCCAATTTCTCCGTAATATCTTTGCGTAGACTGCATTAACACAAATCTGATTTTAGTGGGCATGTACTAAAAGTAACCATTGTTGCAATAAATCTGCACAGTTGTCCCAATGTATACTGTACAGACAGTAATGAAGTTGCAATGGCATTCTATGTATACCTCGTTGAATAAAAGCTAAATTGAATCTACTCATAGAATGGTTGCAGCACAGAAGGAGGCCATTCAGCCTGTGGTTTCTGTGCCGCTCTCTGGAAGAGCAACTCATCTAGTCCCATACCCCTGCCTCTTTCCCATAGGTTTGCAAAATTTTTCTCTTCAGATAACTATCCAATTCCCTTTTGAAAGCCACAATTGAATCTGCCACCACTACACTCTCAGGCAGTACATTCCCAGATCCTAAGTACTTGCTGCATAAAAAGAGTTTTCTTCTTATTACCTCTGGTTCTTTTGTCTTTTGCCTTAAACCTGTGCCCTCTGGTTCTCGACCCTTCTGACAATGGGAACGGTTTCTTCCTGTCTGTGCAGACCCCACATGATTTTGAACACCTATCAAATCTTGTCTTAGCCTTTACTCCAAGAGGCCCAAGGTTCTCCAATCTATCTATGTAACTGAAGCCGTCACCCTTGGAACCAGTATTCGTGCTGTACCATCAGCATTGATTACTGATTATAGGCTGCTTGATGGACTGTGTTAGCATAAAACGTAGCAAATTAATCTTTAAATCTTTTCTACAATTTAAGTTCAGTGATTTGATTAACATAACATTTAAAAAATTTTTAAAGGTGTACTAAACCAGCTGAGCAGTATTTTTTTTGAACTTGTAAGTTCTGTGGAAGGAGGAGACAACAAAAAAATTAAGTAATTTTTAGATTTCTTTTAAAACTAACTTAAAGTGAGCATTTTATAACTTTTTAAAGTTGCCATAACTTGCCGTTTTAATGTAAATTTTAACTTGGGACCACTATGTGTAGTGCCGCTTTGTCCTTTTTATTCATTGATGGGTTGTGGGCTTCATTGGCTGGGCCAGCATTTGTTGCCCATCCCTAGCTGCCCTTGAGAAGTTGGTGGTGGTGAGCTACCTTCTTGAACCACTGCTCTCCATGTCGTGTAGGTCCACCCACAGTACTATTAGGAAGGGAGTTTCAGGATTTTGACCCAGTGACAGTGAAGGAAGAAATATATTTCCAAGTCAGGGTGACGAGTAACTTGGAGGGGAACTTCCAGGTGGTGTTTTTCCCTTGCATCTGCTGCCCTTGTCCTTCTAGATGGCAGTGGTGGTGGGTTTGGAAAGTGCTGTCGAAGGAGCCTTGGTGAATTCCTGCAGTGCATCTTGTAGAAGGTGTACACTGCTGCTACTGTGCATTGGTGAATGTTTATGAATGAGGTGCCAATCAAGCGGGCTGCTTTGCCCTGGGCAGTGTCAAGCTTCTCAGTGTTGTGGGAGGTGTACTCATCCTGGCAAATGGGGAGCTTCTTGAGCATGCAGCTCAAGAAGATTCCAGTGTCAATCCCTGGTTTAATTTGGAGGTTTTCAATGGGGTATTGGGTTGTGGCAGGGGAAAATAATGATTAGGTGATCCCAAACTTAGTTTTTAACCCAGTGTTAGAGTTAGAATCAGAGTTAAAGAGAAAGATTGCTCGATTACGAGCTTTTTTACTTGTATGGTTGATTAAATAATTGAAGTAGTTATAGGTAATTTAAGTGTTAATAGAACTCTGGGTAGTATGGTGAAGTGGCTGAATAATACTTTACCTGGGATTTAGTTTTGACTACTTAGCTTTGTTCTATAATGAGTAACTGGATGCACTATGTGTAGCAACCATTTTCTAATACAAATGATAAATTACAGATTTGATGTAATCATTTGAAGATGTCCCTTCTGATGATACCTAATTACAAACAGTATGTAGCTGACTACAATCCACTTTAGAATTCAGTTCTTTTTGTTTGTATACCTATGGAATGCCAGTAATATAAATTGGCATGCCTTTTTTTTTCCTTGAAGGGTTATACAGTGTGAGCTCTATGCTCACTGTACTGTACACCCTAGCTTCATCCTAATATGCCTTGCAGTTCATGGTGCCATTCTAATTATTACAACTATTCTTTCAAATATCCATTTGAAGAAAGTAATCAAAGTATAGACATTCTTGAATTTTGAGAAATAACTTTGGGATAATTTGACCTTGTTCCTTCTCCAGTTGCACTGAAATCAATTCCAAGATAGAATATGGTGCATCATTTAAACCCATCCTTTTTTTGCCTAGTCCTTTTAACTAAACCTGGCAATGATTAAGTAATTTTGTAGTCAAGCATGATACGTATTTGGAAGGGCTATAGTACGTGAATTGAATTTGCTCATGGCGAAGAGCATAAAATCTGTCAATTGTGTGTTGTCAGGCCAGTCAACTTATGGGAAAAAAGTTATAACTCTATGGATCTTGGTATGTAGAATATTGCACAAAATTGTAGTTTTTAAATGGCTAAGCGAGTTGCTTTCCACCAATAGAATAACTAATGATGGTCAACAGGTGAATTCACCAGACCTAGCTTTGATAGTAGCATTGGAAACATGAACATCAGAGTTGGATTATTTCAGCAGAAGCGCTCAAAAAATATTCAGATTCCACATTTGCTTCCAAGTGTTCAAAATCTGCTCTCACCAAAGAGAATTGACTTATCAATTTTTTAATGAATAAAGGTTGATAATTTAACATACCTTATTTTCTCTCTTCACAATTTGACTTGGTTATTTTATACCACTAGATCTATAATAAAAATGCACCGGAAAAAGTATATCCAAATTCACCTAGCTGGTAAATTGTAGCCCTGATTCTTGCCTTCAAACAACTGTTGATAGCAAATGCAAATAGACAAATCAGAGTTGCTCTTTATCTCTGACCATTGCATGAGCTAAAATTCGTTGCACTGCACATTCCACATTTAATCAATTAGTGCAATTTTTTGTGTTTAAAGGATTTACTGATCCATTTGTTTGCTGTCATTCAGGGGCTCCAATAAACGTGGAGAATCTTTTGGAATAAGTCGAATAGGCAGCAAGCTCAAAGGAGTCTTTAAAAGTACAACGATGGAAGGGGCTATGTTGCCTAACTATGAATTACCAGCAGGAGACGATGACCTTGTGCGTGACATTGGGCTTTTCACACTATAAGCATGTTGGTTAAACATGGTGTAACAAGTTATACCTTTCTTTTAAAACTGTCAATTTGCTCGGTTACAAAATGAGAATTGGATTAAGCATCCATTGATACCTGTACTGGAATTTGATGGCTTCTAGGAGCAGTGTTATGTTCATCTCAGATTTTAGATTCAAAGATGAAACCTCTAGTTATAATTTCAATTCTGAGATTTTTGGTTGAGCTGCCAACCTGGCAATGTTAACAGGGACAACAGCTTGAACTATAAAATCCATCTCAAAACGTTTTATTTGTTTTAATTATCTCAACTCTTCCTCCTTGGTTTGTATACATTCTTTGACACAGTTGACCATAACATTCCTCCAACAACTGTCCTCAATTGCCCCGCTGTATGGGACCCCCTTGCTTGGTGCTTGGTTCCATTCTCTATATCATAGAGTCACAACGGCGCTGAAGGAGGCCATTAAACCCATCAAGTCCACGCCAGCTTTCTGTAGAGCAATTCAATCAATCCTATTCCCTTGCTCTATCCCCATAGCCCCGCAAATTTATTTCCCTCAAGTGCCTTTCCAATTTCTTTTTGAAATCGTTCATCGTCTCCGCTTTTGCCACCCTCATAGGCAGAGTGTTCCAGGTCATTACCACTCGCTGTGTAAAAAGTTTACCTCACAATCTATGTCCCCTAGTCCTTGTACCATGTGCTAATTGGAACAGCTTTACTCTGTCTACCTTATCTAAACCTGTCGTCATCATGTACAACTCTGTCAAACCTCCCCTCAATCTTTTGCTTCTGGGAGAACAATCCCACCTTCCAACCTAACCTTGTAGCTAAAATTCCTCATCCCTGGAACCATTCTGGTAAATTTCCTCTGTGCCCTCTCATGGACTCTCACATCCTTCCTAAAGTGTGGTGACCAGACCTGGACGCAACACTCTAGTTGTGGTAGAAACAGAGCTTTATAAAGGTTCAGCATAATTTCCCTGCATTTTTAGTACAGGTATCCAGTCGTAGGTAGAGAACCACCTGCAATTGCTTCTTTTCCCATTCCTGCATCATCTACCCTTTGCCCCTCCTATCACATGCTGCTCTTTGTGACATTATTTGAAAACGCAGCATCAAGTTCCAAACGCACACTGTTTACACCTAGCCCGACCTCCTTTCTTGACTCCTCCACAATCTCATGTTTGTCAGGCTGCTTGTCTAACATCCAGTATTGGATGAGTGGAAAATTCCCCCAACTAAATATTGGAAAGATCAAAACCATTGTCTTATGGCCCTGCCAGAAGCTACTGATGTCATCCTTCCCCGGCACCCGTTTGGGACTGTACTCATCCATTCGCAACCTTGTCATCCCTATTTGGCCCTGAGCTCTATTTCCAACCCTATATCCTCTCCATCATCTAGCCAGCCTCCTTCCACCTCCACAACATTGCCTGTTTGCTGCTCCTGCCTCAGCTCATATGCTGCTGAAACGCTCTTCTGTTTCCTTGTTACCTCTAGATGCGACCATTCCTGGCTGGGCTCCCACCTTGCACTCTGTATAAACTTGAGCTCATCCAAAACTCTGCTGTCTGTGTCCTAACTTGCATTGTCCTTTTCACCCATTATTACAATGCTCGTTGAAATAAATAGGCTTCCAGTACAGCAAAATCTGGATTTTTAAAATTCTCATTTTTATTTTTAAACCCCTCCATAACATTACCTCTCCTGTATCTCTGTAACTTCCTCCACCCCACACACCTGCCAGGCCTGTGTTCCTCCAATCCTGGTCTTTTACCCATCCCTGATTCTCCATTGGTGCTTGCAGCTGCCTGGGCAAAAGGCTCTGGAATTTCCAAACTAAATTGTTCTGTCTGTCTCTCTCTGCCTGTATTTCTCTCTTTCCTGCTCTTCCTCACTCGCTCACTCTGCCTCTTTCGCTCGCTTGCTCTCTGCCCCAAACTTGTCAAACCTGTATTATCCTTTTCTGCTTGGCATTCTTTATGTACATTTTGTAGAATTTGGTTTGTGACAATTGTAGCTTTTTGGAAAACTGCTGTTTATGATCAAGTTGTGATTTATAATCAGCTCGTGTTCTTGTGCTTTATTTTCTTCAATTGTCTTCTCTGTCCTTCAAGGGTACAATTCCAATCTTTCCTATTTGGCTATTTTACATGGGTATGCTTAGCCAGAGTGTTTTAGCTTGAAATCCCAACAGTGGAAGGCTTCACAATGGAGCCTGACCATCATTTTACTGCGCACTTGCTGGCAGAGGTATCCTGGATAGCGATCCAAACGTCCATTCCCTCTTTTCCCTTGCCCAGTCAAGGACACTGCGACACGTCCCTTGTCTGGAAATGACACTTCTACAACATGCATTTTTATCCACTTCATCACTGGAAGCCTCTATATGTTTCTATAAGAGAATTTTGTTTTTGTATGTATGAATGTGGTTGTTTTTGGTAAGCAACCTCTCTTTTTTTGTATCCTCAATCTTTTCATGTGTTTTTTTTTAAAAGGTTGCGCACACAACATGGAAATTGATGTTCTTTAATGACAGATCATCCTAGGTATCTCTGTGAAAAGCTGGCATTCCATGTTAATCTTTGTTACAGGTTGAAGAAGCAACCGTTGTGTCTGAGGATGATCTACTTGAAGAACTGGCAATCACTCCCAATGCTCAGCGTAACCTCTCTGCATGGAAAATAAGCATTCCATTTCTAGACTTATACTTTGACAGTAAAAAAGAGAAAGTCCCAGTCTTCTGTATTGAGGTGGATCGAAATGAAGAAGGTTCAGGTAAGATGGGTGTGTTTCTTTCACTCTTCCTTTCTCTTGCTTCCTCTCCCACACAAGACCATGATCAATAAGGCCACATCATACGACCACCTTCTGTACTCATTTATTTGAACTCAACTAGAGTGGTGTGGGGGAGTTACAGTTGACATGAGAGTTAGCGAGGGTAAAGACTGGCCAAGTTTCTACTTCCGATTATGACAGGTGAACTGTTTTGAAGTGAAAAGGGTATAATACTGAGGAGGCCCAACGAGTCTGGGACATTAATGAGTGTGGAAAGGAATGCACCTCAACCTTCATGTAACCAAAGACTGCTCCAATGTATCCAGGCGTTCACCTTCATTGTACAAACTGTATGCATGTCAAGGGATGATGTTATTTAAGCAGCACGTGGCTTTTTTATTCATTTATGGAATCTAGGTGTTGCTCGCTAGGCCAGCATTTATTGCCCATCCTTAATTGCCCTTGAGAAGGTTGTGGTGAGCTGCCTTCTTGAACCTCTGCAGACCATGTGGTGTAGGTGCACCCACAATGCTGTAGGGAGTTCCAGGATTTTGACCCTGCGACAGTGAAGGAACAGTGATATATTTCCAAGCCAGGATGGTGTGTGACTTGGAGAGGAACTTCCAGGTGTTGATGTTCCCATATATCTGCTGGCCTTGTCCTTCTAGGTGGTAGTGATTGTGGGTTTGGAAGGTGCTGTCTAAGGAGCCTTGGTGAGTTCCTGCAGTGCGTTTAGCAGACGGTACACACTGCTGCTACTGTGTGTCGGTGGAGGAGGGAGTGAATGTTTCTGGATGGGATGCCAATTAAGTAGGCTGCTTTGTCCTGGATGGTGTCAAGCTTCTTGAGTGTTATGTAGCTGCGCTCATCCAGGCAAGTGGAGATTATTCCATCACACTCCTGACTTGTGCCTTGTAGATGGTGGACAGGCTTTGGGGAATCAGAAGGTGATTCCCAGCCTCTGACCTGCACTTGTAGCTACAGTATTTATTTGACTAGTCCAGTTTAGTTTCTGGTCAATGGTAACCCCCCAGGGTGTTGATAGTGGGGGATTCAGTGATGGTAAGGCCATTGAATATCAAGGGGCAATGGTTAGATTCTTTCTTGTTGCGATGGTCATTGCCTGGCACTTGTGTGGCATGAATTTTACTTGCCACTTGTCAGCCCAAACCTGGATATTATCCAGGTTTTGCTGCATTTGGACATGGGCTTACAGAATGGGGAAGGCCAATAAATCTTAGGCAGACCAGAGTTCTGGGGATTCAGGCATATGAAGTGGTTTCTATCAGTAAAATAAAAGAAATTGTTTCTTATCAGATGATGAGACAAAATAATGGGACTCAACTCCTGGGCTAGTTAAAGATCTGACCATACTGTGATTGGGGAATGACTATATATGGACAAATTGAAGCCTTGTTGCCACTTCACAAGGCAAAAAGACATGCAGTTCTTAACATTAGTCTCGGCTAGAAGAGTAAATAAATCTACTTGTAATTTTGTATATCTATCTATAGAGGGAGGGAGGTGCGCATACATTGAATAGGAGAGGAAAATCTTGATCAAACAGAAGGTTTGTCAGAGAACTTGTTGAAAGTCAGACTAGGAGATATGGTGTGGATATGTTTGGAGAGTGAGCTCTCTAGGCTAGGTGCATAGCAATGGGGGAAGTGATGTCAGCCATTGTTTGATGAATGGCGGTCTGAAAGACCACCTTCAGCTTTCTAGTGTGTCTTGTTGAAACGTTCTGAAATATATTTTTAAGCAGTTGCTGTGACAAGGCCCTTGGATTTCTATATTGTAACCCTGGCTGCTGTTTCTGATAGGATTTGAATTGCTCTCGGCTTGAGACGGAGTCTGAGTTTGGATAGAGGCAGGCATGAGCTAATTATAATTGCTGCCGCCACTAAAGGACAGACAGAATTTCATTTTGCTTTGTTGAGGTTTAAGCTGGTAACCCACATCAAACAGCTTTCCATTTCCCACACATCTGGAGTGAGGGAAATAATTAATATTGATTACAGGGCCGTTGGGAAAAGAAAAAGGTTGAAAATCTGCATCAATTTATGATTGAGTCACAGATCTTATGAAGAACCAAACCATTTGCTTCATATTCTGCTCTTAATTTCTAGGAGATCTCACCATTTGATCAAGAGATTTTAATCTTTAAATAGAATAAGCCATATGTGACATAAATTGCAAAGCCATTTTTATTTACGAAAGTGCATTTATTTTAGTGTGACCTACAGAAAAATAGAGTACTAGTCAGTCCTTATGAGTGGCACTTGGCAGATCTTGTAATTCTCACTAGAGGCTGAAGGTTCTTAATCGTATTGCTAGCCTACAAACAAAGCTATCCCTTGTATGCAGCAAACTGAAAATACTCCAAACCTTTTAGATGTTTGAATGCTTTATTGTTTAGTATGTTACAAATACCAAGTTTATGTTTTACGACTGAATCTTAAAGGTAAAATAGAGGAAAGAAGGGGGGTCATGTGACCTCTGACTTCTATCCGATAATAAGCCTGGGTGGCTTGGTTGCTATGAGGACGAGGGGCCCAAGACAAAGAACTTGCTGAGAAAGTACAAGATGTTCACACCTATGCACAATGGCAAGAGCTCTGTGGATAGACTGTTCGTCTCCAAGTATCTCAGGAAGGTGTCAGGAATGTCAGGTTCTATAAATGGTTATACTTTAAACCGGCTATTTCATTTCAAGGTAGCTTGGAGTTGAAGGTCTTGAAGATAGCTAATTGGCATGTCTACCTGGATACAAGGCCCATGTGATTGAAGTTGCCATGGACAGGGGCTTTGGGGAGGGAAGAATTCATAGGAAGTCATTGTAGTATTGAGTTACAGGTTTTCCATGATATCACTGGACCTGACAGAAACAAGTCAGTCTGCAGAGGTAAGGCGTGGAGGTGTTTCTGTAGTTTAGAGAATATGTTGCTTACAAAAGTAATCAATGTTGCTTTTGATTTATTAAAGTGTTATAACTTGAAATCTTGTGATTTTTTTCAATTGTTCACTAGAATTCAAATATCTTTCTAAAAGTCTCAAGAGAGATTGTAATAAGTATTAGAAAATGTGGACTTCAAGCTGTCCCCAGTTTCATTTCTGACTATTAATTTATTGATTATTTTCTGCTGCTGTTAATCTTTTGTCAAACATGGAAATACTGCCAAGATTTCAGTCACTGGACTGAAGGGTAGTGCTCTGGGGACCTGGGTTCAAATCCCACCATGGTAGATGGTGAAATTTGAATTCATTAAAAATCTGGAATTAAAAGTCTAGCGATGACCATGAAACCATTGTTGATTGTTGTAAAAGCCCATCTGGTTCACGAATGTCCTTCAGGGAAGAAAATCTGCCATCCTTACCGGGTCTGACCTACATGTGATTCCAGATCCACAGCAATGAGGTTGACTCTTAAATGCCGTCTGAAATGGCCTAGCAAACCACTCAGTTGTATCAAACCGCTAAAATGCCTAAAAGAAATTAAACAGGACGGTCCACCCAACATCGAGCTAGGCACCAGAAGTGACAATAGCAAATTCAGTCCTGTTAACCCTGCAAAGTCATCCTTACTAACAGCTGGGGGCTAGTGCCAAAAGTGGGGGAGCTGCCCCACAGACAAGTCAAGCAACAGCCTGACACAGTCATACTCATGGAATCATACCTTACAGATAATGTCCCACACACCATCATCACCATCCTACGGTATGTCCTGTCCCACCGACAGGACAGACCCAGCAGAAGTGGCGGCACAGTTGTATACAGCTGGTAGAGAGTTGCTCTGGGTGTCCTCAACATCAACTCTGGACCCCATGCAGTCATTTGGCATCAGGTCAAACATGGGCAAGGAAACCTCCTGATGATTACCACATAATGCTCCCCCTGAGCTGATGAATCAGTACTCCTGCATTTGGAATACCAGTTGGAGGGAGCACTGAGGGTGGCAAGGGCGCCGAAAGAGCTCTGGGTGGGGGACTTCAATGGCTGTCACCAAGCGTGGCTTGGTAGCACCACTACTGACCGAGCTGGCTGAGTCCTAAAGGACACAGCTGCTCTACTGGATCTGCGGCAGGTGGTGAAGGAACCAACAAGAGGGAAACTCATACTTGACCTCATCCTCACCAACCTGCCTGCTGTAGATGCATCTGTCCATGGCAGTATCGGTCCTGCCCATAACTTGTGGAGACAAAGTCCCGTCTTCACGTTGAGACGCTCCATCGTGTTGTGTGACACTACCACTGTGCTAAGTGGGATAGATTTCGAATAGACCTAGCAACTCAAGACTGGGCAACCATGAGGTGCTGTGGGCCATCAGCAGCAGCAGAATAGCACTCGACCACAATCTGTAAGCTCATGACCTGGCATATCCCCCACTCTAGCATTTTAGCCAGGCCAAGGGTTCAAATCTAGTTCGATGAGGAGTGCAGGAGGGCATATCAGGAGCAGCACCAGGCATACCTAAAAATGAGGTGTCAACTTGGTGAAGCTACAACACAGGACTACTTATGTACCAAACAGCATAAGCAGCAAGCGATAGACAGAACTAAGTAATACCACAATGAACAGACCAGACCTAAGCTCTGCAGTCCTGCCACATCCAGTCGTGAATGGTGGTGGACAATTAAACAACTCACTGCAGGAGGAGGCTCCACAAACATCTCCGTCTTCAACGATGGAGGAGCCCAGCACATCAGTGCAAGGGATAAGGCTGAAGCATTTGCAACAAACTTCAGCTAGGAGTGCCGAGTGGATGATCCATCTTGGCCTCCTCCAGAGATCCCCAGCATCACAGATGCCAGTCTTCAGCCAATTAGATTCACTCTACCTGATATCAAGAAACAGCAGAAGGCACTGTATACTGCAAAGGCTATGGGCCCTGACAATATTCTGGCAATAGTACTGTAGACTGGTGCTCGAGTACTTGCTGGGCCCCTAGCTGAGCTGTTCCAGTACAACACTGCCACCTACCCGGCAATGTGGAAAATTGCCCAAGTATGTCCTGTACACAAAAAGCAGGACAAATTCAACCTGGCCAATTACCTCCCCGTCAGTCTACTCTTGATCGTCAGTAAAGTGGGGGAAGGGGTCATCAACAGTGCTATCAAGCAGAACTTGCTTAGCAATACCCTGCTTACTGACACTCAGTTTGGGTTCTGTCAGGATCATTCGGCTTCTGACCTCATTACAGCCTTGGTTCAAACATGGACAAAAGAGCTGAGCTCCAGAGATGACGTGGGAGTGACAAGGCACATTTGACCGAGTGTGGCATCAAGGAACCCTAGTAAAAGTGGAGCCAATGGGAATCGAGGGGAAAACTCTCAGCTGCTTGGAGTCATACCTAGCACAAAGTTTGTGGTTGTTGGAGGTCAATCATCTCAGTTCCAGAACATCACTGCAGGAGTTGCTCATCTTTAGCTGCTTAATCAGCAACCTTCCTTCTATCATAAGGTCGGAAGTGGGGATGTTTGCTGCACAATGTTCACCATTCACGAGAACTCATACTGTGGCAGTCCATGTCCAAATGCCGCAAGACCTGGACAATATCCAGGCTTGGGCTGACAAGTGGGAAAGTAACATTCACGCCACACAAGTGCCAGGCAATGACCATCCCCAACAAGAGAGAATCTAACCATCGCCCCTTGACAACCAATGGCATTACCATCACTGAATCCCCCACTGTCAACATCCTGGGGGGGGTTACCATTTATCAGAAGCTGAACTGGACTAGCCATATAAATACTGTGGCTACAAGTGCAGGTCAGAGGCTAGGAATCCTGCAGCTCACCACCTGATTCCCCAAAGCCTGTCCATCATCTACAAGGCACAAGTCAGGAGTGTGATGGAATACTCTCCACTTGTCTGGTTGTGTGCAGCTCCAACAACACTCAACAAGCTTGACATCATCCAAGCCAAAGCAGGTGCCTTGATTGGTGCCCATCCACAAACATTCACTCCCTTCACCATCAAGGCACAATAGCAGCAATGTGTACCAAGATACTGCTGGAACTCACCAAGCCTCCTTAGGCAGCAACTTCCAAACCCATGACCACTACCATCTAGAAGGACAAGGGTAGCAGGCACATGGGAACACCACCACTTGGAAATATGTTGCCACTTCTTCACTGTCGCTGGGTCAAAATCCTGGAACTCCCTCCCTAAAAGCAATGTAGGTGTACCTACAACACGGATTGCAGTGATTCAAGAAGGCAATTTTCCCAAGGGCAATAAATGCTGGCCTATCCAGCGATGGCCACATCCTATGAAAGAATTGGTTAAAAAGATTGATTCTCATCTATCCTATTGAGGGGGAGGAGGGAAGATCAATATGCATATCATCACTAGCACAAACAAATGATCAGCTGCACCCTGAGGTGCAGTGAGCCATCAGCAGCAGAACCTGTAACCTCCAAATTCCCCTCTCTACCATTACCATCAGGCTGGGGCATCAACACCAGTTCAAATAAGAGTGCAGGAGGGCATGCCAGGAGCAGCATCAGACACATCTAAAACTGAGGTGTCAGCCTGGTGAAGGTACAACCCAGGACTTTTTGTGTGCCAAACAGCATAAGCAGTAAATGATAGACAGAACTGAGCGATTCCACAACCAACGGATCAGATCTAAGCTCTGCAGTCTTGTCATATCCGGCCGTGAATGGTGGTGGCCATTAAACAATTCACTGAAGGAGGAGGCTGCACAAATATCCCCATCCTCAATGACGGGAGAGCCTAGCACATCAGTGCAAAAGACAAGGCTTGAATTATTTGCAACCATCTTCTGCCAGAGCCAGAGAGTGGATGATCCATGTTGGCCTCCACCTGAGGTCCCCAACATCACAGATGCCAGCCTTCAGCCAATTCAATTCACTGCACGTGATATCAAGAAATGGCTGAAGGCACTGGATACTGCAAAGGCTATGGGTCCTAACAATATTCCGGTAATAGTACTGAAGACTTGTGGTTCACAACTAGCCAAGCTGTTCCAGGTACAAAACAGGCATCTGCCTGGCTATGTGGAAAATTGACACACATTTTCTGTCCGCAAAAAAGCAAGGGAAATCCAACCTGGTCAGTTACTGCTCCATCAGCCTACTCTCAATTATCAGCAAAGTGAGAGTGACTGCCCTTGAATCAAGGCAGCATTTGACTGAGTGTGGCACCAATGAGCCCGAGCAGAACTGAAGTCAATGGGAATTGGTCCAGTAGTTGGAGCTATACCTAACACAAAGGAAGAGGGTTGTGGTTGTTGGAGGTCAATCATCTCAGTCCTGGGATATGGCTGCAGGAGTCCCTCAGGGTAGTGTTCTAGGCCCAACCATCTTCAGCTGCTTCATCAATGACTTTCCCTCCATCATAAGGTCAGAAGTGGGGATATTCACTGATGATTGCAGAATGTTCATCATTTGCAACTCACCAGATACTGAAGCAGTCCATGTCCAAGTCTTGCTGCTTATGGACAACATTCAGGCTTTGGATGACAAGTGGCAAGTTACATTTGCACAACACAACGCCAGGCAATGGCTATCTCCAACAAGAGAAAATCTAACCATCTCCCCATGACATTCACTGGCATTATCAATGCTGAGTCCCACTCTATCAACATTCTGGGGGGTTACCATTGATCAGAAACTACTGGACCAGGCACATATATGCAGTGGTTACAAGAGCAGGTCAGAGTTTGGGAATTTTGTGGTGAGTAACTCACCACCTGACTCCCCAAAGTCTGTCCACCATCAACAAGTTTCAAGTCAGGAGTTTGATGGAATACTCTCCACTTGCTTGGATTTGTGCAGCTCCAACAACACTATAGAAGCTTGCCACCATCCACGACAAAGCAGCTCGCTTCACTGGCATCCCATCCACCATCTTAAACATCTATTCCCTGCACCACCGATGCACAGTGGCAGCAGTATATATAATTTACAAGATGCAATGCAACAACTTAGACCAGCTCCTTTGACAGAACCTTCCAAACCTGCGACTTCCACCACCTTGAAGGACATGGGCAGCAGATGCATGGGAGCGCCACCACTACAAGTTTCCCTCTAAGCCGTGATGGTAGTACCACACAACATTGAGTATATCCTCAATATGAAGACAAGACTTTGTCTCTACAAGGACTGTGCAGTGGTCACTCCTACCAACACCGACATGGATAGATGCATCTGCGACAGATTGGTGAGGACAAGGTCAAGTAGGTTTTTCCCCTCATGTTTGTTCCCTCACCACCTGTGGCAGAACTGGCCTAGCAGCTATGTCCTTTAAGACTTGTCCAGCTTTGTCAGTGGTGGTGCTACTGAGCCACTCTTGGTGATTGAAGCCCCCCACCCAGAGTACATTCTGTATCCTTTCCACCGTCAGTGCTTCCTCTAAGTGGTGTTCAACATGGAGGGTACTGATTCATCAGCTGAGGGGGGCGGGGGTGGGGAAGTGGTAGGTAGTAACCAGCAGAAAGTTTCCTTGCCCATGTTTGACCTGAGACTTAATGGGTTCCAGAGTAAATGTTGAGAACTTCCAGGGCAACTCCCTCCCAACTGTACACCACTGTGCCACCACCTCTGGTGGGCCTGTCCTGCCAGTGGAACAAGATGTACCCAGTGATGGTGGTGTCTTCGTTATCTGTGAAGTATGATTCTGAGAGTATGACTAAGTCAGGCTGTTGCTTGACTAGGCTGTGGAACAGCTCTCCCAATTTTGGCACAAGTCCCCAGATATTAGCAAGGAGGACTTTGCAGGGTCGACAGGGCTGATGTGTCGTTGTCATTTGTGGTGCCTGGGTCGTTGCCGGATGGTCCCTCCAGTGTCATTCCTCATCAACTTTACTGGTTTGATACAAGCGTGATTGGCTTATGAGGCCATTTGAGAGGGCATTTAAGAACCAACATTGTTGTGGGTCTGGAGTGACATGTAGGCCAGACCAGGTAAGGATGGCAGATTTCCTTCCCTAAAGGGAATTAGTGAACCAGATGGGTTTTTACGACAATCGATAATGGTTTCATGGTTGCCATTAGTGGACTAGCTTTTAATTCAAGATTTATTAACTGAATTTAAATTCCACCAGTTGCGGTTTACTAGTCCAGTGAGATTATCACTATGCCACCGCTAATGGGGAAGGCCAGAACAAGGGGATGCAACTTTCAAACTAGTGCCATTCTGAAATGAAGTTAGGCATCCAAAGGCCACCTTGTCCATTTGTGGGTTTGGTTGTGGGGGCTTCCCCTTCCCTTTGTGGACTGGGGAGGTGAGGTTCCCTGTCCCCTTCCAGGGGTGAGGGGGCTTCCCCTTCCCCTTGTGGAACTGGTGGTGTGGGGGCTTCCCCTATCCCGTTTCCTTTTTGGGGAGGTGGGATGTGCCCCCATCCCCTTTCCCTTGTGGGGCTGGGGGGAATGTGCCCCCATTCCCTTTCCCTTGTGGGGCTGGGGGGAATGTGCCCCCATCCCCATTCCCTTGTGGGGCTGGGGGGAATGTGCCCCCATCCCCTTTCCCTTGTGGGGCTGGGGGAATGTGCCTTTTTCTTTCTCTTGTGGGGCTCTGGGGATGCGCCTTTCTCCTTCTACTTGTGGGGGTTGGGAGGGACCCACTTCCACTTCCCATTCCCTTTGTGAGGCTGGGGCAGGGGGGGGTACCCACCCCTTTCTCTTCTCCTTGTTGTGGTGGGTCCTTCCCTTTGTGGGGTGGGCTCCCTTCCCATAATGGGGAGCCTTGCTCCACTCCACCCCACTCTTGTCCTTCGAGTTCAGTTCAGTTAACCTACCTTGACCTGAAACTTTAACTTTGTTTATTTTTCCACTGATGCTGCCAGACCTGGGTATTTCCTTCACTTTCATTATTTAGTGAACATTTTTTATTACCAAAGCTACATCATAGATGTAGTTGTACTTTTTATACTGTTCCTGAATTTCTTTTTGTTTGGTCAGAAATGTTGAAGACAATGTAGCTGCTCCTTATAGCGTGTTTAATTATAGCATCAAGAATTATTTTAGTTCTAACTTTATATTTAAATGCATTCCTTTAATGTTTCTCTAGCCATTTTCTGTTTGTTCTGTTCTGCTTTTCAGAGGGACATGAAAGTGTTTGCCGAAGATATTTTGAATTTTATGCCCTTGAGTCGAAGCTTACAGAATTTCATGGTAAAGTGTTGAAGGAAAAGCAATATGCCCAGTGAATCAGTTCCAGTCATGAATTTAAATCAGCACAGCAGGGTGTATTTTTGAATACAGACCAGTGTGTGTCTAATTGTGAAATTTGATATCTATTTGTATCTAGTTTCCGAGATGTGATATCCATATTTTGTTAAATCCATACTTTGCATCTCGTTTTGAATTTATAGCCCAGAAGAATCATAACATATGTGTAGGATAATTAATAAAAATATATGTCGAGGAACTTGGTGTAATGGGAAATTGTCAAGAATGAGAGGTAAAATGCAAATCTAGGGAAGCATTGTTGACCATCATTGTTAAACCATATGTGGAACCTCCTGTACTAAAGACATAGCCAGTTAAAATATCAAAAGAGTGCAGTTTTAGATCTTAGATTGCTGAGTGAATGAAATGTTTCTCTAATGTATTAAGTATTGATTGAATCCTTCAAAATTAGATTTTGGTCAATCTTGATTAAGCAAACCATTTGCTGGTTTGTGTTTTTAGGATCTTTCCCAGATGCACAGCTTCCCTCAAAGAGACTCATTGGATCCAAGAACTTTGATTTCCTAAACTCTAAGCGAGAGGAGTTTCAGGAATACCTGCAGGTAAATAAAATTTAACTTGTTGATGCATTCGAACGCGCTTCCAATGTACTGAGCCTGACTGTAATTGCATTGTCTTAAATTGAGTTAATGTCCCTGTTTGCCCAACTGAGAGTTCGATAACAAAAGTACATTTGAGTAACACAGAATACCCAAAACCTCATGTCTATGCACAAATAAGATAGTGTTTATTTGATAATGTTTCTTCTCTTCCTCCAGTTATTTTTGCCTCCACCTTGTGGCTTCTCTCTGATACTTTGTACAAGTGTCTGTATTTGTGGTGAATCCACATGATAATTATCACAAGGGTACATCTAGAGCTTGTATTGCCAATCTGGTTGAAGGCCTCATTGATTTGTGCAAGACTGTAAATGATAGGGAAAATGTACAGATTTAGGTTTGAACTTGGAACCTTCTGATATTATCACTCCATATGATCCCCAAGATAGTAAATTAACCTGAACCCTCCCAAAACCTCCACAGGCTAGATAGTGATCTTGCCCACCTTGTCTCATTTGTCCAGAAATAGAAACCATCACAGCCCCCACCTCGCTCATCAATGGCTAAAGCTTTCACCTTTTGGAAGTCAATTCCAAGTGCTTTTTAGATGAAAATTTTGCTGGTATCAACATTTGATTGTCTTCCGTCACTTGCACCCCCGGTTTCTTGCTCCTACTGTCATTGTTTACCTTTTGTGTAGTATTTTATATTTGACACTTCTAGCAAGTCCCCCTCCCAGTTGCCTTTTTCCGAAGGTAAACAACCCAGCTGACCCCTTTTGCTCTTGTAGCTTAATTCTCAGAAAGGCTTGAATATTTTCCTTGTGTTTAGACAACTGAAAATGGATAAAGCACTGAACATGAGATCTAACCAGAGCACTGTATTGCTTCAGCTTCACATCCTCTGACTTCTGTAGTATTACAGTTCAGTATTCTGTTAAATATTGTAAAACAATTTAATATATTAAGTGGTGAGTCTGCTAACACTTCTAAACTATTTCAGCCTTACCTCAATTTGGTTCTAGATTATTCAGACTATGTATATTGCCTATTTTTTTTTTTTGCTGTGCAATACTTTTCCATTTCTTGGTGTTAAATTTAATCTGTCATTGTTTTGGCCACTGGTAGATTTAGAGTAATTATGGCACAGGAGGAGGATAGATTCCCAACAAGTTCATGTCAGTCCTCTGGAAAGCAGCCTAATCAGTCCCATTCTCCTGCTTGATCCCTGCAGCCCTGCAAGTGCCTATCCAATTTCCTTTAGGAATTATTGTACATCTCCACTTCCACCTCCCTTGTAGGCAGAGACTCCAAGCTTCTGAATGCAACAACAGAAAGGGAACTGACTTTCTATTGATTCTGGCAGAGGGGGAAGCGTGTGTGCAGTGTGTTAACTGTGTCTTTGACCAATTTGGTGCCAGAGTGTGAACTGCTGGATGAGGAAGGTACTGGGACAGTTGTGAAATCACGTGGCCTGGAACATGAGGTGGGTGGGACATCTGAGTATGGCTGCTGACTGCAAAGAAATCAGATGGCTGGCAACCAACATTCTGATGGCGCAGTTTGCACGCACCGTGCAGAGGTACAACAGTGCAGCTTTTGCTGAAAAAAAGGGACATGCTGTTGAAGCTTTTCATCTTGCACTCATCAAGACAGATTTGTAACAATACCAAATCTCAAAGGGAACAACAATTTATACTGCATGAGAAGAAGGTGCTGATTGGTTGGCGAGTGGACTGTAGTAGAGGCATTGCCACGGAGAATGCACCAGGGAATAGTAAACTGCCAAACTTTTGTTTAAATTCAAACCAGACAGGTTGACTCTGATTGGTCAAGGCATTGCCTTAGGGAATGAACCAGGGAATGGCCATCCTTCAAACTTCTGTTTAATTGAAAAAGGTGCAATGTGTGCATATGTCCTTTCTGTTTGCAAAGGACAGGCCCCTGTGTGTGAATATATGCAGCTTCTAGCATGTGTAAGTGATCCACACTCTGAGCCCAACTCATAATCTTAAATTGGTTGCCAGAGTAATTCTTAATGGGCTCCATCTTGTGTCCTAATTCACCCTTGAAATTGAGCAGTCAAATGAGCTCCCTTTCCTTGACATGCTGGTTGAAAAATTTGCTAATGGGTTCTCTACGACTGTCAATAGCAAGCCTACCTTCGCTGGTCAGTATATGCATTGCGATTCCTACAGTTCCACGTGATATAAGATTGGCCTTATCAGCAACCTCGTAAATAGGGCCTGAGCCATTTGATCACCATGCGAGCCTGAAGCCGAAGTAGGGTGCATCAAAGCTTTCCTGTGGGATAATGGCTACCCTGATCAGATCATTGTTCTCTGTATATTACACAAACACATGAATGGGCCTGAAGTCGCTACTTTCAGCCCTGAAAAGTGCCCAGTCTACATCAGATTACCCTGGAAGGGTAAACAAAAATTTGAGCAACAAGTGATTCTAGCCATTTCACGCTGCTACTATGCAGTAGCAACTCAAGTGGTAACAGGATGCTGTTGTCAACCCAAATAGACATTTGGCCCACCATTCAAATGAGTAACGTGGTATATGAATTTCAGTGCTGGTATGATGCCAGGTATGTAGGCCATACGTCTCAAATGATTGGTGGATCATATCAAACAGAACATCCCTTCGACCGTTCGCAACAGGCAAAGTACTGACCATACTCAACAGCCCGTGCTTACAAAACTCGGAACATAGTGTCCAACATTAGATGTGATTCTGTGATTGAACAACACTTGTTAAACAATCCTGTGGTAAGAATTATACTGACAGCCAATTTAAGATTATTAGTTGGGCTCACTGTGTGGCTCACTTACATGTACATATATTCACATACAGGGCCCTGCCCTTTGCAAACAAAAAGAACATGTCCAGACCTGTTGCGTCTTTTCCAACTAAACACACAAGCTTGGGGGGAGCCATTCCTTGGATCATTCCCATGGCACTGTCTTAACCAATCAGAGTCTACCTCCCTGGTTTGAATTTAAACAAAAGCTTGGTAGTTAACTGTTCGCTGATGCATTCTCCATGGCAACACCTTTACCAGTTAGAGTCCACTTACCAACTAATCAGTACCCTCTTAAGCAGTATAAAATGTTGTTACCTTTGAGATTTGGTATTCTTGTGAATCTACCCTGATGAGCGCAAGACGAAAAGCTTTGGCAGCAATAACTTCAACAATACTCAAGTTCTGTACTACCAAACAAGATGCAGCTTTTATTTCCCCTTTCCATCTGCCGATGGCACCATCACCAATGCATTAGTCAGAGGCTAGGAATCCTGCAGTGAGTAGCTCAGCTCCTGACTCTCCAAAGCCTGTCCACCATCTACTGGGCACAAGTCAAGAATGTGATGGAATACTCTCCACTTGCCTGGATGAGTGCCACTCCAACAACACTCAAGAAGCTTGACACCATCCAGGACAAAGCAGCCCACTTGATTGGTACCCCGTCCACAAACATTCACTCCTTCCACCACTGACGGGCATTGGCAGCAGTTGTACCATCTACAAGATGCAGTGCAGCACCTTCCAAACCCACTATGATCTAGAAGGACAAGGGCAGCAAAAACATGGGAACACCACCACCTGGAAACTCACCTCCAAGCCACACACCACCCTGATTTGGAAATATATCACTGTTCCTTCACTGTCACTGGGCTAAAATCCTGGAACTTTCTCCCTAACAGCACTGTGGATGTACTTACACCACATGGACTGCAACAGTTCACGCAAGCAGCTCACGACCACCTTCTCGAAGGATTAGGGATGGGCAATAAATACTGACCTAGCCAGCGATGCCCAGATTCCATGAATGAATTTTTTAAATCGGTACCTCGGGAGACAATTGAGATGTTTTTACATCTCAGTAGAGAGTGTATTTTTTGTATTTTCCTGCGACTTGGCTTCACAAGTGAATTGACTAAAAATTGCAACTCTCTTGAGCTGAATTAAAATTTCAACAGATGTAGCCTCTCAAAGTAACTTTGCATCTTAATCAAAGAACAAAGAAAAGTACAGCACAGGAACAGGCCCTTTGGCCCTCCAAGCCTGCGCCGATCATATTGCTTGTCAAACTAAAACATTTTGCACTTCCGGGGTCCGTATCCCTCTATTCCCATCCTATTCATGTATTTGTCAAGCTGCCTCTTAAACACCAATATCATAGGTGCTTCCACCACCTCCTCTGGCAGCGAATTCCAGACACTCACTACCCTCCGCGTAAAAAACTTGCCCTGCACATCTCCTCTAAAGTTTTCTCCTCTCACCTTAAATCTATGTCCCCTAGTAATTGACTCTTCAACCCTGGGAAAAAGCTTCTGACTATCTACTCTGTCCATGCCACTCATAATTTTATAAACTTCTACCAAGTCGCCCCTCAATCTCCATCGCTCTAGTGAGAACATTCCGAGTTTCCCCAACCTCTCCTCATAGCTAATAACCTCCATATCAGGCAGCATCCTGGTAAACCTCCTCTGCACCCTCTCCAATGCCTCCATGTTCTTCTGGTAATGTGGCGACCAGAATTGCACGCAATATTCCAAGTGTGGCCTAACCAAGGTTCTATACAGCTGCAGCATGACTTCCCAGCTTTTATACTCAATACCCCTGCCAATGAAGGCAAGCATGCCATATGCCTTCCTGACTACCTTATCCACCTGCGTTGCCACTTTCAGTGACCTGTGGACCTGTACACCCAGATCCCTCTGCCCGTCGATGCACTTAAGGGTTCTGCCATTTACTGTATAATTCCTACCTGTATTAGACCTTCCAAAATGCATTACCTCGCGTTTGTCCGGGTTAAACTCCATCTACCATTTCTCCGCCCAAGTCTCCAACCGATCTATATCCCGTTGTATCCTTTGACAATCCTCTTCACTATCTGCAACTCCTCCAACCTTAGTGTCATCTGCAAACTTACTAATTAGCCCAGTTACATTTTCCTCCAAATCATTTACGTATATTACAAATAGCAAAGGTCCCAGCACTGATCTCTGCAGAACACCACTAGTCACAGTTCTCCATTCAGAAAAGCACCCTTCCACTGCTACCCTCTGTCTTCTATGACCAATCCAATTTTGTATCCAGAAATCGATTTCTAAATAAAGCATTGCCCCATTATGAGCATACTGACCGCCTCTGCCTTCTATTTTGAAATTTGACAGAGAAAAGTTTTTGACTTTGTGGCTGTATTTTAAGAAAGGCACATTTATGTTTGTGCCATTTCACTCTTTATGACAATTGAAAGAACTTGCCTTATATTGAATTAGCTGTCAGTGTCTTTTCTGATGAAAGCTTGTAGTTGGTTTCTGGAAAATAGTTCCCATTGAATGCATGATAGTGCAGAGAAATGGTGTTGAAGCAGAAGATCAGCCATGATCTCATTGAATGGCAGAACAGACTCAAAGGCCTGAATGGTCTGCTCCTCCTATTTCTTATGTTCTTAGGCGTCCTTCCCTGAATTTCAAGGTATCTCAAGGTTCCGGGTTCAAGTCCCACTCCAGGGCTTGAGTACAAAAACCAAGGCTGATGTTCCAGTGCAGTCCTGAGAGAGTGCTGCGCTGTTGGAGATGATCTCTTTTGGATGAGGCTCCATCTGCCTGTTAAAGTGGATATAAAAAATCCCATGGCTCTGAAGAAGAGTAGGAGAGTTACTGCTCCGTGCCCAGGCCAATGTTTATCCCTCTATTAACATCACAGAAACTTGTTATCTTGTCATTATCACATTGCTGTTTGTGGGAATTTGTGCACAAATTGGCTGCTGTGTTTCTTTCCGATACTACTACAGTGACTTCTCTTAAAGTAAATCATTATCTGTAAAGCACTTTGAGAAGTCCAGCGGGTGCAGAAATACAATATAAATGCAAGTCTTTTTCATTCTTATATTCTCATACACTGGAAAATACAGAATGCCTGTGTTGAGTTACATGTGCTAGCCCTATAGAAAAACTGCCGCTAATAAAGTTTGTCTAGGTTGAAAGCTTTGAGATAACCCTGCAGCCTGGGATGACATCTGCTTGTTTTATTGTTACTAAACAAGTTAACTTTCGTATCAGAGAATCATTTTGCTTCTCAGCCAACTATTTTACATTGCCACTTGCAACGTCATCTTCAGACAGGGCAATAAAGCTGTCTTACTGTAGAAAAGACGCAGTCACCTGCAAAATTGGGTTCTTGAGCACCCCCAATTTCCTCCGCTCTTTCTTGATCGTCGTGCCTTCAACACTTTAAGCTGTGGTATTTTCTTCCTAAAACTTTCCTCAATGTCATCTTGCTCCCTAAAAGTGTACCTGTTTGACTAGTCTTTTGGTCATCTGCCTTAATATCTCTTTTTATATGTTTTACTGCCAAACTAGGTTTGATAAGATTCTTGTGAAATACCTTGGGATGCTTTGCTACATCAAACATGTCGTATAAATTCCAGTTGTTTTTGCATCAATTATTTCTGACAAACGGATATCTTGTTCTTGCCAAAGAATGATCTTGGACTTTAAATAATGCTTTCTGCCTACCTGTGTCTCTTATGTATGTTAAGCCCTTACCAATTCCACTTAGCTAGCAATTCCTGGTTTGTTGTATGGTGAACTTTAACTGTCTGTGGGTTACACGTTCTATCTTTCTAGATGCCTTTACTGTATTTGAAGCTGTAACAGGTTTTCTATACAGTTTGGTGCTCTGCCCTAGTGCAGATGGTGGATATCCTGGCCTTGCACAATCCTAGGAACACAGGAGCAGGAATAGGCTACTCAAGCCCTTGGGTCTGTGCTGCCACTCAGTTAAAGAAAAACTGGCTGATCTACATTGTAATTGTAATTACCCACCTTGGTTCCATAACCCTTAATACCCTTGCCTAACAAAAATCTATTAGCCTCAGTTTTGAAATTTTCAATTGACCTGGCCTCAACAGATTTTTAGAAAAGTGTCCAAGATTTCCACTATTTATGTGAACTCGAGGTGAGGTGAGAGTGACTGCCCTCGACATCAAGGCCACATTTGACAGATTGTGGCATCAAGGAGCCCTAGCAAAATGAGTCAATGGGAATCGGGGGAAAAGAATCCCTACTGGTTGGTGTCATACCTAACACAAAGGAAGATGCTTGTGGTTGTTGGAGGTCAATCTTCTCAGCCCTAGGATATCACTGCAGGAGTTCCTCAGGATAGTGTTCTAGGACCAACCATCTTCAGCTGTTTTCTCAATGATCTTCCCTCCATCATAAGGTCAGATGTATGATTGCACAATGTTCATCATTTGTGACTCCTCTGGCTTGGGCTAAGTGACAAGTAACATTCGTGCTACCCTAATGCCAGGCAATGACCATCTCCAATAAGAGAGAATCTAACCATCTACCCTTGATCTTCAACAACATTACCATCACTGAATTCCCCCATGATCAACTTCCTGGGCTGGGGGGGGGTTACCATTGACCAGAAACTGAACTGGACCAGCTACATAAATACTGTGGCTACAAGAGCAAGGCAGAGTCTTGGAATTCCATGGCAAGTAACTCACCTCCTGACTCCCCAAAGCCTGCCCACCATTGATGAGGCACAAGTCAAGAGTATGTTGAATGACTTGCCTGGACGAGTGCATCAGAATCCAGGATAAAGCAAGTCGCTTGATTAGCACCCTGTCCACCAACTTAAACATTCATTGCCTCTACCACTGATACACAGTGACGCACTGCAGCCAAGTGCCAAGGTTCCTTCGCCAGCACCTTCTAAACCCGCAACCTCTACCACTCTAGAAGGACAAGTGCAGCAGACGTATGGGAACACCAGCAGCTGCAAGTTTCCCTCCAAGTCCCCCACAACCCTGTCTTGAAACTATATCGCTGTTCCTACACTGTTGCTGGGTCAAAATCCTGGAACTCCCTCCCTAACAGCACTGTGGGTGTACCTACATCAAATGAACTGTAGCGGTTCAAGAAGGCAGCTCGCCATCCCCTCCTTAAGTGCAGTTAGGGATGGGCCACAGACACTGGCCTAGCCAGTGGTGCCCATATCCAATGAAACCCTATCCCATGAAAGAATAAAAGCAATGCTTTCCGATATCACCCCTGAATTGTGCTCTAATTTTAACGTGATGTCCCCTCATTCTGAATTCCATCAAGGCAGTAGACTAACAATAGAAGCATAGAAACATAGAAAAGTTACAGCACAGAAGGAGGCCATTCAGCCCATCTTGTCCATGCCAGCCTGAGGACACCCAGGTGCCCTTTCTAATCCCACCTTCCTGCACCCGGCCCATAGCCCTGCAGCTTACAGCACTTTAGGTGCAGATCCAGGTACTTTTTAAAAGAGTTTAAAGTTTCTGCCTCTACCACCAACTTGACCAGCGAATTCCAGACACCCACTACCCTCTGCATAAAAAAAGTTCTTCATGTCCCCCCTACATTTTCTGCCACTTCTCTTGAATCTATGTCCCCTGGTTCTAGAATTCTCCACCAAGGGAAACAATTTTATCCTGTCCACTCTATCTATTCCCCTCATAATTTTGTACACCTCAATCAAGTCACCTCTCGGCCTTCTTTGTTCTAAGGAAAATAACCCCAACCTATCCAATCTCTCCTTCAAGCTACACTTTTCTAACCCTGGCAACATTCTTGTAAACCTCCTCTGCACTCTCTCCAGAGCTATTACGTCAAAATTTGCCTTCCCCCAGTTCAAGAATTTTACTCCTGCCTTTTCTCTGTCCTGTAATGTGGTGACCAGAACTGCACACAGTACTCCAGTTGTGGCCTCACTAGTGTTTTATTCAATTCCAACATTATATCCTTACTTTTACATTCTATACCTCTGCCAGTGAAGGAGAGCATTCCATATGCCTTCTTTACAACCTTGTCTACTTGAACTGCTGCCTTCAGGGACCTGTGTACTTGTACTCCAAGATCTCTCACTTCATCTACCCCTCTTAGTATATTCCCATTTATTATGTAATCCCTGTAACTGTTTGACCTCCCTAAATGTATGACCTCACACTTCTCTATGTTAAAATCCATCTGCCACTTTACCGCCCACTCCACCAACCCATCTATATCGTTTTGGAGATTATGGCTATTCTCTACACTATCCACTACTCGGCCAATCTTTGTGTCATCTGCAAATTTCCCAATCGTGCCCCCCACGTTCACGTCCAAATCGTTAACATATAACGCAAACAGCAAGGGTCCCAACACCGAGCCTTGTGGAACACCAGTTGAGACAACTTTCCATTCGCAAGGGCATCCATCGACCATTACCCTTTGTTTCCTGTTACAAAGCCAACCTTTTATCCAGTTAGCCACGTTACCCTGAATCCCATGGGCTTTTACTTTCCTGACCAATCTGCCATGTGAGACCTTGTCAAATGTCTTGTTAAAATCCATGTACACAACATCCACTGCATTACCTTCATCAACCCTTCTTGTCACTTCCTCAAAGAATTCAGTCAAATTTATGAGGAAAGACCTTCCTTTAACAAATCCATGCTGACCATAACTGACTAGTCCATGCCTTTCCACATGACAGTTAATCCTATCTCTCAGGATTGATTCTACTAATTTGCTCACCACCAATGTAAGACTAACTGGCCTATAATTGTTTGGCACTTCCTTTGACCCCTTTTAAAACAATGGAACTACGTTTGCATTTCTCCAGTCCTCCCCTCTATCTAGCGAAGTTTGGAAAATCATCCTCAGAGCATCTGCTATCTCCTCCCTGGCTTCCTTCAGCAGCCTCGGAAACAATCCATCTGGCCCTGGCAACTTAGCAACTTTCAAGAATTTCAACCCTTCGAGTACTTCCTCTCTCTTTATGACTATCCTGTCCAATATCTCGCAGTGTTCCTCCTGGACTATTAAATCTACATCCTCCCTTTCCTTTGTAAACAAGGAGACAAAATATTCATTCAAAACCCTTCCCACAGCCTCTGCATCTACACACAAGTTTCCATCTTCATCTCTGATAGGTCCCACTTTTTCCTTAACTAACCTTTTAGCATTAATGTATTGGTAAAACATCTTTGGGTTATCTTTAACTTTACTTGCTAATCATTTTTCATGCCCTCTCTTTGATTTCCTTATTTCCTTTTTTACTTCATCCCTGCACTTCCTATATTCGTCTAGGCTATCTGCAGTGCTTAGTTCTTTGTGCCTATCGAACGCTTTCTTTTTCTGTTTGATCTTCCCCTGTATTCCTCTAGACAACCAGGGAGGTCTAGATTTGGCAGTACCACTCTTATTTTTGTAGGGGACATGTCTATTTTGTACAATTAGGATCTCGCTTTTTAGTGCTTCCCACTGGTTTTCCACTGTTTTATCCT
The DNA here is from genome assembly GCF_964194155.1 of Cetorhinus maximus. Lineage (NCBI taxonomy): Eukaryota > Metazoa > Chordata > Chondrichthyes > Lamniformes > Cetorhinidae > Cetorhinus > Cetorhinus maximus. Next base: position 35,966,819 of record NC_135892.1, on the reverse strand, counting down.
CCAGCAGTGCTGTCCAGTCCACCTCAGCCAAGTCCCTTCTCATTTCTGCAAAATTTGCCTTCCCCCAGTTCAAGAATTTTACTCCTGCCTTTTCTCTGTCCTTTCCATGGTAATGCTAAATCTAACTGAATTGTGATCACTGTCCCCGATATGGTCGCCAACTATCACTTCACCCACTTGCCCTTCTTTGTTCCCCAAGACTAGGTTTAGAATTGCACCTCCTCTCGTTGGGTTTGTCACTAATTGGTTGAAAAAATTTTCCTGGACACACTGCATGAATTTTTCTCCCTCAGTGCCCCTTATATTGTTTGAATCCCAGTTGATATTAGGATAGTTAAGTCTCCTTCTATTATTGCCCTCTTGTTCTTACAAGCAGAAATTTGCCTACATATTTGTTCTTCTATCTCCCTTTCACTATTAGGGGGTCTGTAGTATACTCCCGGTAGTGTGACTGCACCTTTTTTTTATTTCTAAGCTCAATCCGTAAAGCCTCGTTTGTTGACCCATTTAGTATATCATCCCTTCTCACAACTGGAATTGATTCTTTAACCATTAGTGCTACACCCCTCCTTTTTTATCTCCTACTCTATCATGTCTGAAGACTCTGTAACCAGGGATATTTAGCTGCCAGTTTTGTCCCTCCTTTAGCCAGGTCTCTGTTATAGCAATGACATCCTGCTGCCATGTGTCGACCTGTGCCCTTAACTCATCTACCTCGTTTGTAATACTCCTTGCATTGAAGTATAAACAGTTTAACCCCATCAATTTCCCTTGCTGTACACTTTTAAAACTTTGCTTCTCCTGTAACTCCATGTCTATTACAACGTCCCTAGCTAATGTTCTACTTCCATTTTTCTGATCTGAATCTGACCTATCTGATCCTACTCCTGGGATCCCATCCCCCTGCCACAGTAGTTTAAATACTCCCCAACAGAACTAGCAAAAGCCCCCACAAGGACACTGGTCCCACCCCTGCCTGAGTGCAACCCATCCGGTTTGTACAGGTCCCACCTTCCCCAGAACCGGTCCCAGTGCCTCAAGAATCTGAATCCCTCCTGGCTGTACCATCTCTCCAGCCACGTGTTCATTTGGTCTATCCTCTTATTCCTGCTCTCGCTAGCACGTGGAATTGGGAGTAATCCTGAGATTACTACATTTGAGGTCCTGCATTTTAGTTTATCCCCTAACTCCCTGTACTGAGCTTGCAGGTCCTCATCCCTTAGTTTACCTATGTCGTTGGTACCAATGTGTACCACGACCACTGGCTGTTTACCTTCCCTCCCCAGAGTGTCCTGCAGTCGCTCCGTAACATCCTGGACCCTGGCACCAGGGAGGCAACATACCATCCTTGATTCATGTTTGTGGCCACAGAAGCGTCTGTCCATAACTATTGAATTCCCTATCACTATAATCCTGCCACTTGTTTTCCTCCCGCCTCTCTGAGCAGCAGAGCCACCCATGGTGCTGTGAACTTGGCTGTTGCTGCTTTCCCCTGAGAGGCCACCCCCCCCAACAGTATCCAAAGCGGTATATCTGTTAGAGAGGGGGATGATCACAGGGGACTCCTGCACTACCTTCCTGAGTCTATTACAGTTCGTGATGGTCACCCATTCCCTTCATGCCTGTGTAATCTTCACATACGGTGTGACCACCTCGATAAACATGCTATCCACGACTTGCTCAGCATCACGACTTGCTCTGCAATGAGTCCACCCGCAGCTCCAGCTCCGAAATCCGGTTAGCTAGAAGCTGCATTTGGACACACCTTCTGCACACATGGTCAGCGTCCCTCATTTCCCACATCTTGCAGGAGGAGCATATCACGGGTCTGAGATCTCCTGCCATGATGTCCCTCTCGATTTAGCTAGTTACTCCCTTAAAAAAAAATACGCTAGCTCGGGGCCTTATTTATGTTAGCTGGGAACCTTGTTTCTTGACTAATTATACTTGTGCAGTACTACTCTATGCTTTTTTTTTAGCTCCTACCTCAGTATTAAACAATGAATAACTTTAATAGATTGAAAAAAAACTCACCAGGAATTACTGTTTTTTTTAAATCCACTCTCAGCAGAGTGTCCCTCGCAGGCCTGCTGCACTCCTGAAGGCACTGCCTCTCCCTCTTTTTTTGGTTTGAGGAGGAGGGAGGGATGGAAACACTACAGCAATGTAATGTTTGGGACTATTCCGTTCTTTGACAGTGGGTCCTCCTCGATCCCCTTCTGAGTCGTTGTGTCTGCGGTGATTTCTCCCAGAATGTTTCAGTCACTTCTCACTAACGCCCTGTGTTGGATGCTCTTCCTCCTGTTGAGTGCAAGAGTCCTTTGTGTTCAAACTTGCAGCATTTATAATATTTAAAGTCCCTATACTTGGCATCTTTGTGCTAGGTATGATTCCAACCAGTGGAGAGTTTCCCCCTGATTTCCCCTTGACTTCAATTTTGTTCAGGCTCCTTGGTGCCATACTCATTTAAATGCTGCCTTGATGCCAAAGGCAGTCATTCTCACCTCACCGCTTGAATTCATACTTTTTTTTATTGTCTAGGGATGTGAATGTTGCTGTCTAGGCCTGCATTTGTTGCCCTTCCCTAATTGCCTTGATAAGGTGGTGGTGAGCTGCCACCTTGAACCATGGCAGTCCATCTCATGTAGATATGCATGAGAATTTGAAAATCGAGTTATTACTTATTCAGGAACCATTGTATGGCAGTGTGCACGGGGGTAATATTTGAACGAGACTTGGTGCGAATTAGGATGGGCAGCAGAGTTTTGGATGATAACGAATTTACAGAGAATCTGGAAGGCGGGTCAGCAATGCATCAGAATAACAAGTCCAGAAGTAATAAAGGCGTGGAAGAGGATTTTGTCAGCAGTGAGCTGAGGCAGAGCAGCTGTCAGGCGATGATATGGAGTTGGAAATTGGCGGTCTTGGTGATGACTTGGACATGTGGTCAGGTATGACACCAAGGTTGCATACTGTCAGATTAACCTCAGTTTTCAGGGAGAAGGATGGAGCTGATGACTAATACTTAATTGGCAGAAATTACTCCTTATCCAATACTGGATGTCTGTCAAGCAGTCTGACATTTTGGAGACGGTAGAAAGGTTGAGAGAGATGGTGATAAGGTTAGAGATAGATGTCAGCAGCGTACATATGGAAACGGAATGAATGGCCTCTAGTTATGGAATGTTTCATAACAACGTTCTGGTAGTGTTGTTAGCCTAGATTTTCTGATGGGTGTATGTTCCAAAGTGAGCATTAACTTGCTTATATTAAGTGGATTAAAATAACCTATTCAGAAAAATTTGCATTTTTCTGCAAAGTCTAAATGCTCTATTAAAGTGATGAAGTTGATTTTATTTCTCTTGAACTTTAATAGAATTTGTTGAAACATCCAGAACTAAGTAACAGCCAACTTCTGGCCGATTTTCTGTCCCCCGATGGCTGTGAATCACAGTTTCTTGAGAAAATTCTTCCGGATGTAAACCTGGGTGAGTGTAAAGTCCTCTTCACACTATACTGCATGTTGCCCTACAATCCAGATAACTTTCTGTCTTTTAATAAAAAGAGTAATTTGCTGCTCTGGATAACATGACTTCGAGCATTATGGGAGTAGACAAAGTTTTGAACTTTTAAAGGAAATTCAGGGTGGAGACTTAGGCTATTATATCTTTTTATATTGAGGTAAATAAAAGGCATTGAGGCTAGAATAAACATTTGTTAGCAACACACTTGTGTTGCTGTACAGTGGGTGTCAGCACGTAACGTGGGCAGGACAAGCTACCTTCTGAGCTGGAGGCAGCAAGATTTTGCAGTTTTTTTTTCTAGAGTCAGCAATTCAAGTAATGGTGGGCGAGTGTGATTTTAATTTTATATTGAGCTCATGTACAGCATTACTAAAATTATTACTGAGCAAGAATGTTTTTTTGAAACATTGAGGGAAATATATAAATGGATCCAGTTTTGTGCAGAGACAGCAACCTAATTCAGATTAATTGTAAAGCTTTTCTTGGCACCTTCATTTACTGCCTTTTCTTTCACCTCAGCTTGAATAATAGCTCTCCAATTTTAACTGAGTTCTTCAAGGGGTGGTGGGGTAACTTAAATGCTCCACCATTTTAACTAGTAACATTTCAAGTGTGAAGGTCGTGATCCATTGGCATCATTGCTGGCACAATGAGATTTGAACTTAAACTTATGAAAAGTTCAGGCGGTGTCAAACTGGAGCATGGCCAGGCAGTGCCAAAGTAAGTTTAATTTTTTTAATCATTGGAAGGATTCCTCGGGGGTCAGAAGGAGCAGGACTGTTCTCAGGGCCGCACAAGCAATTCTTCGGCCTTGGCTGCTGTGGCCTTCCTTTCCACCCCCGCCCCCCCAGTGTGCTTTGCAACCATCACCCTCAGCTCCTGTCTTATGCTGGAGACTAATCGTTGGGCCCAAGGTGATGTCCAGCATCCACCTCAATTTTTGTTCTCATATGCCTTGGCTCCTGCCAGCGTTGGGCGGGAGAATCAAAACTATCCAAATGACCCAGGCCTCAAGCTGAGGAATCCATGGGGGTTTTCCTCTTGATCATCCAGAATTTAACTGATTTAAAATTGGGATTTGTGTGTGTCCTGGTGGGTTTAACTATTTTGAGGAATATTGTAATTTCCCTTGTACAGCTAAACCCTAACATCAGTATGGAAGGAATGGAAAAACATGAACTGACAACTGAGGCTGGAAGAATAAAAATGAATTAGACAGTAATTCCTTTATGGATGTAACAAGCACTGTTAAATTGTATATGGAATTGTTTAAATAGAGTTAGACCTCAAACCACTTGAGTGAATTAGTTAATCAAATGCAATATTGTGTTATATGTTGTAGGAAAGATTATCAAGTCTGTCCCTGGAAAACTGATAAAGGAGGTAGGTTACAAATATATTTTATAATTTATTTACAGTGGTTCCCCTGCACATTATCTTCAGCCAGGGGTGAGCAGATAATGTGTTCCCAAGTTTCCAGCTAAGGTGAGCTCCTGGGGAATGCAGGGGATTAACTATTGCTAACTTGCCCTTGGATTTTTTTCTCACCTCCCTATTCATATTATTCCTCTTAATCCCACCATCATCTGATTGGTATGCATCCTTTACATATTATTGGTGAATGCAACATCATGCATGTCCTTGAGATCGCTTATCCTTAATATTGGGACAAATCTCTGATAAAAATTGGAATGAAAGCCACTCAGGCTAATCATGTTGCCCACTTACATGGACCTCATGGGTCAGCTAATTCATTTATTGTGCTGGAGGAGTCCAACTTGTCTTCATGTTTAAACAAGAAAATACCTGTAGTTGTGGAAATGTGAAACAAGTGCTGGAAACATTCAGCGAGTCAAAGCTTTTGACAAAAGGTCCATTTTGAATTTCCTTTTTAACTCTATAAATGCTGCTTGATCTGCTGAGTTTGCAGAATTTAGTTTTTCTTTTAGCTTCATCTTTATTTAATCTGTTAGTGCCTGGTCTCTTTGTGCACTTATCTGAACCCAGTTCTGCTATTTGATGTTCCAAAACTGTTCCAGCTTCAATCAGCTAACTCAGCATAGGTCCTGATGGATTATCATCCCTGCTCATTCTTTTTATGTACATGCTTCTGATGAAAGCTTCACTGCTGCTAACGTGGTTGGGAAACCTGGTTGTGATCAGTTTACTGAGCCTGACATCGTGACAAAACAATGAGTACGAAGGGCCATTAATCCAGAGCAAGTTAGCAGTCTTATCATTTTAACTATTAACTCTGTCACTTGGTCAAGCCAGGCTCCTCCCAAGTCAATTCATTTGATTGATCACCAAATCTCGGTGATCAAAAAATAATAAATATTGAAATAAAATTAAATATAAAGAATTATTTAATTGTTTGATTTTGTCCAAACATGTGATAAATTACTGTGCAGTATTTTCACATGTATTTGGGTAGGTGAACCACAAGTTCTTTTCTCTCCTCCTGGAAGTATGGGGTGCAATTCCAAATCTACTGGATACATTCTGCTATCCGCATGACAATCCCTGATGTTTATTATGTGCCCTTGGACAGACTATCTAACTGTGGAGGTAGGGCATAACCCACAGTCTGCAAGATGTGCAGTTTTAAGGAGAGAATACTGGATAGTTATCAGGAGCAGGTAGATGCATTATTTCCCCCTCATCCTCCTCCTCCTAGGAGAATAGAGGCCAAGTTGCTGACCAATTGCTGCAGCACCAACAGAGATCCGGTAGCTCCAAATGCCTTCCCCTGGAGATTGTTCAGTGAACCTGCGACTTTTGAGGGGTATCAGTTCAGCATCAGGGTTTTTTTTAAAATTGGCTTTTAACCAGAACTACAAGTAACAGGATATAAAACGTATGAAGTGGCATCCACTGTATCAAATTTTATTTGGCCTTTTTCTGTTCTGCTGTATTGTCCTCGTTTTATGCCTATACCTTTTCCTTAGTTTCTACATATCGCACTTGTATAACTTATGCAATTATTATTCCCCTGTTGCTGTTGTATAGAAAGGCCAACATCTGGAGCTATTCCTCACAGCATTCATCAACTCATGTGAGGCTTCCAAACCTAAACCAAGCAGGCCGGAGCTCACTATTCTCAGTCCTACTTCGGAAAATGACAAGAAAGTAAGTTTGAGAGAGTGTATTTTGCAGGTGATTTGTGGGGGGAGCCAACCAATTATGACTCTTATTTTTCTTTGTAATAAACATTGTTGGGCTATTGACGTGTGATTTGAAATTGTAGCACAATTTTTATTCACAAGTAAATTATTCATCAACTGGGCTACAGTTGGCACTTATATTATGATCAGTTTTTGTGTGTCCATAAATTTGGTAATTTGGAAGTAGTAGTAATGGATAATTTTACTGAATTTAATAGTTTTGAAGTTTCATTATTACACTGAAATTTTAGTATTGTTAAGCTTCTGCAGGTAGCGATACTATTCCACTGAACTCTGCTCATATATGACCACGGTGTTAGTGGTATAATGGCCTTTTAAGTTCACATTAAAATTGGCCAATTTAAGGAGTAGCAAATTTTAAGAAAATAAATAAATTTTGTGAATTGTAAAAATTGAATTAAATGCTTTTATATCGTCTTTCTACAATATAGCCATCATGAACTCTTTACAACAAATCTGGTAATTTTCAGAATTAACATAATGTTTGTAAAATTTATGTGCAACAGCACCTCCTATTTGCCACACCTATTTCCAGTACTATTTTTGTGACACTGATGTCCAGAGGTCACATTTAAAGTATAGTAGTAATACTTGCCTCTGTGATTTTATAGATTTATTATAGATTTTTGAATGGATATAAAGAGATTAGAGAGATACGGGGATAATACAGGCAGGTAGAGTTAAGTTAGATCATCCATAATCATCATTGAAAGGCAGGGCAATCTTAAAGAGCCAGATAGCCCACTCATGCTCCCAATTCTTATGTTGTTACTTTTAATAGATGCAATGTATCTGCTATTCAGTCTTCCTGCCACAGGTGGCAATGTCTACCCAACAGAGACAATTAAAAGACACTGTTTTTCTCCAGCTAGTTGTTCAGAACAGAACAATGAGGGGAGATGGTGACTACTAATGTGGTAGAAACCTTGTGTATAGTACACATTTCCTGTTAGCATTGCACTTTGTCACACTTCACTCTTAGTCTTCTGGCTCACAGAGAGCCACACCATAAGAAATCTCAGTTATATATAAATATATATCCATTTGAAACCATGATAGTAATCGTGGATAGTAAATGGTAGCATGTGTAAATGTGAAGCACCATGTTTAAATGCTGTTGAAGGAAAGATGGGTTCATTAATAATTAATGATTCCTTTCTTTCAGCTCTATAATGACTTGTACAAAAATAATGCCAATCGCTCTGAAAGTATAGAGAAGAAGTACAACCAGAACTACTTCATGGAAATGATGACATTAGATGGCATTTATGATTACCTGATGTATGTGGGTAAGTGAGCTTTTAGACTCACCTGAGACCTTTGAGCTAAAAAGTATATCTATGTATCATCCAGACTGTGGCTCCTTGAATGTGACATTTTGCTTTGCGGGTGAATAATCCTGTTCCTTGGTGTTGTGCTGTCTATAGATTGAATGGCACTTTCTATTTTATTCAGTCATTGGGAACCCTGTTATACTGCCAGTTGAAGGCTATCTGTTGGAAGTTAGTTATGGGAACGTTCAGAGCAGGAGTAGGTCATTCAACCTCCAAATCTATTCTGTCATCCAGTCAGAGTATGGCTGATCTGTACCCCAACACCATTTACCTGTCGTGGTTACATATCCCTTGCTGCTCTTGCCTAACACATACCTATGAATCTCAGTCTTGAAGATTTCTATTGATGTGTCCACATCCTTTTGAGGAAAGAGTTCCTTACTTCCACTATACCTTGTGTGGGAAAAGTGCTTTTAATTTTATTCCTGAATGGGCTAGATCTAATTTTAAGATTTCTTTATTCAGGATTCATCCATCAAAACATGGTAGAATTTCAAATTCAGTTTGAGGATGAGCAACTCGGGTCTCAAACCAATGTCCTCAACTTAAATAAGGGCAATCACAGAGGTATGAAGAAAGAGTTGCCTAAAGTGGGCTAGGAAAATAGACTAAGGGGAAGGTCAATGGATGAACAGTAGCAGACATTTAAGCAGATATTTCATAACGCTCAGCAAAAATTTATCCTGGTCAAAAAGAAGGACTCAATGAGAAGGATGAACCACCCGTGGTTAACAAAGGTGGTCAAGGAGAGTATCCAATCAAAAACCAAGGCATACAAAGTGGCGAAAACTGGTGGCAGGCCAGAGGATTGGCAATTTTTCAGGAACTAGCAGAGGAAGACTAAAAAAGAGGGAGAAAATTGATTATGAAAGTAAATTGGCAAGAAATATAAAAACAAACAGCAAGAACTTCTACGGGTTTATAAAAAGAGTGGCTAAAATACGCGTGGGGCCCTTGGAGGATGTGACTGGAAAATTGATGATGGGGAACAGGGAAATGACAGATAATTTAAACCAATATTTTACATCGGTCTTCATGGTGGAGGACACTATAAACATCCCAAAGATATCAGATAAGCAAGGAGCTAATGGGAGGAAAGATCTTGTAACAGTCTCTATCACGAGGGACAAAGTATTTGACAAACTAATGGGACTAAAGGTAGAAAGGTCATCAGGGCCTGATGGCCTGCATCCAAGGGTTTTAAAGGAAGTGGCTGCAGAGATAGTGAAGGCATTGGTCGAAATATTCCTGAGTTCACTGGATTTAGGGTGGCGGGGGAGATCCCAGAAGATTGGAAAACTGCTAATGTGACACCCCTGTTCAAGAAGTGGGGGGAGACAAAAAGCAAGAAACTATAGACCAGTCAGCCTAGCATCTGTCGTTGGGAAAATACTAGAGTCCATTATTAACGAAGAAATAGCAGGACGTTTAGAAAAGCTTAACACAGTCAAACAGTGTCAACATGGTTTTGTGAAAGGGAAATCATGTTTGACAAATTTGCTAGAGTTCTTTGAGGATATAACAAGCAAACTTGATAAAGGGGAACTGGTAGATGTAGTGTATTTGGATTTCCAGAAGGCATTCGATAAGGTGCCACATAAAAGGTTATTGCATAAGGTAAGAGCTCACAGTGTTGGGGGTAATGTATTAGCATAGATTGAGGATTGGTTAACACGCAGAAGACAGAGTTGGGATTAATGGGTTTTTCAGGTTGGAAAGACATAACTAATGGAGTGTCACAAGGATCAGTCCTCAAATATTTACTGTCTATATTAATGATTTGGAGGAGGGGGCAGAGTGTGATGAATCCAAATTTGCTGACTATACAAAAATAGGTGGGAGGGCATGTTGTGATGAGGCCACAAGGAATCTGCAAAGGGATATAGATAGGTTGAGTGAGTGGGCAAAAACTTGGCAAATGGAGTTTAATGTAGGAAAGTGTACGGTCATGCATTTTGGTAGGGAAAAACAAAAATCAGACTAATATTTAAATGGAGAGAGACTCCAAAAAAGTGCAGCACGGACGGACCTGGGTGTTCTTGTGCATGAAACACAAAGTTAGCATGTAGGTGCAGCAAGAATTAAGAAGGCAAATGGAATTTTGGCCTGTATTGCCAAGGGATTGGAGTTTAACAAGACTTCCCTATTTTTACAACTGTACAGGGCGTTGGTAAAGCCGCACCTGGAGTAGTGTGTGCAGTTTTGGTCCCTGTATTTAAGAAAGGATATACTGGCATTGGAGGCAGTTCAAAAGAGATTCATTAAGCTGATTCTTGGGATGAAGGGGTTGACTTATCAAGAATGGCTAAACAGGTCAGGCTTTTATTCATTGGAGTTTAGCAGAATGAGGAGTGATCTTATTGAAACGCACAAGATTCTGAGGGGGCTTGACAGGGTAGATGTTGAGAAGATGTTTCCACTAGTGGGGGAATCTTGAACTAGGGGACATAATAACAGAATAAGGGGTCACTCATTTAAGACTGAGATGCATAGGAATTTCTTCTCTCAAAGTGTGTCTGGAATTCTCTACCCTAGAGAATTGTGGAGGCTAGATCACTGAAAGTATTTAAAGAGGAGATATATAGATTTTTGAAATATCGGGGAGTTGAGGACTATTAGGGGCTGGAACGAAAGAGGAGCTGAGGCCTGGGGCAGATCAGCCATGATCTTATTGAATGGTGGGGCAGGCGTAAGGGGCCAAATGGCCTACTCCTATTCCTATTTCTTATGTTCTTATCAGAGGAAGTAGTTTCTCTGCATCTAACCTATCAAGTACAGCCTGTTCTCAAAATTTGACCTTTTAAACCCCCTTAGGCCTATTATGGAAAATTAGTCCACCAAAAGTAAGGAATTGATCATGCAAGAATGACCAATACAGAGGGTTATCAATATGTTCATCTAAGGAAAACTGTCTGCCAGTATTGTAAATTTATTTTTTTAAAACTCTGTTCACGTGCATGCTGCAGAAATGTTCAACATTAAAGGCTGTGGAGCAAACCAATCTTGAAGCTTATGATCTAGGCTCTGATATATTTCTTACCAGAAAAAGGAAGTAGCTCTGGTAATTTCAAATGTGCAATGCCCTTGTATCAAGAGTTTAAGATTAAGCATTAAGTGTTCCACATTCACTACCATTCTAAATGATACTGTGCCTCAATATCCTGTAATGGTGGTCAAAGAACACTCCAATCTGACTAGATTGGGATTGGAGCTTCTGCCACTCTCATGGGGTAGAATTTCACTTGGTTTGTTTTCAGACCTGGAATCAGTGCTTCAGAGGTTGTGCGCCCCAACTGAGAACTCAAGGCCAGCTTGAACTTGGATCTTATTTCAATATTTAGCTGAACAGTCATGCCTACCACTCGTTCATAGCTCACTCATTTGAAGAAAAAAATTATTAGGCCACTTGGAAGGTATGTGTGGGGGATTGGAGCAATGAAAAGTGGTTGACTGATTACAAATGTAGCGAAGTTGGAGCATTCCTTCCTGTCTGGGTCTACCAATGATTATTGCTGAATTTTAAGAAATGTACTTGCAGCTCGTTGGTGACCATGGGAGCCACTAAAGAGCCATAAGAGGATTGGCCTGGCACCTGATCCATTGATTGCCAACCAATTTCAGTGTGGGAACCTAAAGCAAGTGTTTGGCCCCTCATTTACTTAAGGAGCCTCACACCACCTGCAATATCTCGTTCACCAATATGGCAGCATCTGTAATTCAAGCATAGATTAGGGGCAGGAGAATGGGCTTTGAAATTAGTCCTTTTTGCCCTCATTTTCTGCCCAGAGGAGTAGGGGATGAGGATTAGTTTCTATTCCAATAAGTTTTAATGACAGACTGATAACATCCTTGTAATGTAGAGCCTATGTGGAGAGTGCTTGAGGCCAAAAAATCTACTTTAATTACTTGAATCTGTTTTCGAATAATTTGGATTAAGTAGCGAATCAGCAAAATCGTCCCATGAAAGTTTAGGTAGCTGCATTAAGCTATGTGGAAATTACCTTCATGGTCACTTTTTAGAGCCAAACACTGCAAAGCTTCTGTTGGGTTATTTTCCAGTTATCTCATAACCTTTGAAAGTTGGTTCATCTGTTGGCCAAGGAAGTCACTATAGACATTTTCCCATTTAGCATCATAATATAAATAAATGACAGCTTGACTCATTTGCCTCTATTGCTTTTCACCTCAGGCTCAGAAGAGTGTGAGTTTGTTCTAGGCTGACATTTCATTGCAATACAGACGAAGTACTGCTTTGTTGAAGGAAAAACCTTTCCAGAGACATTAAAGCAAAACCCTATGCATCAGTTCTGGTGATTGAGTCAACCTATTCCTTAGCACAATCCAAACACCTGGGAGTCCTTCCGGTTCTCCTGGTCATCACTTCTCGCTCAAACAATGCTACAAAGGAACAGGATAATTGGTTACTCACTTCCTGGCTGTTTGTGGGGAGCTGTTCATTCAGAATGGCTGGTATGTTTGCCACGTAACAGTCACTGCACTCCAAAAGTAAATCATTATGTGAAGTATTTTGAACCATTTGTGATATGCATATATTTATATTTATAACATTCAAAATTTAAGTAGAAGAAATGACAACTATTTCTCTACTCCTCCTCCACTGTGATATTTATGTTGCAACTCTCCTCCCAACTTCAATCATTGATTTAAAACTTGAAACAGCCAGAAGTGTAATGAGAGGTTATTTAAAGTCAGCACTGTGGCCTTGTTCCTCCTTTCTTTCTAACCTCTTGCAGCCCTACAATTCTTTGTGATCTCTGCTCTCATTCAATTCTGGCCTCTTGTGAATCCCTGAGCCCACCATTGATTGCCATGCCTTAATTGTTGTCTTCAGTTCTGGAATCCCCTCCCTAAATCTTGTGCTCTCGTGTCATTTTCACCAAAAAGCAACAATAGCCAAAGTCCAAAGGTGAGTAGGAACCACAACTCCTCAAAGCTATACAATGGATAGCAAGTGAATTTATTTTGCTAATCGTTTGTTTTTTTCTTGACTTGCAGGACGTGTTGTTTTTCACATGCCAGATTGGCTGCATCATTTGTTAATGGGTGTACGGATTCTCTTTAAGAACACACTTGAAGCGTATTCAGACAATTACCTTCAGCATAAGCTGAGCCAGTTGTTACAAGAGCATCGAGTAGTCTCCCTTATAACCCTGCTGCGAGGTGGGTAAACGATGATGGTCTGTACATGGAAGGTGTGCATTCCTTCAGCTGTGAAAGTCTTAAGCTCTGAAATTCCCTTCCTAAACCTCTCCGCCTCTTTCCTTCTTTAAGACACTCCTTAAAACCTATCTTTGATCAAGCTTTTGGTCATCTGCTCTAATATCCCCTTATGTTGCTCATTGTCAAATTTTGCTCCTGTTGATACATCTTGGGACATTTTTACTACATTAAAGATGCTTCAAAGTTGTTGTTGGGATGCAGAGATTCCTGTTAAAACTTGCAGTCGGAGAGCTGAATATAGCAACATTGGAGGAGAAAACAGCACTTTGGGAAAGGGCTTTGGTAGACTTGGCCAGAATGAGAATGTCCCTTGTCTCAAATGCTTCTCAATCCACCTGTTCAGCCTGTGTGATCCTTGATTCATTTACTTAGTGCATGTGTTTGCTGCTTGTGCTGCCAGAACGTTTCCTGACTTATCTGTTTCCAGGTACATGCCAGACCAGAACTGCTCACATGTCTTCCACGTAGTGCATCCACCTGCTCCATGTGCCTTTTGGCCCATCCTCTCATACACTTCAAACGGAGAGCAGCTGAGCTAACTGAGAGAAGACTTGGAATTTGGTGGGGGAGAGTTTTAAGTGTTAATTTTGTTCTTAAATTTTGCTCTTAAAATCGAAACTAGTCTGTAATTAGCAGTAACTGGAAAGTAATGTGTAAGCAGGCTAAGCTCGCTCTTTCTTTCAGTTTAGACAGGGTAAACTCACACTCAGCTGTAGGAGTTGAACAGTTAATTAGCTAACTAGTTGAATCTGGCTATAGTAGCCCCAGTTCAGTTTACTATAAATTCAGGGTTCTTTAGTGCAGCCAAGGCAAATGGAGTGCAGCTCAGCTAACTGAGTGAAGACTTGGAGTTTGGTGAGAGGGGGAGTTCGGTGAAGTGGTGGAAGGAGGTGTTTGTTTCCTTTTTCTATCTTTCTCGTTCCATAGGAATTGGCTCTTGCTCTACTACAGTTAAAGGATCTAGCTGTTTGGTGAGTATCTGGTAAGTGGGTAAGTTCTATTCTATTCCTAAGGTTTAAAATAGTACTTAAATTGGTGGTAAAGTTAATAAAATATCTAAGAAAGCAACATAAGTGATTAATATAATTAAGTACTTATTTAAAACACATTAAGGATGGAAGAACAGGTGATGTGACAAGGCTGCAGCATGTGGGAGCTCCTTTTACATTGTGACCCAGGGCAAACAGGTCTGCAGTAAGTGTTTGCAGCTTAAGGAACTTCAGCTCAGAGTCATTGAGCTGAAGGCTGAGCTGCAGATTCTGTGACACATCAGGGAGGAGGAAAGTTACCTGGATGCTGTGTATCAGGAGGCAGTCACACCACTAAGGATAGGGTCTTCTGATTTGGTCAGTGGTCAGGGACAGGAGGGTGTGACTGTAAGTGAGGCAGGTAAGAGGGCAGGAATGTGAGTCTTTGCAATTGTCCATTAGGTTTGAGGTTCTCTCAGTATGTTTGGATGAGAGTGGGGGCTGCAGGGTGGATGAGCAAACTGACCGTGGTACAGGAAGCCATTCAAGTTGGGGGAGCAAAATGGAACATAGTGACATTAGGGGTATTGACACTGTTCTCTGTAGCAAAAAGTGAGTCCAGGCGGCTTTATCGCCTGCCTGGTACCAGGGTTCAAAACATCTGCTCAGGGCTGGCAAGGCACTTGCAGTGATGGTGGGGGGGTATTCAGCAGTCATGGTCTATGTAGGTAACAACAACATAGGCAGGATGAGGAAGGCAGCTCTACATAGTCAGTATGAGAAGCTAGGCACTAAATTAAGAAGCCTGAACCTCCAATGTAATAATTTCTGGATTGTTACCTGACCCACGTGCAAATTGGCATAGGACAAATAAGATGAGAGAAATGAATGTGTTACTCAAAGACTGGTGTGGGAGAAGTGGGTTCCAGTTCGTGGGGCACAGGCACCAGCATTGGGGAAAGTGGGATCTGTATCGTTGGGACGGTCTGCACCTGAACCGTGTTGAGGCTGGTGTCCTTGTGAGCTGCATAACTAGGGAAGTAGAGAGGGTTTTAAAATGAATAGTGGTGGCAAGGGATCAAATTTGGGAAGATGTGGTAAACCAAAGAGTAGAGACAAGGCAAGAGAGAAAGGTATTAATATGGGAAATGAAAAACAGACCATGACAGAAAGGGACAAAGAGTACACATCTAAGAGTAAATCAGCAAATATGGCTAGATGCTACAAAAATAATAAAAGGACAAAACTAAAGGCTCTGTATCTAAACGCACGTAGCATTCGAAACAAAACAGATGAACTGATAGCACAAATAGAAATAAGTACGATCTGATAGCCAGTACAGAGACATGGCTACAGGATGACATAGATTGGGACCTGAATATTGAAGGGTACATGACATTTAGGAAAGGCCAGGAACTTAGGAAAAGATGGAGGTGTGGTTCTGTTAATTAATGATAGTGTTAACACATTGGAGAGGGGCGACCTAGGTTCAGGAAACCTGGATGTGGAAGCGGTTTGGGTTGAGATAAGAAATGATAAAGGCAAGAAGTCACTTGTGGGGGTGGTGTACACCCCTAATTGTAATCACACGTTAGGACAGAGTATAAAAGAGGAGATAATGGGAGCTTGTCAGAAAGGTACAGCAATAATCATGGGGGATTTTAATCTACATATCAACAAGAAAAATCAGATGGGCAAAGGTAGCATAGATGAGTTCTTAGCTTCTGGGATAGCTTCTCAGAAAGTTCTGGAGCCAACCAGAGAGCAGGCTATACCAGACCTGGTATTGAGCAACGAGATAGGATTAATTGATAACCTTATAGTGAAGGCACCCCTCAGTAGCTGCGACCATTATATAATTGAATTTTACATTAATTTTGAGGCAGAGACGAGTGCGTCCAAGGCTAGTAATTTAAGCTTAAACATGGGTAATTATGAGGGCATGAAAGCAGAGCTAGCTAAAGTGAACTGGCAAATGAGGTTAAGGGATAGGTCAATAGAGGTTCAGTGGCAGGCATTTAAAGGGATATTTCAGAATACACAGAATAGATACATTCCAATGAGAGAGAAAAATTCCAAAGATAGTATCAAACTTAAAGAAAATGCATATAATTATGCAAACACAGTGGCAGGTCAGAAGATTAGAAAGAATATAAAGTACAGCAAAGAATGGCAAAAAGATTGAGGAGGGAAAAATTAGAGTACATGAGAAATCTAGCTAGTCACAAAGATGGATAGTAAGAATTTCTATAGATATTTAAGTAAGAAAAGGGTTGACAAAGTGGGCACTGGTCCAAGAGAAAGTGCGCCTGGGGAAGTGATGATGGAAAGTAGGGAGATGGCAAATGAATGAAACGGGTATTTTGCTTTGGCTTTCACCAAAGGGGACACAAGTGACATCCTGGAAATCGCTGGAAATCAGGAAATGGAAAGGAGGGAAGAACTCGGGAAAATTGCTATCACCAGGGAAGTGATATTTGAGCAAATTGTTGGGGCTGCAGGCTGACAATTCCCCAGGTCCGAATGGACTTCATCCTAAGGTCTTGAAAGAAGTGGCTTGTGAGATAGTTGATGCATTTGTTTTAATTTTCCAAAATTCCGTAGATTTGGGGAAAGTTCCATTAGATTGGAAAATAGCAAATGTAACTCCTTTATTCAAAAAGGGAAGGAGACAGAAAGCAGGAAACTACAGGCCAGTTAGCCTAACATCTGTTATAGGGAAAATGTTAGAAGCTATTATTAAAGATGTTATAGCAGGGCACTTAGAAAAATTCAAGGCGATCAGGCAGAGTCAATGTAGTTTTATGAAAGAGAAATCATGTTTAACCAATTTATTGGAGTTCTTTGAAGGAGTCACGTACTGTGGATAAAGGGATGTAGTGTGCTTAGATTTTCAAAAGGTATTTAATAAAGTGCCACATCAAAGGTTATTGTAGAAAATAAAAGCTCATAGTGTAGGGGGTAACATACTGGCATGGATGGAAGATTGGCTAGCTAACAGGAAGCAGAGAGTTGACATAAATGGATCTTTTTCTAGTTGGCAGGATGTGACGAGTGGTGTGCCACGGGGATCAGTGCTGGGACCTCAACTTTTTACAGTTTATACAAATGACTTTGGCGAAGGGACCAAAGGAATGGAGGCTAAATTTGATGACGACACAAAGATAGATAGGAAGTAAATTGTGAAGAGGACATAAGGCGGCTACAAAGTGACATAGGTTAAGTGAGTGGGCAAAGTTTTGGCAAATGGAGTATAATGTGGGAAAATGTGAAATTGTTCATTTTGGCAGGAAGAATAAAAAAGCTCATTATCTAAACGGTGAGAGATTGCAGAGTTCTGAGATTGAGGGATCTGGGTGTCCTAGTGCAGGAATCACAAAAGGCTAGTATGCAGGTACAAGTAATTCAGAAACCTAGTAGAATATTATCATTTATTGTGAGGGAAATTGATTACAAAAGAAGGGAGGTTATCCTTTAGTTGTACAGGGCATAGGTGAGACCACACCTGGAGTACTGTGTACAATACTGGTCTCCTTATCTAAGGAAAGAAGTAAATGCAAAATAAATGAAAGAAATAAAAGAAGCAGTTCAGAGAAGGTTTACGAGACTAATACCAGGAATGGGTGGGTTGTCTTATGAGGAAAGGTTGGACAGGTTAGGCTTGTATCCACTGAAATTTGAAAGAGTAAGAGGTGATTTGATTGAAACCTTTAAGATCCTGAGGGGTTTTTACAGGGTGGATGTGGAGAGGATGTTTCCTCTTATAGGAGAATCTAGAACTTAAAAATAAGTGGTGGCCTATTTAAAATGGAGATGAGGCGAAATGTTTTGAGGGTTATGAGTCTTTGGAACTCTCTTCCTCAAAAGGTGGTGGAAGGCAGAGTCTTTGAATATTTTTAAGGCAGAGCTAGGTAAATTCTTGATTAACAAGGGGGTGAAAGGTTATCAGGGGTAGGCAGGAACATGAGGTTGTGGTTACATTGAGATCAGCTACGATCTTATTGAATGGCGGAGCAGGCTCGAGGGGCCGAGTGGCCTATTTCTGCTCCTAATTCATATGTTCAAATGTATGCATCTTGATTCTTCCCCGGCTACCAGCCCATTTGCTCGATGGCCCTTCCACACAGCCTAAGTGATTCTCTCTTTGTCCTCTCAGCCCAAGTTCTGCTCGCTTCTCCAGATTGTCGCCTGGCCCATCCATTTACTCAGCTATGGAGCCAGATTGCTTTCTTGTCCATCTGGCCCATGTTGAACTTCCAACCCACCATCAGCGCTGCATACTTCCCTGACCTATTGAGACATGAAAGAGGAGACAAAAATGAAGAAGGAGCAAAAGATACCAAGAAATTAAAAATGGAAAGAGAAACATAGTGAGAGATGGAGTAGAAGAATTTGTGCACACTTACGTGAATGAGGGGAAAAGAGAAATCTGCAAAGGAGAGAGAGAGAATGTGACCCCAGATCTGAGTGCACCCACACATTCTCCTAGGTTACTCAGGTTCAGCCCTGCTTTAATTTCTTCAAAATTGTGAACCTGTCTACTCTTTCTCTCCAAAATATTACTACTTAGGTGCCAAACTTTGGTAGCCCTCAGGCCTCTGAGTCAGTATATTGTGGGTTCAAGTCCCACTCCAGAGACTTGAACACATAACCTAGGTGATATTCCAGTGCTTTTAAGTGGCAAGATAAGGCTAAATGTATCCTGCAAGAATCTGGGACTTCACTTAAATAAATAATTGATGAGAAATTTTAATCATTTATTGAACTGAAATTAAGGGGAATGGCAGAAGAAGAATGCATAAAAATTACAGGAAGACATACAGATTAGAGGAATGAGTCGATATGTGGCAGTTGCAGGTCACCAAAGATAATATGAAACCACATTCTAAGCATTAAAACTCTAAATAGATTGGAAGAATATAGATATAGTTTCACAGCTCTTTCAAAGCGGGAAAATGAGTTTAAAAAAAGACAAACAGCAAATGGGACTGAATTTTATCTATAGGGATATCAGGCACAAAAACAAAAATGTGCTGAATCTATCAGAGGCATTATTAAAGTAGGGTATGACAATGGGCTCCTTACTATATATATATATATATATATATATATATATGGAGGGATAATGTATAGAAACGTAGGAACAGGAGTAGGCCATTTGGCCTGTCGAGCCTGCTCTGCCATTCCAACAGATCATGGCTGATCATCAACCTCTCTGCCATTTTTCCTGCACTATCCCCATATCCCTTGATGTCATTAGTATCCAGAACACTTGATTTCTGTTTTGCGCGCGCTCAGTGATTGAGCTTCCACAATCCTCTGGGGTAGAGAATTCCAAAGATTCACCACCCTCTGAGTAAAGAAACTACTCCTCATGTCAGTCTTAAATGGCGTGCCCCTTATTCTGAGACTGTCTCCCCTGGTTCTGGACTCACCAGAAACATACCATCTACATCTACCCAGTCATACCCTGTAATAATTTTGTAAGCTTCAATGAGATCATCTCTCATTCTTCAAAACTCTAGAGAATATAGACCCAGTTGCCTCAATCTCTTCTCATAAGACATTCCTGCCATCCCAGGCATTAGTCTGGTGAACCTCCGTGGCACTCCCTCTATGGTAAATGTATCTTTCCTTAGTTAAGGAGACCAAAACTGTTACACTACTCCAGGTGTAGACTCACCAAGGCTCTATACAATTACAGCAAGATGTCTTTATTCCTGTATTGAAATCCCATTGCAACAAAGGTCAACATACCATTTGCCTTCCTAATTGTTTGCTGCACTTGGATGCTAGCTTTTAGAAACTCATGAGCAAGGACACTCAGGCCCCTTCGGACACTAACACTTTTCAACATCTCACCATTTAAGAACTACTCTGCTTTTCTGTTTTTTCTACCAAAGTGGATAACTTCATACTTCTTTTTTCCATCTACCATATTCTTGCTCTTTCACTTAGCCTGTCCAAGTCCCCTTGAAGCATCCTCCTCACAACTTACATTCCTACCCAGTTTTGTGTCATCAAATTTGAAAATATTCCATTTGGTCCCCAAACCCAAATTATTTATATAGATTGTCAGCAGCTGTGGCCAAGAATAGAAACACATTTGCAGAAATGGAAACAAAATACTGGGTTGATGCCAAGGTTTTAAAGGGTATTATTGTAATTGGTGACTTGTTAAAACTAAGCCAATATTCAGAACAGAGGCGGTTTTAGGAAAACCTAATTATATTGTTCAAAATTGCAGAAGAGTTTGAGAGAGTAAATAATTTTCACTGGTCACTGAACCAGTAACGTAGGTACAATTTTTCTGAGGCTTACTAGAATGTGGAATATGCTATTATCATTGAAACCAATTCAATCACAGCATTTAAGTGCAAACTAGATAAACACTTAGAAGAAACAAGAAGAAAGAAATTTAATAGCTGCAATGTGGAGACAGTGACTCCATATATGCAATGAGCTTGAATTTCTCGGAATTAAAACATTTTGTTAGCTAGATGGAATTTGCTCCTCCTCTCTCCTTGGCCTGTTTTCAATTAGCTGCCACTACTGGTATGGCAGTAGTGAGGTATAGCTGCATGTCTTCCATTCCAACTCTCTATGGTAATGTGACCATCAAATGCAATTTTGCAGATGTTTCTGTGTCATTTCAGATCCTCAGGCAAATAGTGACAAGCGAACAATGCACTTGTTGCCATAAGTTACACAGAATTTATATATAATCATATATATAGTGTGTTTTCCTGCCTCTGCACTTCATCCCAGGAAGTGTAACTTTCATGCATTGACATAGCTGGCTGTCTTCTGCCCCCTGCTATTGTCCATTTTGAAGTCTTTTGTCTTCAACTCATTCCTGATGCTTGTCTTCCACTTGCTTTGATGGCCCCAGAAATCATGATTGAACCTGAGGCTCCAGCGTTTTTATTTCCAGTTATCCTTCATCCATGTCATCATTGCACTTCAAAGTGGCATTTTTTGTTATTGTGAATTTTTATATTGACTGTGAGCTGTGCCTTTGCTACCTTTCTGTCTGACATGACTTTAAGGGACTATCTGAACCTCTGCAAAATGAAATTGCCAGCTATATCTCACTACTGCCAGATCTTTAGGGAAAATAGCCAGAAAGTGGCACCTAATTCAGTACAGTGAACCCTATTGTAGAAATTTGTTCAGTTTGCAGTCATCTTGTTGCCACACTATATGCATGAAGCAGTAGTGTGCCTATAGATTCTGACACCTAGCAGGAGGGAAGTAATTATAGAAACACCATATTGGATTTCAGGACTAAAATGGTGTCAACAAGAAGTTGCATTTATATAGTACCTTTAATGTAATAAAACACTTCAAGCCCCTTCACAGGAGCATTATTAGACAAAATTTGACACTGAGCCACAAAGATATTAGGGCAGATAACCAAAAGTTTGATTGAAGTGGTGGATTTTAAGAAGTGACATGAAGGAGGAGGGTTGTCTGGTTTAGGGAGGGAATTCCAGAAGTTAGGGCCCAGGCAGCTGAAGGCTAGTAATGGTGGAGTGAAGGAAATTGACAATGTATAAGAGGCTAGAATTAGAGGAGCACAGAGGTCTCAGAAGGTTGTGGGGTTGGAGGAGGCTGTAGAGATTGTGATGTTGGACAGCGAGAGATTGACATGGGTGATTTCCCTCCCAGATTTACTATGCACTAAGCTCATATAGGAATTTGCTTATGGACGTGGCAAGGCGCGTGCTATCCATCCAGTGTCAGAATGGGCTGACAGTGGACACAATGGTAAAATGAAACTATACTTCCTTATACTGCCTAACTGCTGGTCTCTGGTTTAAATGAGCTTTGAAACATTTGTATTAACAACAGTTGCCTTTTGCTAGCACTGATTTGCTTAGGGAAGTAACGCCTATAATGATATGTGGTTGTTCTTGTTACAGATTCAGTCTTCTGTGAGAATACTGAACCTCGCTCCATTGAAGGCAGACAAAGGAGAGCAAAACAAACTTTTGACGAAATGATGAACTACATTCCTGGTAAGAAGTTAATGAACTTTATTCCAGGACACCAATGCCAAAATGACAAAGTCCTTTTGCTGATAAACCAAGAGCCATACTAGAGGATACTATGAGGGTTGAAGAGTTGGCAAGAAGATGAAAAAATTAAATATTAACTAAATAAAAACAATTCTCATAGTCTGAAGTGTGGCAGGAGTTTTGCATTCAGGTAACCAAAGCTGTCACTAAGCAAAAGGAAGCAGAAAAATATTGTATTATTTAAATTGCTGCCCCTTGAAACATTGCAAGTGAGACCTGGAAAAATAGATATTCGTTTATGCGATGTGTGCATCGCTGATAAGACCAGCATTTGTTACCAACCCTAATTACCCTCCAGAAAGTGGTGGTGAACTGCCGCCTTGAGCTGCTGCTGTCCATGGGTATAGGTACATCCACAGTGTAGGGAGCTCCAGGATTTTGACCCAGGAACAGTGATATAGTTCCTACTCAGGATGTTGTGTGACTTGGGAGGAACTTGCAAGTGGTTGTGTTCCCATGCGTCTCTTGCCTTTCAATATGGTAGAGGTCGTGGGTTTGGAAGGTGCTGTCAAAGGAGTCTTAGTGAGTTGTAGATGGTGGACGGGCTTTGGGGAGCCAGGAGGTGAATTATTTGCCATAGAATTCCCAGTTTCTGACTTGCTTCTGTAACCACAGTATTTATATGGCTGGTGCACTTCAGTATCTGGTCAGTGGTAACCCCCCCACAGGATGTGTTTGATGGGGGATTTGGCAGTGGTAATGCCACTGAACATCAAGAAGCTGGAACAGTCAGTGGTACTTTCTTATCTATATCACCTCTTAAGGAAGGAAGCCGTTACCCATCAGTGAGAGAGGCCACTAGGCCATCAAATTCAAACAGTTAAGCATAAATGAGATTAGTGCTGATTGCTTGATTCTTTGTCCCACACTGTCTGTTCTGTTCTCACTGGATGAGAAGTGAGGCAGACAGTTACTGAAGAGTAATGTGGAAGATGATGCAGAATTTATAGCTGGTCAGTCAACCTAGTTTTTAATCGATTTTTAAACATTCTCAGATTTTATGTAGTCTTTCCATGCCCTAAAGGCTTTTTTTATCTCTAGCCTCAACTATTCCAATCTGCCCCAGACCAGCCTTCCATTCTCTGTAAACCTGAGATCATCCTGACTGATTTGCCTGCATCCTAACTCTGAGCCCTGTACGCCCATCATCCCTGTGCTTGCTGGCCTACAGTGGCAAAATCTTGATTTTTAAAATTCTTATACTTTCATATCTCTCAATGCCTTTAACCCCCTCTATGCCTGGAACATCCTACATTCGTCCTCTGTGCTCCTCTTCACAAAGTTCCTCTAGCACAATCCTCATTTTGATTGCTCCACCATTGGTGACCATGCCTTCAGCTGCCTACATCCTAAACTCTGGAAGTCCCTCCCTAAATCTCACTGTCTCCATCCCCTCTCTCTTCCTTCAAGATGCTCTTTAAAATCTATTCAAGCTTTTTGCCCCCTTTCTTAATAGCTCCTTGTGTTTCTGTTTGATTACCTTTCTGTAAAGCATCTTAGGACATTTCATGTTATAGGCACTACATAAAGTCAAGTTGTTGATGCACATTGAAGGAGAGATGCATTTGTGACATTATAGTGGGCTTGGAGCTGAGAAAACTCATTTGGGTATGGATTCAGGCAGATAATTCAGCCTGGAGATAGAACTGGGGCAATATTTAAGGACAGTGTAGGTACTTACAGTGGCCTGGGACAGCAGGAGACTGAGTAGATAATGGGGTCTGGCCAGCAGCAGAAATCCTAATGTATTCGTGTTTTGGCACACCTGAGCCTTTCACTACTCCCTTAGACTTTTGACATGTCAAAATGCCTCTTGCATACAACTGTCCTGAGACCCATTCTAGACGAGACCAAATTTTGCCCTCCAAATTTCTTGTTTTACATATTTAAACAACAAATGTAATGCAAAAAAACTTCAGCATTTCGGTGAATAGCTTTCATTACCCTTTTTCGTAGTATCTGCTACTTTGATTGCATTCAGCTTTGGTTGTTGGATCCATGTTTTTTTCCCACCTTTCTAATTCAATTTTGAGTACTTTGAAAGACATTTCATTTAATCCACTGAAGTTGTCATGGGGTGGGTGGGGGGGGGTTTTGAAAGAACTGATACTTAAACCAGTCTTGAATCTCTGTTTGTAATAAAATACAATTTTTTCATATTGGCCAGGCTTTTATAGACTGGAACTGCATATACCCAAGACCATTTCTGTGCATTAACATTACCCACACAGGTGTTTCATGTTCTGGGCTTACATCTTTCTCCTTAAACAATTCAGTGTCTCTAAAGAAAGCATTTTGCATTGCAAATTTTAAAAAGTAACGGAAATGACTAGCCCTGAAAAAATGCAATTATTTTAAATTTGTATTTTTACACTGAGTTTACAAACAATTTCACATACCTGTGTTTTCATCTTCAATTCTGCAGCGTTCTGGCAATTCTTTAAATGCTTTAAGTTAAATATTTTGTTCCAGTACCATTGAGAGACATGAAAATCAAGAGACAAAAGGGAAGGAGGAAATTAAAGCAGTTACAATCAGTAAGGAAAAGGTACTGGGAAAACTATTAGAATTAAAGGCTGACAAATCCCCTAGACCTGATGGCCTGCATCCTAGGGCCGTGAAAGAAGTGGTTACAGAGATTGCAGAGGCATTGGTTGTGATCTTCCAAAATTCCCTAGATTCTAGAAAGGTCCCAGTGGATTGGAAAATCACAAATGTGATGCCTCTATTCAAGAAAGGAGGGAGACAGGAAGCATGAAAGTATAGGCCAGTTAGGCTAACTTCTGTCTTAGGGAAAAGGCTAAAATCCATTATTAAAGAGGCCCTAGCAGGACATTAAAAAAATTACAATACAATCAGGCAGAGTCACCATGTTTTTGTGAAAGGGAAATGGTGCTTGACTAATTTATTAGAGTTCTTTGAGGAAGTAATAAGCAACATGGATAAAAGGGAACCTGTAGCTGTGACGTACTTAGATTTCCAAAAGGCATTTGATAAGTTGCCACATCAGAGGTTACAAAACAAGAGCTCATGTTGTAGGGGCTAACATATTAGCATGGCTAGAGGATTGGCTAACTAACAGGGACAGAGGGAAGAGAGGGTCATTTTCAGATTGGTAAGCTGTAACTAGTGGAGTGCCACTGGGGCCTCCGCTATTTATGATCTATATTAATGACTAGGATGAAGGGACCAAATGTATAGTAGCTAAATTTGCTGATGACACAAAGATAAGCAGGAAAGTAAGTTGTCAAGAGGACATGAAGAGTGTACAAAGGGAGTGAGTGGGCAAAAATTTGGCAGTTGGAGTATCATGTGGGAAAATGTGAACTTGTCCATTTGACAGGAAGAATAGAAAAGCAGCGTATTATTTCAGTGGCGAGAGACTGCCCTACTGTGTGGCACAGAGGGCTCTGGATGTCCTGGTACATTGAATCACCAAAAGTTAGGATGTAGCTACAGCAAGTGATTAGGAAGGCAAATGGAACGTTGGTATTTATTGCAAGGAGAATCAAGTGTAAAAGTAGGGAAAAGCAAAATACTGTGGATGCTGGAAATCTGAAATAAAACAGAAAATGCTGGAAAAACTCAGCAGGTCTGGCAGCACCTGTGGAGAGAGAAACAGAGTTAATGTTTCGAGTCTGTATGACTCTTCTGCAGAGCATTTCCCTCTCCACAGGTGCTGCTGGACCTGCTGAGTTTTTCCAGTGTTTTCTTTTTATTATAAAAGTAGGGAAGCCTTGCTACAGCTGTACAAGGCATTGGTGAGACCACATCTGGAGTACTGTGTACAGCTTTGGTCGCCTTACTTAAGAAATTGCATTCGAAGCAGTTCAGAGAAGGTTCACTCAACTGATTCCTGGGCTTATGAGGAAAGGTTAAGCATGTTAGGCTATACCCATTAGAGTTTAGGTGATCTTATTGAAACATATATTTGCCTTCTTAACTGCTTGCTGCATCTGCATGCTTGCTTTCAGTGATTGGTGTACAAGGACACCCAGGTCCCCTTGTACATCAACATTTCCCAATCTATTACCAACTCTGCTGTTCTGTTTTTTTTCTACCAAGTGGATGGCTACATACTTATCCACTTTATACAGCATCTGCCATGTATTTGCCCACTCACTCAACTTATCTAAATTGCCTTGAAGCCTCTTAACATCCTCCTCACCACTCACATTTCCATCTAGTTTTGTGTCGTCAGCAAACTTGGAAATACTACATTTGGTTCCCTCATCCAAATCATTGAAATGTATTGTGAATAGCTAGGGCCCAAGCACTGATTCCTGCATTACCTCACTAATCACCGCCTGCCATTCCGAAAAAGACCCATTTATTCCTACTCTCTATTTCCTGCCTGCTAACCAATTCTCAATCCATTACAATATATTACCCCAACCCCATGTGCTTTAATTTTGCACATGAACCTCTTATGTGGGACTTTATCAAAAGTTTCTGAAAATCCAAATATACCGCATCCACTGGTTCTCCCCTATCTATTCTGCTAGCTACGTCCTCAAAAAAACTCCAGTAGGTTTGTCAAACATTATTTCCCTTACAAAAATCCACGTTGACTTTGTTTAATCCTGTTGATATTTTCTAAGTGTCCTGTTATCACATCCCCTATAATAGACTCTAGCATTTTCCCTACCACTGACATTAGGCTAACCAGTCTGTAAATCCCTGTTTTTTTTTCTCCCTCCCTCCTTTTTTAAATGGTGGGGTTACATTTGCCACCCTCCAATCTGCCAGGACTGTTCCAGAATCTGTAGAATTTTGGAAGATGACAACCAACACATCCAATATTTCCATGGCCGCCATCTTTAGTACCCTGGGATGTAGATTATCAGGCCCTGGGGATTTATCGGCTTTCAGTCCCATTAATTTCTCCAGCACTTTTTTTAGTAACACTGATTTCCATTAATTCCTCCTTCTCACTAGACCCTTGATTCCCTAGTATTTCTGGGAAGTTATTTGTCTTCCTCCGTGAAGACAGAACTAAAGTATTGTTTAATTGCTCTGCCATTTCCTTGTTCTCTATTATAAATTATCCCGCTTCGTACTGTAAGGGACCTACATTTGCCTTCACCAATCTTTTTCTTACATACTTATTGAAGCTTTTACAGTCCTCTTTCATGTTCCTTGCAAGTTTATTCTCATACTCTATTTCTCTCCTCTTAATCAATCTCTTGGCCTTCCTTTCCTGAATTCTAAACTATTCCCAATCCTCAGGCTTGCTACATTTTCTAGCAGCTTTATATGATGTCCTCTGGAACCAGCTTATGTTGAATAATTTGAAATTTTGGATAATTCAATTTTTGCATAAAAAATGACTTTGGATTATCAGGAGTAGAGTGTGCTTCACTTCTGAAAATACTGTTCTGTAAAATAGTGTCCCATGCACTGCCTCAAGATGGGATTTGATGAATTTCCCAGACTGAGGTGATGTCTGACCACTGGGGTTGTCCTGCAGTTGCTGAGGATGAGCCTTCCTCTTCAGCAAGTGCCTGACTGCTGTCTTGTGTCTCCTATTGGCACAGTTGACATCAACAATGCAGCAATACAGAATGTTAGTAGACACGAATCCATTACATGGCACGAAATACTAGAGTCTACCCAAATAGCTCGAGGTTAGAAAAGGAAATTATTTAAAGGATCTTATTTCAACAAAGCATATCAACTACTTATATTTACTTATATTTGTATCAGACCTAAGATTTGATCATATCCAGTGTGGACTATGTGTTATTCTGGTGGTAGCAGATACGTTGAGCGTATCTGAATATTGCTAGTTTTTTAAAAACCTGTTTCCAAAGCGATGATCAGCTGTTTCTTTACTTGGCAGATTTTTTTGTGAAGTGTATTGGAGAAGAAGCCAAGTACGAGGGAATTAGACTACTGTTTGAAGGACTGCAGCAGCCAGTGCTCAACAAACAGGTCTGTTTACATAGATTTAGGGTAATGTTGCAAGTTACTTCATGCATTGAATAACTAATTCAGATTAGCTTCCAAATGACATAAGAGCAGTCTGGCTGAATGTATGGAATTTCTTCAGTTTATGTATTTTTTCCCAGACTGAATTGTGAGGCATTATCAATGTTACTTTTGCCTTTTGGGTACCTAGTGTCAGCATTATACTACCTCCTTTGTCAAGTACAGCATGGTGAATTGCAATGTAAAGTTCCCTCCACTCTACTTTGATATTTCTACTAGCACTTATCTCAATCAATGTATAATTTTCCCCAAAGCAGCTACCCTTGGAGCTCTTGTACTGAATTAGGCTGAATTACTGAACCTTCAGTAGAGCCTTGAATTGAAACTGTCCAAACTTATTCTACAAAGGATTCATAGATGATGGCAATTACTTCATAAACTGGATCTAAATACAGGTGGTTTTCAGTATTCTTTAAGCCCCTTTAGATATTTGCCCAATGATAACTAATTCACAAAAGTCAGAGAATGTACCCAAACTTAACTTTGCAATTCTAAAGCAGGCACCGTTCACTAGACACACATTCTGTCTATATCCTCAAACTGTTGTCCATCCACTATTTTGTGTCATATGCCTTTTATGTAGCAGTTGGACTATGTGTACAAATGCACTGGTATGATTTCCTTTTGGAAATCCAAGAATAATACATCTACTGGTTCCCCTTTATCTGCATTACTAGGCTTTTTTTTATTTGTTCATGGCATGTGCGTGTCACTGGCTAGGCCAGCATTTATTGCCCATCCCTAATTGCCCTTGAGAAGGTGGTGGTGAGCTGCCTTCTTGAACCACTGCAGTCCATGTGTTGTAGGAAAACCCACAGGGCTGTTAGGAAGGGAGTTCCAGGATTTCGACCCAGCGATAGTGAACAAATGTTGATATAGTTCCAAGTCAGGATTTGAGTGACTTGGAAGAGAGCTTGCAGGTGGTGCTGTTTCCATGCATCTGCTGTCCTTGTCCTTCCAGGTGGTAGAGTCGTGAGTTTGGAAGGTGCCACTGAAGGAGCCTTGGTGAGTTGCTGCAGTGCATTTTGTAGATTGTACACACTGCTGCCACTGTGCATCAGTGGTGGAGGGAGTGAATTTTCAAGGCAGTGTATGTGGTGCCATTCAAATGGGCTGTTTTGTCCTGGATGATGTTGAGCTTCTTGAGTATTGTTGGAGCTGCACTCAAGGCAAGTGGAGAGTATTCCATCACACTCCTGACTTGTGCCTTGTAGTTGGTGGACAGGCTTTGGGGAGTCAGGTGGTGAGTTACTTGCCTCAGAAATCCCAGCCTCTGACCTGCTCTTGTAGCCACAGTATTTATATGGTTGTTCCAGTTCAGTTTCTGATCAATGGTAACGCCTAGGATGTTGATGGTTGGGGATTCAGCGATTTAATGCCATTGAATGTTGAGGAGCAATGGTTAAATGGTTACGCCCTCAAAAAAACTTATAAATTTGTCAAACGCAATTTCTTTTTTGCGCATTCATGTTGACTTTGTCTGATCATAGTATGATTTTCTAAGTGCATTGTTAAGACTTCCTTAGAAATAGATTCCACCATTTTTCTGATCACTGATGTCGTTCTTTGTTCTCTCTCCCTCCTTTCTCCATTCCTCCCTTTCTTGAATAACAGTGTTGCATTTGCTAGCTTTCAATCCTCTGGGACTGTTGTAGAACCTAGGAAATTTTGGAAAATCATACCAGTACATCCATTATTGCTGCAGCTATTTCTTTTAGAACCCTTAGATGTAGGCCATCAGATCTTGGGGATTTGTTGGCTTTTAGTGCCTCATGTCTCTCCAATACTTTTTCTCTGGTGATGTTAATAACTTTAAGTTCCTTACTCTTATTAGCCCACTGGTTACCCTCTATTTCTGGTTTGTCATTTGTGACTTCTAATATGAAGATAAACAAAACATTGGTTCAGTATCACTGCCATTTCCTTATTCCTCTTGATAATTTCTTGTGACTCTGCCTCAAAGGGTACATGGTTTGTCTTAACTATTTTGTTTGAAGGGTTTAAATTAATGAGGTGGTATTGGTTGGGCTGTCTGTAATTAAAGTTGATAGGATACCAGGAACAGATGAGATGCATCCAAGGAAATTGAAGGAAGTGCGTGTTGAAATTGGGGAGGCTCTGGCCGTGTTTTTCCAAGTCTTCCTTAGGTGAGGAGGACTGGAGAATTGCGAATGTTACACCCTTGATCAAAAAAGGGTGTAAAGATAAGCTCAGCAACTACCAAGCCAGTCAGCTTAACCTTGGTGGTGGGGAAGCTTTTAGAAACAATGACTTGGGACAACATTAATGGTCACCTGGGCAAATGCTCCTGCACTCTTTCAGAATTATACCCTCTATTTTATATTGCCTTTCTGCATTATTTCTACCAAAATGAATCACTTCCCACTTCTCTATATTAAATTTCATCTGTCACTTGTCTGCACATTCTACCAACTTGTCCATGTCTTTTGAAGTTCTACAGCATCCTCTTCATGGTTCACAATACTTCCAAGTTCCATATCATCCGCAAATTTTGAAATTGTGTTCTGTATACCAAGGTGTCTAGGTCATAAGAGCAGTGGTCCTAACAGCGACACTTGGGGAGCTCCACTATAAACTTTCCTCCAGTCCAGAAAAACAACCATTCATCCGTCCTCTGTTTCCTGTAACTCAGCCAATTTTGTATCCATGTTGCTGCTGCCCCTTATTCCATGAACTCTAACTTTGCTCACAAGTTTGTTGTGTGGCACTTTCAAATGTCTTTTGGAAGTTCATGTACACCACATCAACAGCATCACCCTCATCCTACCTCTCTGCTGCTTCATCAAAATACTCAAGCAAGTTAGTTAAACACAAATTTCCCCTTACTGAATCATGCTGGCTTTCCTTAATTAACCTGCATTTGCCCAAGTGCTGTGCATAAATCATTGAAGGTGGCAGGTCAGGTTGAGAGAGCAGTTAATAAAGTATACAGTATCCTAGGCTTTA
The DNA here is from genome assembly GCF_964194155.1 of Cetorhinus maximus. Classification (NCBI taxonomy): domain Eukaryota; kingdom Metazoa; phylum Chordata; class Chondrichthyes; order Lamniformes; family Cetorhinidae; genus Cetorhinus; species Cetorhinus maximus. Next base: position 35,935,528 of record NC_135892.1, on the reverse strand, counting down.
TTGATAGGGGCATAAAGGGCAAGAGCAAGGAGGTTATATTAAATCTGTATAAAACACTGGTTCAACCTCAGCTGGACTATTGCATCCAGTTCTGGCGCTTTACGAAAGATATGAAGGCATCGGAGAGGATTCATGAGATTGGTTCCAGGGATGAGGAACTGCATTTGTGTGGAAAGATCGGAGAAATTGGGATTTTTTTCCTTGGAGAAGGGAAGGTTGAGAGATCAAAATCATGAGGAGCCTGGCCAGTGTAGATAGGGAGAAACTGTTCCCCTTGGTGGAAGGATCACGAACCAGAGGGCACAGATTTAAGGTAATTGGCAAAAAAAAACAAATGGCAACATGAGAAGCTTTTTCACACAGCGAGTGGTTAGGATCTGGAATGCACTGCCCGAGTGTGTGTTGGAGGCAGGGTCAATTGAGGCACTCAAAGTGGAATTGGATCATTATCTGAAAAGGAAAAATTTGCGGGGCTACAGGGGAATGGCACTAGGTGAATGGCTTCTTTCAGGGAGCCAACACTGAGATGTCGGCTCAAATGACGACGACCTGTGCTGTAACCATTCTATGATTCTGTATACTTGCAGAAGTTCTTTCTTTAGCTATAAATAAGAGGACAGAATGTATGATTTTAAAAGGGGAACTGGGTAATGTCTATTCTGCTGTTAAAATTGATTCAGTTATTCCCCCGCTTCATTTGAAGACTACATTTCCTCTTGACTCCTTGTTTTTATTGTTACTGTAATTGGCTAACTTTTAGTAATGTTTTAATCCTGTTACTAAACAAGTTGATGTAACCCCATGCACTTTGGTACTAAAGGAGGGCCACCTGCGTGTTACTTTGTCAAAATTTCAATCCAAAACTGCAGTGCTATTTTCTTAGATCTTCATTGTATTCCAGAAACTTTGAAGCAAACTGCAGAGTTTTCATAGTTTAAAAAAAAACATGTTAATGTATGTGGCTACAAATACCGACATGAGCAATGATGTTTATCAGTGGTGATCAGCAGAGCATAGTTATGTATATATGGCAATCTTTTTGAACAGTTATTTAATCATTTACAAATACAGCTATAGAATGCATGCTGGAGGGTTCTTAGCCTTCACCAATAATTATGAGCTGTATTGATATTACCTGGTTAGATTGTCCTTGTGTTATTTCTGCAAATTGACCCTCTGTTCTGTTTACCCAGGGGTTTTTACCTGAGGTGGATGGGACAGAAAATAATTTATATTTAAAATGTGCTATAGTAATGCTTGGGCCAAGAATGTAAGTTAAACAAGTATTGGCTGGTTTTTGATAAACCCAGGCCTCCTATGCAAAGTCTGTCAACTCTGGTAAATCTTTTTTCACTTATCTGCAACATGTGTGATACAAATGAGTAATATCTCCCCTTTCAAGCCCTTTAAGATCAGTCTTGCTGTGTAGCTCTTTATCTCAGCTCTTGACTGTCTTACATATTCTCTTTCTAACTTAGGAAGAGAGAATTGTCTCTCATGTAGTTAGCTGCCTTGTTAGTCCAACAGTACATTTAAGAATGGTCCACTTGTTCACATTTTGAGAATGTGGCTACCAGGGTACACAAAGGGGAACCAGTGGATGTAGGATATTGGATTCCCAAAAGGCATTCAACAAATAAAGGTTATTACACAAGATAAAATAAAGGTTATTACACAAGATAAGAGCTAATGGGGTTGGGTGTAATATGTTAGCATGGCTAGAAATTGGTTTATGGATTGTGTCTGCTGTGGCTTACTTGGTTGCCTCTTAAGTGACAATGTTTTGGGGTCAAGTTCTGCTCCATGGTTTGAGCAAAAAAATCAAGGCTGACAATCCAGCGCAGTCCTGAGGAAATGTCTCGTGGTTGGATGTGCTGTCTTACAGATGAAATGTTAAACTGATGATAATCTGCCTGCCTGGGTGGATGTAAAAGCTTCTGTGGCACTATTTTGAAGAAGAGCAGGGGAGTTGGGGAGAGGCAGTGGCATAGTGGTTATGTCACTGTACTAGTAATTCAGAGGCCCAGGCTAATGTTTTGGGAACATACGTTCAAATCCCAACATAGCAGCTGGTGGAATTTAAATTCAACTGATAAATTCTGGAATTAAAAACTGAAAGTGAGCACAAAACCATTTTTGATTGTCATAAAAACTCATCTGGTTCACTAATGTCCCTTAGGGAAGGAAATCTGCCCTTACCTGGCCTGGCCTACATGTGACTCCAGACCCTCCAAGCTCACCTTATCCGTGACTCTTAAATGCCCTGTTGTATCCATCCGCTAGGAAGTCTAAAAGGAATGAAACTCGGCAGACTACCTGGCATTGACTTAGGCACCAGAAACGGCATGGGAAAACCCAACCCTGTCGACCCTTCAAACTCCTCCTTACTGACAACACGGTGTTTGTGTCAAAATTGGGAAAGCTGTCCCACAGACTAGCCAAGAAACAGCCTGACATAGTCATATTCACAAAATCATATCTTACAATGTCCCAGACACCACCATCACCATCCCTGGGTATCTTCTGCCCCACCGGCAGGACGGACCCAGCAGAGGCGGTGCACAGTAGTATGCAGTCGCGAGGGAGTTACTCTGGGAGTCCTCAACATCGACTCTGAACCCCATGAATTCTCAAGGCATCAGGTCAAAAATGGGCAAGGAAACCTGCTGCTGATTACCACCTACTGTCCCACCTCAGCTAATGAGTCAGAATTCTTCCATGTCAAACAGCACTTGGAGGAAACACTGAAGGTGACAAGGGCACAGTGTGTACTCTGGGTGGGTGTCCATCACCCAAGATTGGCTCGGTAGCACCACTACTGACTGAGGTGGCTGAGTCTTAATGGACATAGCTGCTAGACTAGGTCTTTGGCAGGTGGTGAGGGAACCAACAAGAGGGAAAAGCCTACTTGACCTCACCCTCACCAATCTACCTGTCCATGAAAATATTGGTAGGAGTGACCACTGCACAATCCTTGTGGAGGTAAAGTCCCGTCTTCACATTGAGGATACCCTCCATTGTGTTGTGTGGCACTACCACCGTGCTAAATGGGATAGATTTCAAACAGAACTAGCAACTCAAAATTGGGCATCCAATAGTAACCTGATGGCCTGGCATATCCCTACTGAACTCTACTGTTCCCATCAGGCCTGCGGTTCAACTCTAGTTCAATGAAGAGTGCAGGATGGCACGCCAGGAGCAGCACCAGGCATATCTAAAAATGAGGTGTCAAACTGGTAAAGCTACAATACAGGACCAAATTGCAGTAGCAGCATGCAATAGACAGAGCTAAGCGATCCTACAACCAATGGATCAGATCTAAGCTCTGCAGTCCTGCCACACCCAGTCACGAATGGTGGTGGACAATTAAACAACTCACTGCAGGAGGAGGCTCCACAAATATCCCCATCCTCGATGATGAGTGAACCCAGCACATCAGTGCAAAAGACAAGGCTGAAGCATTTGCAGCCATCTTCAGCCAGAAGTGCCAAGTGGGTGATCCACCTCGGCCTCCTCCTGAAGTCACAAGCATTACAGATTCACGGATACCAGCCTTCAGCCAATTCAGTTCACTGCATGTGGCATCAAGAAACGGCTGAAGGCACTGCAAAGGCTTTGGGACAACATTCTAGCAATAGTACTGAAGACTTGTGCTCCAGAAATAGCCATGCTCTTAGCTAAGCAGTTCCAGTACAGCTACAACACTGACATCTACCCTGCAATGGGGAAAATTGCCCATATAAATCTGTTCCACCAAAAGCAAGACAAGTCCAACTCCGCCAATTACTGCCCCATCAGTCTACTCTCAATCATCAAAGTAATGGAAAGTGTCTTCAACAGTTCTATCAAGCAGCACTTAGCAATAACCTTCTCACTGACGCTCAGCTTGGGCTCTGCCAGGCTACTCAGTTCCTGACATCAATGCAGCCTTGGTCAAACATAGACAAAAGAACTGTATTCAAGAGATGAGAGTGACTGCCCTTGACATCAGGTACAGCAAACAGTCAGGCAGAATGGCATGTTGGCTTTATTGCAAGGGCAATACAGTACACCAGCAAGGAAGAATGGAGTCCCAGGGTTTTGACCCAGCATCAATGAAGAAACGGCGATATAGCTCCAAGTCAGAATGGTATGTGAATTCGAGGGGAACTTGCAGGTGGTGGTATTCCCACAAGCAGGCTGCTTTATCCCGGACAATGAGTTTCTTAAGTGTTGTTGGAGCTGCACTCATCCAGGCAAGCGGAGAGTGTTCCATCACACTCTAGACTTGCGCCTTCTAGATGGTGGACAGGCTTTGGGGAGTCAAGAGGTGGATTACTCTCCAAACAATTCCCAGCCTCTGACCTGCTCTTGCAGCCACAGTATTTATACCTTGACATCAAGTTAGCATTTGAATGAGCCCTAGCAAAACAGGTGCCAAGGGGAATCCAGGGGGTGGGGGGCATGGACTCATCTCTGGTTGGAGTCATACCTAGCACAAAGGAAGATGTTTGCAGTTGTTAGAGATCAATCATCTCAGCCATGGGATATCGCTGCAGTAGTTCCTCAGGGTATTATGAAATACTACCATATAAATACTGTGGCTGCAAGAGCAGGTCAGAGGCTGGGAAATCTTTGGAGAGTAATTCACCTCCTGACTCCCCAAAGCCTTTTCACCATCTAGAAGGCACAAGTCTGGAGTGTGATGGAACACTCTCCACTTGCCTGGATGAGTGCAGCTGCAACAACACTTAAGAAACTCATTGTCCAGGATAAAGCAGCCTGCTTGTGGGAATACCATCACCTGCAAGTTCCCCTCGAATTCACACACCATTCTGACTTGGAGCTATATCGCCGTTTCTTCATTGATGCTGGGTCAAAACCCTGGGACTCCATTCTTCCTTGCTGGTGTACTGTATTGCGCTTGCAATAAAGCCAACATGCCATTCTGCCTGACTGTTTGCTGTACCTGCATGCTAACTGTGTTTCTTGCAAAAGATCATTCAAGCCTTGTTGCAATGTACAGAGCTTTGGGGAGACCACACCTGGAGTGCAGTGTGCAATTTCGGACTCCATGTCTAAGGAAGCATATTCTGGCCTCAGACAATGCAGCAAAGGTTCACTGTTGATTCCTGAGATGAGAGGTTTAGTAGAATAGGCCTATACTCTCTGGAGTTAAGATTGAGATGATTTCATTGAAACATATAAGGTTCTGAGGTGGCTTGATGCTGCCAGACCTGGTGTCAGCATACATGAAGCTAGCTTCATTTTTGCCATGTTCTCTGAAAAGCTCCTATTTTAGGTAAAATTGTAAAATTGTTTCTTGATTTTAATTAACAAAATCATGGAAGTAGTCAGATATCAGATGTGCAATTTTGGAGGAGAAAAATGGGCATTCCTTCCCTTAGTGACAAGAATTTCACTGCACAAGCCTGCAGATGTGAGGTTTTAGAGTGAGGCCATTTCATTGCCTAACTTAGGTCAAGAAATTCACCTTCATGATGTTCAGTGCAGGCTGTGCACTTTAGATTTGAAGGTAACAGTGACTGATAAATCTTTAGGAAAATGTTTATGTCGATGTATTTAACAAATATTTGTATGAGAACATAAGAAATAGGAGCAAAAGTAGGCCATTCAGCCATTCGAGCCGGCTTCACCATTCACTGAGATCATGGCTGATCTACTTCAACACCATTTTCCTGCACTACCCCCTTACCTTTTGATGTTTTTAATATGTAGAAATCTATCAATCTCAGCCTTGAACATAACAACCAAACCTCCACAGCCATCTGGAGCAGAAAAGTCCAAATATTCACCCCCACCTGAGTGAACAAATTCCTCCTCATCTCAGTCCTAAATGGCCTCCCCCTTATCCTGAGACTGTGCACCCTGGTTCTTGACCCCACCAGACAAGGGAAACATCTTTCCTGCATCTACCCTGTCAAGCCTTGTAAGAATTTTGTATGTTTGAATGAGATCACTCGTCATTCCTCTAGACTCCAGAGAATAAAGGCCCAGTCTATTTAATTTTTCCTCATAGGACAATCCCTCCATCCCAGGAATTATTTTAGTGAACCTTCATTGCACTTCCCCTTTGACAATATCTTATCTTAGGTAAGGAGACAAAAACTGCACACAATACTCCAGGTGTGGTTTCCTCAAGGCTCTATATAGTTGCAGTAAGACAATTTTACTCCTATACTCCAATCCCCTTGTAATAAAGGCCAACATACCATTTGCCTTAATTGCTTGCTGTACCTGTATGTTAGTTTCAGTGAAGCATGAACAAGGACACCCAAGTCCCTTTGAAGTTCCATACTTCTCAGCCCCTCACCATTTAAGAAAATACTCTGTATTTGTTTTTCCTACCAAAGCAGATAACCTCTCATTTCTCCACATATTATTCCATCTGTCAAATTTTTGCCAACTCATTTAGCCTCTCCAAACGCCCTTGAAACGTCTTTGCATCTTCCTCCTAACTCTCACTTCCACCTAGTTTGTCTCATCTGAAAACTTGAAAACATTACATTTAATCCCCACGTCCAAATCATTGATATAGATTGTGAATAGCTGGGGCCCAAGTGCAGTATCCCACTAGTCGCAGCCTGTCGACCTGAGAATGACCCATTTATTCCTACTGTTTTCAGTCTGTTAACCAGTTCTCAATCCATGTCACTATATTACCCCCAATCCCATATGCTCTAATTTTGTTTACTTAATTTACTTTTAATTTTGTTTAATCTTGTGTGAGACCTTACCAAAAGCTTTCTGAAAATAATATACCACATCTACCGGTTCCCCCTTAGCTATTCTGCTCGTTACATCCTCAAAAAACTCCAATAGGTTTGTTAAACATGATTTCCCTTTCATGGTGATTTACTTAACAAATGCTACTGTCAGTTCAAGCTCGATATACTGAGCAAGGCCACTGTTGGGGGAAAATACTTGGGATGAGACTAAATAGCCTGAGATTATAGACTGGTTAAGACTGGCAATAAGTTCCCAACAAAGCCAGAAATAGTTTTTAAAAAATCTTTCTGCATTAGTAAATAATTTTAGATTTCATATGGTTCAAGTATTTATTTTACTTTTATTTCAGCTGACATATGTATTGCTGGACATAGTACTGCAGGAGCTGTTTCCTGAACTCAGTAAGGTAAGAGCAGGAGTAGACATATCTAATTTTGTTGGTGCAATATAATTTTCACAGATTTTTGAGAGTCTGAGCACGTTATCTCCTTGTCTGAACTACTTGAGTTTTGAGGAGAGGATTTAAACCCATTTTAGTTGGAGCAGAAAGTTTATGGGAGTTTTAATAAGACATTTTTAAATTATGAAATGTTTTAATGGTGAATAGGCAATGGTTATTTCTTCAGATTGAAGAGAGTTAGTGATGAGGGTTTATCTTGTTATTCAAAGTTGTTGGAGTATGGAAAGCCTTGGCAAAGCAGTATTGCATCTTTCTTGAAAAAACAGTGACATTTTTGAAACAGAAGAATATAGAAGGCAGTAGGATTCATTTTGGATTGGACAGTTACAGTGGGCCAAATGGCTTGCTTTTCTGATGTAAATTTCTGTGGTATGTCTGAACCACTATTTCCTTCTCCACTTGTTTGGCTCAAATTCTCTCACTAGTGCTTTCACATATACAGTTCAGATATTTACATAAATATCTAAAATGGCTACACTTCTGTCTCATCTTGCATGTCTGAACTCTCCCTCTCTCTGAAGGTTTCTCTCTCCCTTCCCTGTGTCTGACCACAATAAATTGCACAAGATCTATGTTACACAATAGTGGATCTCTTGTGTCATTGCTCAAGGTAAGACCTTGGATGCATTATCTGCCTGAACCTGTTTGTGTCACCTTTTGTGTTGGAGGTTGTGTCACACTCTCTTCATTCTTATTATTTATTTATTCCACTTGCTTTATGTACTCCAGTGCCCAGAATGCATCACATTTGTCACTTACTACTTCATTGTTATTCTGTCTTACACTGTCTGCAATTTCTTTGTCCTTTTTAAGATTGGTTCACAGTATATTTAGGAATTTAGCTATCACTGGGTAATATCATTTACCTGCAAAGTTAATCTGAACCAATATAAGACTGCAGAATGCAAATTAAATATTAAGCAAGATTCTTCTCTTATAAATTTCCTATGTAATTTGGGCCACAACTGGAGGGAGACTTAGAGGGCTCCACAGGAAACGTATAGGAATGAATTGCCCAACACTGTCTCACCTTATATCTGCGGGTCAAACATTGGCCTAGACCAGGGAGGGGAATCATTTCAAAGCTTTCATTTGGCAAACTTGGACAGCAATGAAGTACAGAGATCACTACTGTTGTTGAAAAGAATGACATAAATCAGAATGGTTGTGATCAAGAGATACTAAACTTAGGGCTTAAAAATCTGAATATTGTCAGAGGAAGGGAAAACCTAGGGAAGATGAGTTCCACAATTTTGTGTTTCTGGGAAAGAATACCCTTATTTCAACCCAGTGAGGATGCAGAAGGGGGAAGAGCCTTAACTATGGGGAAATTATAGGAAACTTCTGAGTATCGCTATCCAGAGTGGTATCAATAAGATAGAAAATTTGATTTTGAAACGGGGTGAGGAGGATTGCATTGTGAAAGGCAAGCATTTTTTTTTTTGTCTCCCACTTCTAACTACAAGAGAAATGTCAGAAGGAGCTCTTCAGCAGTGGGAGCAGCGTGTAAAGCCTTGGTGAACTTGGGTTTTGTACAGTTGATAAAGACGATACCAAAAAAGAAATGCAGTTTCTTGTGATGAAGATACGAGAGGTTCATTTGGGATCAGTTGTGATTATAAAGTCAAGAATGTTGATACTATCTACTCTTAATGCAAATTCTGATAATTGAGAAGTTTTCAATGCAGAATTTCCATTTTGCTGTTGCTTACATTGTTGGATAATTCAATTTCTAGCATGAAAACGTTGGTCATAGAAATGTGCAACAGACCTGGGTGTCTTCATACAGCAAAGGAGGACCAAGGGATTGATTAAGAATGGGATAATAGAGTACAAGAGTAAGCTTGTGGGGAACATAAAAACTGACTGTAAAAGTTTTTATAGGTATGTGAAGAGAAAAAGATTGATGAAGACAAATGTAGGCCCCTTACAGTCAGAAACAGGGGAATTTATAATGGGGAACAAAGAAATGGCTGACTAACTAAATCCATACTTTGGTTCTGTCTTCGCAAAGGAGGATACAAATAACATACCAGAAATGTTGGGGAACACAGGGTTTAGTGAGAGGGAGGAACTGAAAGAAATCAGTATTAGTAGGGAAATGGTGTTGGAGAAATTGATGGGATTGAAGGCTGATAAATCCCCAGGGCCTGATAATCTACATCCCAGAGTACTTAAGGAAGTGGCCCTAGAAATAGTGGGTGCATTGGTGGTCATCTTCTGAGATTCTATAGACTCTGGAACAGTTCCTATTGATTGGAGGGTAGCTAATGTAACCCCACTATTTAAAAAGGGAGGTAGAGAGAAAATAGGGAATTATAGACCAGTCAGCCTGACGTCGGTAGTGGGGAAAATTCGAGAGTCCCTAATAAAAGATTTAATAGCTGAGCAATTGAGAAAACAGTAGCAGAATCGGACAGAGCCAGCATGGATTTACGAAAGGGAAGTCTTGCTTGACAAATCTACTGGAATTTTTCAAGGATGTCACTAGTAGAGTTGATGAGGGGAGTCAGTGGATGGGTTTATTTGGACTTGCAGAAGGCTTTCGCCAAAGTCCCACACAATAGATTAGCGTGTAAAATTAAAGCGCATGGGATTGGGGGTTGTGTATTGAGATGGATAGAAAACTGGTTGGCAGACAGGAAACAAAGAGTAGGAATAAACGGGTCTTTTTCCGAATGGCAGGCAGTGACTAGTGGGGTACCGCAGGGATCGGTGCTGGGACTCCAGTTATTCACAATATATGTATTAATGATTTAGATGAGGGAGCGAAATGTAATATCTCCAAATTTGCAGATGACACAAAGCTGGGTGGGAAGGTGAGCTGTGAGGAGGATGCAGAGATGCTTCAGTGTGATTTGGACAAGCTGAGTGAGTGGACAGATGCATGGCAGATGCAGTATAATGTGGATAAATGTGAGGTTATCCACTTTGGTAGCAAAAATAGGAAGGCAGATTATTACCTGAATGGTTATAACTTGAGAGGGGTGAATGTGCAACGAGACCTGGGTGTCCTCATAGACCAGTCGCTGAAGAATGCAGGTGCAGCAGGCGGCAAATGATGTTGACCTTCATAGCAAGAGAATTCGAGTACATGAGCAGGGATGTCTTGCTGCAATTATACAGGGCCTTGGTGAGACCACACCTGGAATATTGTCTGCAGTTTTGGTCTCCTTATCTGAGGAAGGGTGTTCTTGCTATAAGGGAGTGCAGCAAAGTTATACCAGACTGATTCCTGGGATGGCGGGACTGACATCTGAGGAGTGATTGAGTCGGTTAGGATTATATTTACTGGAGTTTAGAAGAATGAGGGGGGATCTCATAGAAACCTATAAAATTCTAACAGGACTAGACAGGGTAGATGCAGGGAGGTTGTTCCCGATGGTGGGGGAGTTCAGAATCAGGGGTCACTGTCTGAGGATACGGGGTAGACCATTTAGGACTGAGATGAGGAGAAATTTTTTCACCCAGAGAGTGGTGAGCCTGTGAAATTTGCTACCACAGAAAGTAGTTGAGGCCAAAACATTAAATGTTTTGAAGAAGGAGTTGGATAGAGCTCTTGGGGCGAAAGGGATCAAAGGATATGGGGAGAAAGCGGGAGCAGGCTATTGAGTTGGATGATCAGCCATGATCATAAGGAATAGTAGGCTTGAAGGGCCGAATGGCCTACTCCTATTTTCTTTGTTTCTATTAGGAATAGTCTGGACAACTAACTGACTAACGAAATACTGGAATTGTTGGAGTAAATCTGAAAGTTATTTGTTTGTAAATAACTACGTGATGGGCACCCATTGTGCATTGAGGAGGGATGACCCTGTCTGACTAACTCTCTTGACCTTTGACGAAATGGCAGCCTAAGTGGATGTCAAAGTTCTATGTTGCATGTATAGATTTCTAAAATCCTGGATAAAGTACTATATCAAAGTCTGTAAGAGTTTAAAGTAAAATTTGAAGGTTCATGAAGAATTCTCTGAAAGAGGAGAAGTGAAGGGCATTAGTTTGCGGAGTGATGTCTGGTTAAGTGGAGTACCCCGAGGATTTGTGCTGGGGCCCCTACCGTTACAGAAGGCAGAGTTGGGATTGATAGGTCTTTTTCAGGTTGGAAAGTTGTAACTAGTGGAATGCCACAAGGATCAGTCCTAGGGCCTCAATTATTTGCTATCCATATTAATGACTTGAGGAGGGGGCAGAATGTAACATATAGAAATTTACTGACGATACAAAAATAGGTGGGACGGCATGTTGTGATGAGGACATATGGAATCTGCAAGGGGATGTGGATAGGTTGAGTGAGTGGGCAAAAACTTGGCAGATGGAGTTTAATGTAGGAAAGTGTGAGGTCATGCACTTTGGTAGGAAGAATCAAAAGGCAGACTGTTATTTAAATGGAGAGAGACTCCAAAAAAGTGCAGCATAGAAGGATCCAGGTGTTCTTGTGCATGAAACACAAAAGGTTAGCATGCAGATGCAGCAAGTAATTAAGAAGGCAAAATGAATTTTGGCCTGTATTGCTAGGGGGTTGGAGTTTAAAAATAGGGAAGTCTTGTTACAACTGTACTGTTGGTGAGGCCGCACCTGGAGTACTGTGTTCACCTTTGGTCCCTGTATTTAAGAAAGGATATACTGGCATTGGAAGCAGTTCAAAAGCGATTCACTAGGCTGATTCCTGGGATGAAGGGATTGACTTATCGAGAACGGCTAAACGGGTTAGACCTTTATTCATTAAAGTTTAGAAGAATGAGGGGTGACCTTATTGAAACATACAAGATTCTGAGGGGGCTTGACAGGGTAGATGTTGAAAGATGTTTCCACTAGTAGGGGAATCTCAAGCTAGAGGATATAGTTACAGAATAAGGTGACACTTATCTAAAACTGAGATGCGAAGGAATTTCTTCTCTGAGGGTAGTGAATGTCTGGAATTCTCTACCTCAGAGAGTTGTGGAGGCTAGATCATTGGAAGTATTTAAAGAGGATATAGATTTTTGAAATATCGGGGAACTGAGGTCTATGAGGAGCTGTCACCAAAGAGGAGTTGAGGCCCAGGGCAGATCAGCCATGATCTTATTGAATGGCGGGGCAGGCTTGAGGGGCCAAATGGCCTACTCCTCCTATTTCTTACATTTCTAATCTATAGCAACAGGCTTGATTCAGAAAATTAATGCTTGTTGATAAAATTCTCAGATATTTGGAGGGCAGGGGATTGAGTCATTGATGAAGCAACTGATGATGGGTCAAAATTTGCACCTACATTGAATTCAATTTGACATAGTTATGCTGATAAACATTGGAAGAAGAGAATACTTGAAGAACGATGTTAACTAGCTTGGGGAGCGAGCCGCGTCCATTCATTGCAGAACCACACTCGACAAAGCAACCAATGTTGTGTTACCTTGTTAGATCAGTAGAGAATAAGCCAGAGGTCAATGCTGAAGTTGTGTAGTAGCTGTCATTAGGCGACATGTTGAGTGAGTTCAGTTCTGATCATTGTGGTACAAAGGAAGCATCCATGCCCTAGAAGGAGTGCAGCCAAATTGTGGCTCAGGTGATTCCACGAGCCAGTTATGAGGAAAGATCAGCAAAACTGGGTCTTTTCAGCCTTGGAAATAGACAATAGAGTGGCCTTGATGTATATAAAATGCAAAGTGGAGGTGAATCCAGCACCCTACTTCAACCTAAACCATGTCTAAAGGACAAAATTTATAGAAACAAGAAAAATACAAGTTCAGGATGATGTTTGGGAATAATTCTTGTGCAAGCTGCTGTCGTTACATAGAAGAGTTCCAGGTTAAATGATAGGGGAAGATCTCGAGTCATTCAAAAGGAAGCTAGGTGCTGTGTTGGCAGTGCCAATAGATTCTAGGGAAGGATGAGCTATTTCGGCCAAGTGGCCTACCTCATCTTTGCTTCTCTTTGTGAGCAACGATGGAGTGATCAAATGTAAGAGGCGGTAGCTATTGATGAGACTTGCAGAAGAGACAAAAAAATTCCCTTGCAGAATTGCAAGTGGGATTCTGATTGTTCCATTGAAAGTTATGGAGGTTATCCAGATGCAATAATTCAGCCACTAAACTGAATGGAATGGAGATTGTTTGCAAGGGCTTGTGATCTGAAGGATATTGATGAATGTGGAGTAGAGTCGTAAACAAAGTTGTGGATAATTGGAAGATGAGTGGAGTTGATCAAAAGGAAGGAATGATATTTTCTGAAATTTTGATGGTTATTATGGTGGGGGATGTTTGGTGAATAGAATATTTTTGTGCTTCAACCCAGTACCAGTACTGAGAGCTCCAAGGCCTGGTACAGCATGACCCACATGCCTACTAAAACATTGTTTAATGTGTCCCTAACATTTTGCTATGGATGGCAATCAAAGCAAAGTGCTACATATTCCAATGCCAGCTACTGTTTGGTCTCTGAGCCAGTAATTCAGTGTCCAGTAGTGTGTGCTTTTGTTTCTTAGGCCTTATGACTTTATTAATAGGGGCTGAAATCGTGAGAACGAAAGCTGAAAACATCTCTGCTCTAAATACACCTGTGACCTGTGCCTGCTTCAAAGTATATTGTCTAAATGGTCTTCTGTATATTACAGGTGCAGAAAGAGGCAGCATCTGCTTCCCTGTGGAAGTGAAGAATACTGCTACCCATTTCCCTATGAGAGACCTTTTTTTTAGGAGCTGGAGTGCAATAGAGCCATGCTGTTTATATTCCGTGGAATTATGTGTATGAATGCTGAATATTTTTAGTGAGACTTGTGTGTAAGTAAATGTGAACATTAATTTTATGAAATTTGTGCTGTGAATGTGAACATTAATTTTATTTGAAAAATGCTGATTTCTTTTCTGAACATGTGTGCATTCCACTACACCACACCAATAAAGGATACTGCATCATTGTATTGTGGAAATCCAGATAATCCAGTGACTTTATCTATAGTTGGATTGAGCATTAAGTCTAATGCTCTAGAAGACTGAGTTAAGCAAAATTTGTGTATTGTTTTGTAATCTGATCCAGACAGATTTGGCAAGTAGACAATATGCCGATCTTGTTGATACACATGGAATGTGGCTGGTCTGAGACCTTGATAGCACTGGATTTGAATTTACAAATGTATAATAGAATATAGACAGAAGCTCACTGAAGTGTTGTAAGCAGACAATGGTTGCACTGCCAAGATCATGTGGAGTGAATCCAAATGGCTGAAGACTGACTTCTGTGATGGTGGGAATCTCAGGAGGAGGCCAAAATGATCACCTGCTTGGCACTTCTGGCTGACAATGGTTTCAAATGCTACAGTCTTGTCTTTTGCATTAGTGTGCTGGGCTTTGCCAGCTTTCAGGATGAGGATAGTCATGGAGTCTCCTTCTATTAGTTGTTTACTTGTCCACCATCATTCACCTCTGCTACAGCAAGACTGCAGAGGCTTGATCCTATCTGTTGGTTACTGGATCGCTTAGCTCTGTCTATTGTATGCTGCTTCTACTGTTGACATGCATGTAGGCTTGTCTCGTTGCTTTCCCAGATTAGTACCTCATTTTTCGATATGCCTGGTGGTGCACCTGGCATGCTCTCCTACAGATCTCATTGAAGATTGAGGGATATACTGGGCAGTTTGGGGTGATGTAACTTTTCTGCTGCTGATGCTGTCCCTCAGTGCCTCATAGATGCCCAGTTTTATCTACCCCATTTAACACGGTAGTGCCAAGCAACTGGATAAAGTTTGTGCTCAGAGTAAAGATGGGGCTCTGTTTTCATAAACACTGTGCAGTGGTCTTTCCTACCAATACTGTCATGAATAGATACATCTGTGAAGGTAGAATGATGAAGATGAAGTCAAGTATATTTTTCCCTTGTGCTGGTTCTCTGACCATCTGCACAGTTCACATCTGGCAGTTATGTCCTTCAGGATTCAGTCAGCTCAGTCAGCAATGGTGCTACTGAACCAATCTTGTTGACGGACATTGAAGTCCCCTATCCATAGTACATTCTGAACCCTTGCTGTACCCTGGCATTCAACAAGGAGTAGCACTAATTCTTTAGTTGAGGGTGGTAGGTGGTAATCAGCCAGTGGTTTTCTTGCCCATGTTTGACCTGATGCCATGAGATTTCATGAGGTCTGGAATATTCCCAGGGACACTACATCCTGACTGTATACCAGTGTACCATTACCTCTGTACTATCTGTCCTTCCTGTGGTGATACAGTACAATAGCCAGGGTTGGCAATTGAGGATTCTGGGATATTGGCTGAAAGGCATGATTCTGTGAATA
This sequence comes from Cetorhinus maximus, assembly GCF_964194155.1. NCBI lineage: Eukaryota > Metazoa > Chordata > Chondrichthyes > Lamniformes > Cetorhinidae > Cetorhinus > Cetorhinus maximus. The sequence continues at coordinate 35,920,073 of NC_135892.1, read as the reverse complement.
TAGCTTTGTCAGGTTAATGCTTGTCTAGTCTGTGGGACATTTTGCCCAATTTTGGCAGAAGTTCCCAGATGTTAATGAGGATAACAATGCAGTTCATGTTAAACTGGAGCATTGCGAACTCATAACATGGATTGTGGTCCAATCAGTAAGAAACAACCTCTAATGTAAACAATGACCAAAGTACCTCTGGATTAAAAAGTATTTTTTAAAAAAAGCACTTGCTGTTTGTCTGCTGCCCAAATTGAGAGTGAGGATTACTGCTTGAAACTTTCAGAACTATGTACTATGAGCATACTTCACAAATGATTATTCACAGCTAGCATTTATCATTGTCAAGCAAGTACAGTACTTGCTGCACATTAAGTTATTGCAAAAACAAGATGCATAAAACTAAAAGATGTAATTCACAAATTATTTCAAGCATGCTGGTGTCCTTTTATTATGGCATTGACTGCTCAGTTTAGATGGTGCTATTTCCTGACTTTTCTTCCTCCAACCTCTAAGTTTCAGCTCATCAGTCATCCCTGACCTTGCTTATCTACGTTGGCTCCTGGTCTCCCCGTGCTCCAAATTTAAAATTCTTATCCTTGTGTACAAATCCAATCATGGTTTTGCAACTCCCTATCTCAGTAACCTTCATTCCAATCCCTAATCTCTCTTCCTCAATTCAGGCCTCTCTTGTACACCAGTTTCATCATCGACAGCAGTGACTTCAGCTGCTTAGGCCCTACACTCGCAATTTTCCTGAACTACTCCATTTCCTCTCCTTTAAGATCTTAATCTCTTCCTTGACCTCGCCTTATCTAATATCTTTTGTTTGACATCCATTTTTCTCTTTGACCTCTGGAGTGCCATGGGACATTTTTGTAGGCACTAGAAGAATGAAAATTGTTTGTGGCTTCTTTCACAAAGTTCTGCAATCAGTGTTCATGTAGAACTGTGACTTGGTGTGCTTTTTACATTTGGTATAATGGGGGTGGAATTGTGAAAAAAAAATTCCCTGTTCTCAAGGCATGGAATATGTTCATACATGGTAGTAAATTTACTGCTGTGGCTTCCTTTATAATTTCAAAATATATAACAATATTGCAGAATTATGTGACTTTAAATTCAAGATTTTAAAAACATAATGTATGCTGATTGCAGTGTTTCTGGAAACCATTGAAGATAATGTTAAAATTTGACAACTTTTCACAATCACCCCAGCAATGTGAATGTTATTGTACATCAAGTAGAATAGTAATCCAGAGTAGTGCACACTACCACTTTAAATTGGGTAAGAATTTCTTTAAAACACTAGATACAATGTGGAACTCAATTCTTAGTGGGGATAGTGAAATTATTAAAAGCCACAGCTTGGATTAATACATCCAGAGATTCACCCGGTATGTTCAAGTGTTCTAATAAGACCACTGAAAAGGATAGATGTGACTGCCATATAGAAGTCCTGAAGGTTTGTACCTATTCTGATGTTGACTTCTTCATGTATTAATGTTTGTGTAAGTGGAGAGAATAGTCCTGAGTGTGAGAATATTTCTTAGATAAATATTCAGCTTTCCGAATGAATAATATAAAGGTGAAGGGCATCAAACTTCTACCAATGACACATTATTGAAAGTGCTAAGCACAAAGCAAAGATGGTTGTGATAGTTGGCAGTCAATCATCTCAGTTCCAGGACATCACTGCAGGAGTTCCTTAGGGTAGTGTCCTAGGCCCAACCATCCATAGCTGCTTCATCAATGACCTTCCTTGCATCATAAGGTCAGAAGTGGGGATGTTCACTGATGATTGCACAATGTTCACCATTCATGACTCCACAGATACTGAAGCAGCCCACGTCCAAATGCAGCAAGACCTGGACAATATCAAGGCTTGGGCTGGCAAGCAACATTCGTGACACACAAGTGCTATGCATTGACCATCTCCAACATGAGAGAATCTATACACGGTCCCTTGACATTCAGTGGCATTGCCATCACTGAATCCCCCCAATATCAACATCCTGGGGGTTACCATTGACCAGAAACTGAAATGGACTAGCCTTATAAATACTGCAGCTACAAGAGCACATCAGAGGCTAGGAATCTTGCAGCAAGTAACTCGCCTCCTACCTCCCCAAAGCCTTTCCACCATCTAGAAGGCACAAGTCAGGTGTGTGATGGAATGGCCTCTACTTGCCTGGATGAGTGCAGCTCCAACAACACTCAAGAAGCTTGACACCAAAGCAGCTTGCTTGATTGGCACCCCATCCGCAAATATTCACTCCTTCCACCACCACCGCACAGTAGCAGCAGTGTGTACCGTCTGCTAGATGCACTGCAGGAGCTCATCAAGACTCCTTAGACAGCGCCTTCCAAACCCACAACCACTACCATCTAAAAGGACGAGGCCAGCAGGTAGATGGGAACACCACCACCTGGAAGTTCCCCTCCAAGTCACTCACCATCCTGACTTGGAAATATATCATCGTTCCTTCACTGTCACTGGGTCAGTGGAACTCCCTAACAGCACTGTGGGTGTACCTACACCACATGGACTGCAGTGGTTCAAGAAGGCAGCTCAGCACCACTGCCTTAAGGGCAATTGGAGATGGGCAATAAATGCTGGCCTAGCCAGCAACACCCACATCTCATGCATGAAAAAAAAGGTCTATATGAACTTTCTGAAAGAATTTTGAAGGAGGTAAAACTAAAATTCCTGCCTGAAATGACCCCATCTTCCTGGAAAAAGGTTTGTGTTAATTGTTTCCCAGATCTTTCTTTCCATGGTAATCCCTGGAATGAAGTACCAAAATTTGCAGCCTTCAGTGAAAATGCATCCTTCAAATTTCCATGCGACTTGCCAATTTTTCAAGATGATATTCACCCTGGTTGTACCAAGCTGTCAGTAAAGCATACAACCCTTTCATGAGCCTGTTCCTACACCGAGTTTTCGTTGGCTGAAGTAAATATTAACATCCTGCACTACCTAGCCTTTAGTTGATTCATATCAAACTGCGTAATCGTTGCACATTCCGGATTCTAGTTGCATTAAGTTTTTATCTACTTACCCAATTGAAAACGAGTAGGTTATTTGGTTAACATGTTTGTATATTAGAAATATTAATTTTAAATTGAGAACCAGATGACAAGTATTGCAAGTGAAAGGACTTCCGAAACTAGGAGCTGAAAGATGTTAGAACAAAATGGCTGCCAGATTAAAACAGATTGGGAACTTTGCCAGTATTTTATCCTATTTTGTATATCTTGGGGAGCTCTGGAGCTGGTATAGATGGAGGATGTCATAGGGCCAATTTCAGCAGAGTTCACTGCAGTTATTAAAATGGGCAACCTGCTCAATTCTAGGCCAGCAAGCAGACCTGCAGCCAAACTCCAGCCAAGTGAAGTTCTGGTGGTTATCGGTCATTTCAGCCCTGAAACCTCATGCTTCATGGAACATCAGCACTGTCTGTCACGCACATGTATGTGATACTGGCAACTGATGTGTCGTGCATCAAAGCTAGCACCATCAGTTTCATATGGAAAACATTTTTTTAATGAAGTTGTATCAATACAGACAAGAAATGCATTCATTCACTGCAAGGGTTGGTGTTCAGTGAAGATGCAACTGATCTGTTGCCATAGTACAGATTTCTACTCATTGACACATGGTTCCCAGGAGACAGACACAAAGATGAAACAATTGCAGATGGTGGTTTGCTCATACCTAATTATTCTCACATCCCACTTCCCCTCTGCCCACAATGCCTGCAGGTTGCCTAAGCATGCACTACGTGGATTTCCCCCTTCCCTTCACTACATCCCTATTGTCTTTCAGATAATTAAGAACTGTCAAACAATGATGTAGGAACAAGACGTATAAGAGAAAGAAAAGATGACGAAGAAACACCATCACTTACATTTGGATTCCCCACAAATGGAAAAGTTTTCTCTACCATATTGAAACCATTCATAATGTTAAAGGCCTCTGTTTGATCAATCTGCACTGCACAAACTCAACATTGGTATTAACCATTTGTTCTCAAGGTATGGGCAGCACTGGCAAGATCTCATTTATTTTTCATCTTTAGTTACCCAGATGGTGGGCTGCCTTCTTGGACCATTGCAGTCTTTGTGAAGATGGTGCTCCAATTTGGGCAAGAGTTAAGAGTGAATTAAGTAAACTCTGCAATTTAAAACTTCAACATGGTATCAGAACAAGTATTTCCATTTGAAAGTTGACAAGACCCATACCCTTTCGCCTGTCTAATGCACTTAGCCATTTCTTAAAGTCATATGGAGTGAATCGAATAAGTTTGAGAATGTGCTGCTGCTAATGGCCCACAGTGCCTCATGAATGCCCACTTTTGAGCTGCTAGATCTGTTCTTAATCGATTCCACTAAACACAATGGTATATTGCCACATGACACGATGGAAGGTATTCTAAGAATGAAGATGGCAGTTCATCTACTAATGTTGTCTTGACAGATGCATTTGGGAAAGATAGATTGGTAAGGACGAGATCATGTAGATTATTCACCTGTATAGGTTTTCTCAACAGCTGCAGCAAGGAATAGCAGTCATATCCTTCAGCAATGGTGGAACTACTGAGCCACTCTTGGTGATGAATGTTGAAGTCCCCCACCCAGAGTACATTCTGTGTCCTTGCTCCCTTTGGTGCTTTCCCAACATGGAGGAGTACTGATTCATCACCTGAGGGAGGGCAGACAGTGGTAATCAGCAGGAGCTTCCTTGCCCATAATCTGATGCCTAGAGACTCCATGATCCGGAATCAATATTAAGGACTCTAAGTTGGTATTCCACTGTACCCTGACCTCTAGAAGGTCTGTGCTATTGGTACGGCAAGACACAACAGGAATGGTGATGGAGGATTGTGGGACTTAACTGATTGGTATAGAATCATATAATCTTACAGCCCAGGAGACTATTGGCTCATAAATAAATTCCAGATCCTAACATCTTGCTGCAGAATAAACTCCTCCTTATGTCCCCTATGGCTCTTTTGCTGTTTATCTTAAACCTGTATCGTCTGTTTACTGACCCTATTGCGAGTGGAAACAATTTCTTCTTATTTACTCTGTTAAAACTGTGATTCTGAGAGTATGACTATGTCAGGCATTCTGTGAAACAGCTCTGGTTCAGCACCTGCCCTAGGCGTTAGTGAGGAGGACTTTGCAGCATGAACTGGACTGGGTGTGCCTTTGTTATGTCTTGATTCAATGCCTAGGTTGCAACTAAATTGTTTGTCTGATTTTATTCTTTTGTTCCTTTCAAACAGTTGGGTAAAATGGAATGACTTGCTAGACCACAGCAGAGGGCAGTTAAGAGTCAACCATAGATGGGATTGGAGTCACATATAAACTAGATTAGGTAGGGATGGCAGATCTCATTCCCTAAAAGACGAGTAACCAGTTAGTTTTATATGACAGCTTCATGATCACCTCTACTAACACTAGCTGTTTATTCCCAAATTTCATTAAAAAATTAAATTGAAATGTCTATAGGTGGGATTTGAAGGACATTCCCTGGATCAATAGGCCAGGACTCCAGATGACTGGTTTATTAACATAAACACTTTGCCCCCACGTGCTTTCAACAGCAACAACTTCTATTTATAGAATGCCTTTTATGTAATGAAACACCCCAAGGTGCTTAATATATATATATATATATATATGGATTATATGTTATAGATTGAATATATATATTATAGTTTGAATATATATATTAATATATAGAACCCCTTTTCAACCCATATATTTGGATACTGTCTCACCTTATCCTGTTCTGTCTTTCCTTCCTGCCAGTTCTTTAGATGAGAAATGTCTCCTTTTTGTATTCCTGATCTGAGGAATCCTTCTGGTTGAATGCCCGCAATTTGCCAATCATCTCCCTGCTGCTGCTTCCCATGTTACAGGCATACCCTGTTCCCACTTACATTGTGTGAACTTCCTGATGCCATGTTTTACTGCTCATTTCCAGCCTACGCCTAAACAAAATGTAATAGCTAACAAGCAGGATGTGGCATTTCTGAAGTCAGTGTTGCCCAGCAAGGAGGATGTGGGATAGCCTATATTTGGATTAACTTTATTTGTGTTGAACCTTTTGACTCTTTCAGTTAAAGTGACAGCACATTTGGTTGAAATGACTCAATGCTAGGCATTTCCAATGCAAACAGGTTTACATTTAATGTTAGTATTAAAATTTGGTGAACCCTCCTCGTATGAGGAGCAGGCTTTAATGTTTAGGGAAATGTGGAGCAATTCTGATTGTAAACAGATGGCTTGTATGGTAGCACCTCCAACAAACTTCAGCCTTCACGCACAAAATCCATCCTGCCAAATGGTTTAAATGTGAGTGAACTCATTTCTTCTCTCTACAGTTCCTCTGCTGAGGGGTTTCCAAAACATGCATTTTTCTTTTGGCTTTTTTTTTCCCAAAGGAAAACCTGCGAGTGGCCATCTTTTATAGAGATCTAACAAGTTACAATGAATGTTATTTTCAAATTGTAGCCAGCACTGAAGGTTAGTAATTATTAACAAGTGTGAGATAGAGATCACAAGATTAATTTTCTAACTTTGGGTTCCTGGAAATGCAGGCTAGCAATGCCCCAATATTTCAATCACTGCGAATAATGGTTGGAAAATTACCCATATTGCATATTCACATTTCTAAGGCAGCAGAAAACCTCTAATGAATTAATAAGAAAGTTAGCCAAGACTTGAGATTTTTAAAAAGCCTTAGTTTCACCTGTCTCGCATATAGCAATGCTATCTTTTAGTTCCTGCTTTGTTCTCTCTTCTTTTCCTTTCTGCTCTTCAGCTCTCATTTCCTTCATGCAGATAAACCACAGAGAGTCAAATACATAAAGCAATCTGTAGAATATCCTGGTTGCTTTGAGAATATGTGATTAATTTGCTTTGGGATAGAGTCAGTTCTTGCATTATTATGTAAACATTGAACTTTCAAAAGGCATTTGACACAGTGCCACATTGCTGACTTGTGAGAAAAGCTATTGCTCATGGAATAAAAGGGACAGTAACAACGTGGCTACAAAATTGGCTGGAAAATAGAAATAAGAAGCAGAGAGTAATGGTCAATGAATGTTTTTCAGGCTGGAGGAAGGTTTGTAGTGGGGTTCCCAAGGGGTCGGTATTGGGACCCTTGCTTTTCCTGATATATATTAATGATCTAGATCTTGGTGTGCAGGGGACAATTTTAAAATTTGCGGATGATATGAAGCTTGGGAGTAAAGTGTGAGGAGGACAGTGTAGAACTTCAGAAGGACATAGACAAGTTGTGGAGTGGGCAGATAGGTGACAGATGAGGTTCAATGAGGAAAAGTGTGAGGTGATGCATTTTGGTAGGAAGAACATGGACAGACAATATAAAATAAGGGGTGAAATTTTGAAGGGTGCAGGAGCAGAAAGACTTGGGTGTATATGTGCATAGATCATTGAAGGTGGCAGGACAGGTGGAGAGAGCAGGTAATAAAGCATATAGTATCTTGGGCTTTATTAATAGGGGCACAGAGTACAAGAGCAGGGAGGTTATGCTGAATTTATATAAGACACTCATCAGACCTCAGCTGGAGTATTCAGTGCAGTTCTGGATGCCACGTTATAGGAAGGATGTGAACACATTAGAGAGAGAGTGCAGAAGAGATACACAAGAATGGTTCCAGGGATGAGAAACTTCAGTTACAAAGATAGAACGAAGAACAGGGAAAAGTACAGCACAGGAACAGGCCCTTTGGCCCTCCAAGCCTGCGCCGATCATATTGCCCGTCAACTAAAACATTTTGCACTTCCGGGGTCCGTATCCCTCTATTCCCATCCTATTCATGTATTTGTCAAGCTGCCTCTTAAACACCACTATCGTACCTGCTTCCACCACCTCCTCTGGCAGCGAATTCCAGACATTCACTACCCTCTGCGTAAAAACCTTGCCCCGCACATCTCCTCTATAGTTTTCTCCTCTCACCTTAAATCTATGTCCCCTAGTAATTGACTCTTCAACCCTGGGAAAAAGCTTCTGACTATCTACTCTGTCCATGCCACTCATAAGTTTGTAAACTTCTAACAAGTCGCCCCTCAATCTCCGTCGCTCTACTGAGAACAATCCGAGCTTCTCCAACCCCTCCTCATAGCTAATAACCTCCAGACCAGGCAGCATCCTGGTAAACCTCCTCTGCACCCTCTCCAATGCCTCCATATCCTTCTGGTAATGTGGCGACCAGAATTGCACGCAATATTCCAAGTGTGGCCTAACCAAGGTTCTATACAGCTGCAGCATGACTTCCCAGCTTTTGTACTCGATACCCCTGCCAATGAAGGCAAGCATGCCATATGCCTTCCTGACTACCTTATCCACCTGCGTTGCCACTTTCAGTGACCTGTGGACCTGTACACCCAGATCCCTCTGCCCGTCGATGCACTTAAGGGTTCTGCCATTTATTGTATAATTCCTGCCTGTATTAGACCTTCCAAAATGCATTACCTCGCATTTGTCCGGATTAAACTCCATCTGTCATTTCTCCGCCCAAGTCTCCAACCGATCTATATCCCATTGTATCCTTTGCCAATCCTCTTCAATATCTGCAACTCCTCCAACCCTAGTGTCATCTGCAAACTTACTAATTAGCCCAGTTACGTTTTCCTCCAAATCATTTATGTATACTACAAACAGCAAAGGTCCCAGCACTGATCCCTGCGGAACTCCACTAGTCACAGATCTCCATTCAGAAAAGCACCCTTCCACTGCTACCTTCTGTCTTCTATGACCAAGCCAATTCTGTATCCATCTTAAACAAAAACAGAATTACCTGGAAAAACTCAGCAGGTCTGGCAGCATCGGTGGAGAAGAAATCAGTTGACGTTTCGAGTCCTCACGACCCTTCGGCAGAACTGAAGTATAGTTAGGAGAGAGGTGAAATATAAGCTGGTCTAAGGTGGGGGGTGGGGGGAGAGAGAAGTTGAGGGTGGGGTGGTTGTGGGGATAAGCAAGCAGTGATAGGAGAAGATAATCAAAAGATGTCACAGACAAAAGGATCAAAGAGGTGTTGAAGGTGGTGATATTATCTAAGAAAAGTGCTAATTAAGAATGGAAGGCAGGATACTCAAGGTACAGCTCTAGTGGGGGTGGGGTGGAAAGACTAACAAAGTTTTAGTTTTAGATTTAAAAATAATGGAAATAGGTGGGAAAAGAAGAATCTATATAAATTATTGAAAAAAGGGGGGGAGGGGGAAGAAACACCGCTTCCTCTTCACCATGGATGTCCAATCCCTCTACACCTCCATCCCCCACCAGGATGGTCTGAGGGCCCTTAGCTTCTTCCTTGAACAGAGGCTCGAACAATCCCCATCCACCACTACTCTCCTCCGTCTGGCTGAACTTGTTCTCACACTGAACAATTTCTCCTTTAACTCCTCTCACTTCTTCCAAATAAAAGGTGTGGCTATGGGTACCCGCATGGGCCCCAGCTATGCCTGTCTCTTTATGGGGTATGTGGAACATTCCTTGTTCCAGTCCTACTCCGGCCCCCTCCCACAACCCTTTCTCCGGTACATCGATGATTACTTCGGTGCTGCTTCATGCTCTCGTCGGGACCTGGAAAAATTTATTAATTTTGCTTCCAATCTCCACCCCTCCATCATTTTCACATGGTCCATCTCTGACACTTCTCTTCCCTTCCTTGACCTCTCTGTCTCAATTTCTGATGATAGACTGTCCACCAATATCCATTACAAGCCTACCGACTCCCACAGCTACCTCGACTACAGCTCCTCACACCCCGCTTCCTGTAAGGAATCCATCCCATTCTCTCAGTTCCTTCGTCTCCGTCGCATCTGTTCTGATGACGCTACCTTCAAAAACAGCTCCTCTGACATGTCCTCCTTCTTCCTTAACCGAGGTTTTCCACCCACGGTGGTTGACAGGGCCCTCAACCGTGTCCGGCCCATATCCTGCGCATCCGCCCTCACGCCTTCTCCTCCTTCCCAGAAACATGATAGGGTCCCCCTTGTCCTCACTTATCACCCCACCAGCCTCCGCATTCAAAGGATCATCCTCCGCCATTTCTGCCAACTCCAGCATGATGCCACCGCCAAACACATCTTCCCTTCACCCCCCCTGACGGCATTCCGTAGGGATCGTTCTCTCCGGGACACCCTGGTCCACTCCTCCATCACCCCCTACTCCTCAACCCCCACCTATGGCACCTCCCCATGCCCACGCAGAAGATGCAACACCTGCCCCTTCACTTCCTCTCTCCTCACCGTCCAAGGGCCCAAACACTCCTTTCAAGTGAAGCAGCATTTCACTTGCATTTCCCCTAACTTAGTCTACTGCATTCGTTGCTCCCAATGCGGTCTCCTCTACATTGGAGAGACCAAACGCAAACTGGGCGACCGCTTTGCAGAACACCTGCAGTCTGTCCGCAAGAAAGACCCAAACCTCCCTGTCGCTTGCCATTTTAACACTCCACCCTGTTCTCTTTCCCACATGTCTATCCTTGGCTTGCTGCATTGTTCCAGTGAAGCCCAACGCAAACTGGAGGAACAACACCTCATCTTCCGACTAGGCACTTTACAGCCTTCCGGGCTGAATATTGAATTCAACAACTTTAGATCTTAAACTCACCCTCCCCCCCATCCCCACCCCGTTTCTTCCCCCTCCCCCCTTTTTTTTCAATAATTTATATAGATTCTTCTTTTCCCACCTATTTCCATTATTTTTAAATCTAAAACTAAAACTTTGTTAGTCTTTCCACCCCACCCCCACTAGAGCTGTACCTTGAGTATCCTGCCTTCCATTCTTAATTAGCACTTTTCTTAGATAATATCACCACCTTCAACACCTCTTTGATCCTTTTGTCTGTGACATCTTTTGATTATCTTCTCCTATCACTGCTTGCTTATCCCCACAACCACCCCACCCTCAACTTCTCTCTCCCCCCGCCCCCCACCTTGGACCAGCTTATATTTCACCTCTCTCCTAACTATACTTCAGTTCTGCCGAAGGGTCGTGAGGACTCGAAACGTCAACTGATTTCTTCTCCACCGATGCTGCCAGACCTGCTGAGTTTTTCCAGGTAATTCTGTTTTTGTTCTGGATTTCCAGCATCCGCAGTAGCTTTTAGCTTTTTGTTTTTATCTCTGTATCCATCTTGCCAGCTCACCTCTGATCCCGTGCGACTTTACCTTCTGTACCAGTCTGCCATGAGGGACCTTGTCAAAGGCCTTACTGAAATCCATGTAGATAACATCCACTGCCCTTCCATCGTCGATCACCTTTGTCACTTCCTCGAAAAACTCGATCAAGTTAGTGAGACACAACCTCCCCTTCACTAAACCATGCTGCCTCTCACTAATACGCCCATTTGTTTCCAAATGGTAGTAAATCCTGTCACGAAGAATCTTCTCCAATAATTTCCCTACGACTGACGTAAGGCTCACCGGCCTGTAGTTTCCTGGATTATCCCTGATACCCTTCTTAAACAATGGAACAACATTGGCCATTTTCCAGTCCTCTGGGACCTCACCTGTAACCAGTGAGGATACAAAGATTTCTGTCAAGGCCCCAGCAATCTCCTCCCTTGCCTCCCTCAGTACTCTGGGGTAGATCCCATCTGGCCCTGGGGACTTATCCACCTTAATATTCTTCAAGACACCTAACACCTCTTTTTTGATCTCAACATGATCCAGGCTATCTACACACTCTTCCCTAGACAAATTGACCGCTAAGTCCTTCTCTTTGGTGAATACTGATGAGAAGTATTCATTTAGTATCTCTCTCAATTTCTTCTGGCTCCACACACAGATTCCCACCTCTGCCCCTGAGTGGGCCTACCCTTTCCCTGGCTACCCTCTTGCTTTTTACATATGTATAAATGGCCTTGGGATTTTCCTTAATCCTGGTTGCCAGTGACCTTTCATGACCCCTTTTAGCCCTCCTGACTCCTTGCTTAAGTTTCTTCCCACTTTCTTTATATTCTCCACGGGCTTCATCTGTTCCCAGCCTTCTAGCCCTTACGAATGCTTCCCTTTTCTTTTTGACTAATCTCACAATATCGTTCGTTATTCAAGGTTCCTGAAACTTGCCATCTTATCCTTCATCCTAGCAGGAACATGCCGGTCCTGAATTCTTATCAACTGACGTTTGAAAGCCCCCCCACATGTCAGTTGTTGATTTGCCCTCAAACATCCGCCTCCAGTCTAGATTCCTCAGTTCCTGCCTAATATTGTTATAATTAGCCTTCCCCCAATTAAGCACCTTAACCCGAGGACTCCTGTTATCCTTATCCACCAGTACCTTGAAACTTACTGAATTATGGTCACTTTTCCCGAAATGCTCCCCTACTGAAACTTTGACCACCTGGCCGGATTCATTCCCTAATACCAGGTCCAGTATTGCCCCTTCCCTAGTTGGACTATCTACATATTGTCTCAGGAAGCCCTCCTGGATGCATCTTACAAATTCTGCACCATCCAAACCCCTAGCACTAAGTGATTCCCAGTCAATATAGGTAAAGTTAAAATCTCCCACCACAACAACCCTCTTGCTTTTACATCTTTGCAAAATCTGCCTACATAACTGTTCCTCAATCTCCCGCTGGCAATTGGGAGGCCTATAGTAAACCCCCAACATTGTGACTGCACCCTTCCTATTCCGGAGCTCTTCCCATGTTGCCTCGCTGCATGAGCCCACCGAGGTGTCCTCCTGTCATATAGATTGGAGAGGTTGGGACTGTTCTCCTTATAGAGAAGAAGGTTAGAGGAGATTTGGTAAGAGATATCCAAAATCACGACGGTGTATCTACAGGGTAGAAAGGGAGAATCTGTTTCCGCTCATAAAAGGATCAAGAACAAGAGGGCACAGATTTTAAAGTGACTTGCAAAAGAAGCAAATGTGACGTGAGAAAAAACTTTTTCACACATCAAGTTGTCCGAGTCTGGAATGCACTGCCTGGAAGTGTAGTGGAGGCAGGTTCAATCGAGGCATTCAAGAGGGCATTGGATGATTATCTGAATGGAAACAATGTGCAATGGTATAGAGAAATGGCACTAGGTCAGAATGCTCATTTGGAAAGCTGATGCTGACACGATGGGTTGAATGGCCGCCTGTGTTGTTAAAATTCTGTGATTCATTAGTCAAACTCTTAAAACAATATAGGAAACAAATTTTCTTTGAAAATACACCAAACAAATGATTCATTTTTGAGATGGGTAAGTAAAACTTCTGAAAACACTAACATGACGTGTTTTGGTAATTGTCAGTTGTAATTTTATGACAGTTGAAAATGCAGACGAATGTGTTCTGACCACCCTTGATGCCTAGTCTGGGAATAATGGGCCCTTGGAGAGACTTACAAACCAGGAAGAATGATTTAGAGTGAAACGCATCATTAAAACATTAGAGGAAGCCCACTTTTTTTTATCCTGTAAGATTCTATTTAGCACAATCTTAGGTAACATTTTGGAGGGTGGTTCCCACACATCAGGAGGTCCTATAACATGTTCCTGAAGTAGTTGCAAAGCAGGGAGAAATTCTGCAACTGAAGTAAAATACAGATTACTGAAAACACACTCCCCCTCGTTGATACATGTTACCCCAAATTTAACTAATAAAATTAACAATCAGTTGGACAAAATGAATTAATTAAAGAAAGCCAACACAAATTTGTCAAGGGAAAATCATGTTTAACTAACTGGATTGACTTTTTTGATGAGGTAATAGAAGGTTGATGAGGGTTTTTTATATATATATATATATATAGATTTCCAAAAGGAGATTGAAGTGCCACATAATAGACTTTTGAGCAAAGTTGATGCCCATGGAATAAAACTGACACTGGCAACATGGATGTGAAATTGGCTGTGTGACAAAGAATAATGATGAATAGTTGTTTTTTGAACTGGAGAAAGGTATATAGTGGGATTTCCCAGAGGTTGGTGTAGGACCACTGCTTTTCTTGATCTATATTGATGACTTGTGTGGATGTACAGGGTGCAATTTCAAAATTTATGGATGACACAAAATATGGAAGTATTGTGAGAAGAATGATAGATATCAAGACAACATAAGCAGGCTGGAATGGGTGGATAGGCGGCTAATGCAATTTAACGCAGAGAAGTGCGAAGTGATACATTTTGGTAGGAAGAACAAGGAGAGGCAATATAAGCTAAAGGATATGATTCTGAAGGGGGTGCAGGAACAGAGACCTGGGCTTATATGTGAACATGAGAAGTAGGAGCAGGAGAAGACCAAGTGGGTTCCACCATTCAATACAATCATGGTCGATCTTGGGCTTCAACTCCACTCTCCTGCCCGATCCCCATATCCCTTGATTCTCTGAGAGACCAAAAGTGTCTCTCTCCCAGCTTTAAATATATCCAATGATAATATTTCCACAGCCCTCTGGGGTAGAGAATACACAATTCTTTGGGTGAAGAAATTTCTCCTCATCTCAGTCCTAAATATTCAGCCTCTTATCCTGAAACTGTGCCTCCTTGTTCTAGATTCCCCAGCCAGGGGAAATAATGTGTGTGTCTACTCTGCCAAGCCCCTTCAGAATCTTGCTTGTTTCGATGAGATCACCTCTCATTCTTCTAAACTCGAAAGAATATAGACCAAATGTACTCAGCCTCTTATCAAAGGATAACCCTCTTTTCCTAGGGACCGATCTAGTGAACCCAATGCAAGTATATCCTTCCTTAAATATGGAGACTAAAATTGCACACAGTATTCCAGGTGTAGCCTCACCAAAGCCACATACAATTGCAGCAAGACTTGCAATAAAGACCACCATGCCATTTTGCTTTCTTAATTGTTGATTGTACCTGCATGCTAACTTTTTTGTTCCTTGCACGAGTACACCCAAGTCTCTTTGAATGTCAACATTTACAAGTTTCATACCTCTTAAAAAATATTCAGCTTTTTTATTCTTATGACCAAATTGAATAACTTCACACTTCCCCACATTATACTCCAGCTGCCACTTGTTGCCCAGTCACAAAGCCTGTCCACCATCTACAAGGCACAAGTCAGGAGTGTGATGGAATACTCCCCACTTGCCTGAATGAGTGCAGCTCCAACAACACTCAAGAAGCTTGACACCGTCCAGGACAAAGCAGCCCACTTGATTGGCACCATATCCACAAACATTCACTCCCTCCACCACTGACGCACAGCACTGTGGGTGTACCTACACCACATGGACTGCAGCAGCTCAAGAAGGCAGGCCACCACCACCTACTCAAGGACAACTAGGGATGGGCAATAAATGCTGGCCCAGCCAGCGAAGCCCACATCCCGTGAATGAATAAAAAATATTAACCTGTCTATATCTCTTTACAGCCTCTTTGTGTCCTCACAGCTTGCATTCCCGCCGAGTTTTCTATCATCAGCAAACTTAGGTATGTTACTCTATGAATCTTATATAGATTTTAAATAACTGAGGCCCCAGCACTGATCCTTTCGGCACTCCACTAGTCACAGCCTGCCAATTGGAAAATGCCCCATTTATCCCTACTCCCTGCTTCTTGTCCGTTAACCAATTTTCTATTCATGCTAATTTATCACCCCTACCTCTTGTACATTAACCTTTTGTGTGGCACCTCATCAAATTCCTTTTGAAAATCCAGGTATACCACATCTAGTTCCCCTTCATTTACCCTGCCAGTTACATCCTCAAAAACTCTAATAAATTTCTCAAACAGGATTTCCATTTCATAAAACCATATTGCTTTGTTCTAATCTTACTATGCTTTTCTAAGGCATTGTTAAGATTTCCTTAATAATAGGTTCCAGCACTTTCCTGGTGACTGATATCAGGCTAATTGGTCTGTAGTTCCCTGTTTCCAACCTCCCTCCATTCTTTAATAGTGTTTGAAAATTGCTAACTTCCAATCTGTCAGGACTGTCCCTGAATCTATGGAAATTTGGAAAATTATAGCACATCCACTTTCTCTGCAGCTATCTCTTTTAAAACCCTAGGTCCTGGGAATTTGGCCCCTTATGTTTCTCTAGTACTTTTTCTCTGCTGATGTTAATTACCTTAATTTCCTCACTCTTATTAGCCCCTAGATTACCCTCAATTTCTGGTATGTAACCTGAATCTTCTACTGTGAAGACAGACACAAAATATTTATTTAATGTCTCTGTCATTTCCTCTCTCCACATGACAATTTCCCTTGTTCCAGCTTCTAAGGGGCCAACATTTACTTCAGTTACTTTCTATCTTTTAATGGATTTGTAAAACCCATTACAATCTGTTTTTATATTCTTGTGCACAAGTCACTGAAGGTGGTAGGGCCAGTTGAGAAATTGGTTAACCAGGCGTTTGGGATCTCAGGTATTATAGATAGAGGCACAGAGTACAAAAGCATTGGAGTAATGTTGAATCTTAATAAAACACTGGGTGGAATTTTCCAGTCCTTGGCATCCCTTCCATAAACATTCATTCCTTCCACCGACACACAATAGCAGCCATGTGTACCATCTACAAACTGCACTGCAGAAACTCACCAAGGCTCCTTAGGCAGCTTCTTCCAAACTCATGACTGCTACAATCTAGAAGGACAAGGGCAGCAGCGACATGGAAACATCACCACCTGGAAGAACCCCTTCAAGTCACCATCCTGACGTGGAGATATATCGCTGTTCCTTCACTGTTGCTGGGTCAAAATCCTGGAGTTCCCTTCCTAACAGCAGTGTGGGTGTACCTACACCACAGGGACTCCAGTGGTTCAAGAAGTCAGCTCACCACCACCTTCTCAAGGGTGACTAAAGATGGGCAATAAATGATAGCCTATCCAATGACACTCACATCCCATAATTGAATAAAAAAGCCCCAAAAGTGGCAGTTGTAATGAGGTGGGGGGGGCAATGTGGCGGGAGCTGAAAAATCAGTGGATCTTCAAACTGCGGGAGCTTCCAGGAGGTGGATCTTGCCTTCACAAAGGAGGACACAAATAACATACCAGAAATGTTGGGGAACACAGGGTTTAGTGAGAGGGAGGAACTGAAAGAAATCAGTATTAGTAGGGAAATGGTGTTGGAGAAATTGATGGGATTGAAGGCCGATAAATCCCCAGGGCCTGATAATCTACATCCCAGAGTATTTAAGGAAGTGGCCCTAGAAATAGTGGATGCATTGGTGGTCATCTTCCGAGATTCTATAGACTCTGGTACAGTTCCTACAGATTGGAGGGTAGCTAATGTAACCCCACTATTTAAAAAGGGAGGTGGAGAGAGAAACAGGGAATTATAGACCAGTCAGCCTGACGTTGGTAGTGGAGAAAATTCTTGAGTCCATTATAAAAGATTTAATAGCTGAGCACTTGGGAAACAGTGGCAGAATCAGACAGAGTCAGCATGGGTTTACGAAAGGGAAATCATGCTTGACAAATCTACTGGAATTTTTCGAGGATGTTACTAGTAGAGTTGATGAGGGGGTGCCAGTGGATGGGTTTATTTGGACTTTCAGAAGGCTTTCGACAAAGTCCCACATAAGAGATTAGCGTGTAAAATTATAGTACATGGGATTGGGGGTAGTATATTGAGATGGATAGAAAACTGGTTGGCAGACAGGAAACAAAGAGTAGGAATAAACGGGCCTTTTTCCGAATGGCAGGCAGTGACTAGTAGGGTACCGCAGGAATCGGTGCTATTGGTATATATTCATAATATATATTAATGATTTAGATGAATGAATGAAATGTAATATCTCCAAATTTGCAGATTTCACAAAGCTGGGTGGGAGGGTGAGCTGTGAGGAGGATGCAGAGATACTTCAGTGTGATTTGGACAAGCTGAGTGAGTGGACAAATGCATGGCAGATGCAGTATAATGTGGATAAATGTGAGGTTATCCACTTTGGTAGCAAAAACAGGAAGGCAGATTATTATCTGACTGGCTATAAATTGAGAGAGGGGAATGTACAACAAGATCTGGGTGTCCTCGTACACCAGTCGCTGAAGGTAAGCATGCAGGTGCAGCAGGAGGTAAAGGCAGCAAATGGTATGTTGGCCTTCATAGCCAGAGGATTCGAGTACAGGAGCAGGGATGTCTTGCTGCAATTGTACAGCGCCTTGGTGAGACCACACCTGGAATATTGTGTGCAGTTTTGGTCTCCTTATGAGGAAGGATGTTCTTGCTATAGAAGGAGTGCAGCAAAGGTTTACCAAACTGATTCCTGGCATAGCAGGACTGACATATGAGGAGAGATTGAGTCGATTAGGGTTATATTCGCTGGAGTTCAGAAGAATGAGGGGGGATCTCATAGAAACCTATAAAATTCTAACAGGACTAGACAGGGTAGATGCAGGAAGGATGTTCTCGATGGTGAGGGAGTCCAGAACCAGGGGTCACAGTCTGAGGACATGGGGTAGATCATTTAGGATTGAGATTAGGAGAAATTTCTTCACCTAGAGAGTGGTGAGCCTGTGGAATTCGCTGCCACAGAAAGTGGTTGAGGCCAAACCATTGTATGTTTTCAAGAAGGAGTTAGATATAGCTCTTGGGGTGAAAGGGATCAAAGGATATGGGGAGAAAGCGGGAGCAGGCTATTGAGTTTTATGATCAGCCATGATTGTAGTGAATGGTGGAGCAGGCTTGAAGGGCCAAATGGCCTACTCCTATTTTCTATGTTTCTATATTTTGAGCTGCAGGAGCTTCCAGGAGGTGGATCTTCTCGCTGCAGCTGGGCGGCTGCATGACGTACTGTTAGGCAGCGATGGTCTGTGTTGGGGAGACAGGATTAGACGGGGTGAGATGAATGAAGAGGTGGTGCAGGTGTGGAGGCTTACAGGGGGTCGGCGGAGGTTGGGGTGGTAGGGGTAAGAGAGATGCTGCGGCGGTTGTGGAAATGGTGAGATGGTATGGAGCTGGAGCGCAATGGGGGGTTGTGAAGGCGTGAATGGGCATGGGGGGGAAGAGGGCAAAGGGGGTTCAGAGGGAGGGGTCTGTAATGTCAACTGATTAGTCCTGGGAGTCATACCGAGGGAATTGGTGATAGGAAAGGATAGTGAGAGTTAAAATGGTCAGTGGGAGCCGGTAGATTGGGAGGGTGAGGGTTCGGTGATCACAGGTGATGGGGCACTGGGGGTTGTTGAAGGAGATACAGAAGTAGAAGTGGATTCTGGGGGTTGGCAGAATGAGGGGGAGGGGGGGGTGCAGATCTACTGTCACTGGGGTAGGCTCCTCAGGAATGTGGGGAATGTAGGCATTCACCTGCACGGGACAGAGGGTGATGGGGATGAGTTTAGGAGTAAAGAACATATATTTTTATTTCTGTTGGACTGTGGATTAAAATTACAATGGCTGCAGTTTGAAAGACATGTCTACTGGAACAGTGTGAGAGATATATACAATGTTGCTGTCCTGGAACAGTGTGCCATGAAAGACTGCATGGTGCCAAGGAGGAGTCCAGTCTAATGGGGAACTACCTGGCAACAACATTTTAATTGGCTCCTGACCAGGGTTTGTGTGAGAGTAGTGCAGCAGGAAAAAAGAAGCTCCTAGACTGAAAAGAAAAATGACCTAGAACCTCTTTCTCCTGTGTGTGTCAGATTCCAGTAATTCTGCAATAATAGCTAGCTGTTTTTTATCTCCTCATATCTCTATAGCCTGCTCTCTCTCTGAAAAACTCCTGTCAAGAGGAAAAGGGGAAAATCACCGCTGGAGACATTGAAAAGCAAGTGCTCAACCAGCGAACTAAATACTGAAAGTGCTGGAAGACCACCTCATGTCATCAACAAAGAACTGAAAGGAATTTGGAAGACATTGATCAAAATCAACCCATCGAATCCTGTGCTCTGGAATTGGTGCTATTGAACTGTTTTATCCCACCCTTAATATCCATGTTTTTTTGTGTTTTATGTGTCTTGTGTGTGTGTGTGTATCGGGATTTAAGAAGGGGTAGGATTTAGGTTATAGAGTTAGAAATTAATAGTTCATATTTCTTTCTTTTGCCACTGGTTAAAGATAATTTGTTCAATAAACAGTTATTTACTTAGTAAGTTTACAAACCTGGTGCTTGTATTCTGTTAACCTAAATTTAACAGGTAGAATTGGGGCAATTTGGTGGTTTGATCAAACTTTTCACATTTGTCACGGCTCAGGGAACAGTGGGGCTTGATATTACAGTGCACTATCCCCAGTTAGTTATGACAAGGGGTAACTGGGAAGCTCAAATGTTACACCTGGAGGGTAAATGGTAATGGGGAGTTGGGTGTGGGTAATGGGGACAGGTAAAGGTATTGGACTGCACATCGAAGGCAACAACAACCATGACTGCTCGTGCTAATGCAGAGTCTCATGGTGGAGATCTCGAGATGCTGCATGAGGGTTGGTCATCGGGTGTGTGCGGAAATGTAGGTCATCTCAACTGGACAACTGAAGGGGAACCCCAGCGCATAGTACTTACAATGCTAGGGCCTTGGAACAGATGAGAGTGTGAAGAGCAAAGGCTCAGCGTGCGGGGGAGGCTTCTTGCACATGGCTCACAAGGACCCTGGAAAGAACTTTCCTCCCTGCAAATGCCTCATTCTGGGGGACATGGACCCAGCCTGGGGTATCCCTCGGAAGATGGTGGTTGGGGGGAGGGGGCACAGACTAAAGGAATATGAATCACAAATAAACCACATCAGACCTCATTAAAGTGCAAGTCTAGGCTATTTACAAAAATGTCATAGCATTACCAATCATAGTGCATACATCCAACCACATGTGAAATCAAAACTTCTTAATTTTTCATTCCCTACCACATCTTCTAGGTGCTCCCCCGACATCTGCAGCAGGGGTGGAGGCAGCCTGCTGACCAGTTTGCCTTGTTGCCTTGGATGACCTTGGTGGGCGTCCTCTGGAGACCTGATGCCTGGAGGACGCCAGCTTACTTGGCTGTCCTGCTGTGGGGCAGCTGCTCTCTCTGCAGTCACAGAGGATGAAGCTGAAGGGGCAAAGGGGATTCCAAAGGGCGGACACTTTCATAGAGTCCTGATTGAAGGTCCCAGGGGTGTCCGACAGCCACTCCTCCACCTCACATGCCACTCTGTCGAGGCCTCCGCTGTTTCTGCCTGATGTTCCCTCCCTTGCAGTTTTCCCAGCTTCTCATGCTGGGCCCATCCCAGAGGTTTATCATCCAACTTGGACATCGCTCGCAGTTGCCTCTTCCCCAACAGTCTTCCGAGTGCCAGTGAGCTTGGTTGACCCTGCCTCCTCCTGCTGTGGACACGTGTCCATGCAGTGACCACCAGAATGTGAGACCCTGCCTGAACAACATCTAGTACCCACCGAGGTGTGTCTCTGCCCTGGTGGAGAGTGCGGGTGACTGCTGTGATGCCTCTACAGATCCACTTTCTTCCTCCTCCCCAATGTCCTCAGTCCTCTGTGGGCTGGAGGGCCTGCTGGACAGGGCTTCCTTTTCTGGCCTTCCCTTCTTCCTGCTGGCACCTGTAAGTAAGAGAGTAGAGAGTGAGTGACTGCATGAGCTGCCTCCAACATGGAGGAATGCATGACTCTTAGGTTTCTATGTGACTACATTATGCATGGATTCTTACTGGGTGGAGGCTGCCCGCTGACCTCTCCATCTCTGCGGTGAGCCCATGCAGATAGAAGGATAAGGCTCATAGAGGCATAGCATGAGTGGTGCTTGCTGGTGTGCTCAATGCCTAACCCCCTTCTCCCCACCCCTCCCAGACAGCATCTGAGCTCTCTGTGCGGAAGGGATGGGGGCCCACAGTGGCCTCTCTACCTGCAGACAAGCCGGACTGCAATGGGGATATGAGGCATCACTTTGTCACATTGAGTTGTTCTTTTATGCATGGGCTGCATGGATGGTGCCCTTGTCACTGAAACTTATGTCCCCTCTACCATTCAGTGAGGTGAGTTTGAGCACTTGAGTCTTCAGTTACCCTGGTATGGTTGAGGTCATTTATTCATTTCCAGCATTGCAGGGCAGTTCTCTGGAGGAGGACCCTGTGCACTGACCTCCTGGAGACTTCCACCCATGCAGGGCTTGTCACACAGCTTGGTCTTCTCCTTCCATCCTTGGGGTAGAGGACACCCCACCTGGCTTTCACTGCATCGAAGAGCACATTGAGGGATGTGTCACTGAATTTGGGGGCAGAGCTCCCTATGATCGGCAGGCCATCTCCACCTTCAACAATGGGTATGGAAGAAGTTGATGTCCATGCGCCTTTTAAATATGGCGCCTGGATATGACAACGGGGTGCATGCCATCCAGCCCATTGTGCCACGCGAAATGTTGAGGAACCCCCGACTGCATAATTAATTAGGCCACCATTGGGCGATTCGGCTCGAATTCCTACCGACCTCCGTGGTGGGAAACACTCCCGGTTCCTGCCCCTGCATGGGACTTAGACCCGGAGTGGAAAAATCTACCCACTGGTTCAGACTCACCTAGGCTATTGTGTCCAATTCTGTGCACTGCACTTTAAAAAGGGTGTGAAGGTATTGGAGAGGGTGTAGAAAAGATTTACAAGAATGCCTCCAGGGATGAGGGATTTTAGTTACGTGGACAGATTGGAGCAGCTGGGTTGTTGTCCTCAGAGAAAAGAAGTTTGAGAGGAGATTTGATAGAGGTGTTCAAAACTATGAGGGGTCTAGACAGAGTAGAGAGGGAGAAACTGTTCCCATTGGTGGAAGTAACGAGAATCAGAGGATGCCAATTTAAACCAATTGGCAAAAGAACCAAACACGAGGAAAAACATTTTTATGCAGAGTATTTAGGATTTGGAATATGCTACCTGAAAGGGCGATGGAAACAGAATCAATCTTAGCTTCCTAAAGGGAATTGGATATGCACCTGCTGAGAAAAAAATATGCAGTGCTGCAAGGAAAGGTAAGGGGGGTGGGGGGAGTGGTGGTGTAAGTTGCTCTTTTGGAGAGCTGGCACAAGCTTGATGGGCCAATTTTTCGTTTTCTGTGCTGTAACCATTTTATGATGTAATTCTATAATTGCTGTAACTTTAGACCTCCGAGCTTGATTAGGTTGCAGGATCATTACAGTAGTATTGACAGGTTAAACCCTACTGTAATCCAAGAGTTGGGCGAATTGAAGTCAGTTCCTTCTCCATTTCAGCCTGAAAATGTAAGCAAATAGAATTACAGTGAATATACTGCGCAGTTTGGTCCAAATAGTCTCCTTCCATTCTAGCTACCTCATCTCAGTCTTTAAGCATGTTTTTCTATTCTCTTTTTTTCTCATGTCACCAATCTAGTTTTCCTTTGAAAGCACCTAAGCATATTGAGCTCAACCTCATTCTAACCGCTCTCTGAGTAAGAAAATTCCTCTTTATTTCCCTGGTGAATTATTAGTAGCCTTTATCCATTTATGGCCCCTAGTTTTGTATTTTCCCATAAATGGAAATATTTTCTCCACATCAACCCAATGCAACTCATTATTAATTTTAAATTTTATAGACCTCTATCATTTAAGTAGTAAAAGAGTGGTAAAGAGGAGTGGGGCCAATTAGGGACCAAAAAGGGGATTTATGCATGGCTGAGGTAGTAAATGAATACTTTGCATCTGTCGTTATCAAGGAAGAAAATGCTACACAGGCCAAAGTGTAAGAGGAGGTAATTCAGACTCTTGAAGGGTTTAAAATTGATAAGGTGGAAGTACTGGATAGATTGTCTGTACTTAAAGTTGATAAGGCACCAGGACCAGATGAGATGCATCCAAGGTATCCTTGAAAGAAGTAAGAGTGGAAATTGCAGAGGCACTGGCCATAATTTTTCAGTCTTCCTTAGACTCAGGGGTGGCGACAGAGGACTGGAGAATTGCAAATATTACATCCTTGATCAAAAAAGGGTATAAAAATAAGCCCAGCAACTACAAGCCAGTCAGTTTAACTTCGGTGGTAGGGAAGCTTCTAGAAACAAATGCAAAATAATTAAGGAAAGCCAGCATGGATTTGTTAAGCGCAAATTATGTTTAACTAACTTGCTTGAGTTTTTTTGATGAGCTAACAGAGAGAGTTGATGAGGGTAAATCTGTTGTTGTGGTGTACATGGACTTCCAAAAGGTATTTGATAAAGTGTCACATAACAGACTTGTGAGCAAAATTAGAGCTCATGGAATAAAGGGACAGTAGCAACGTAGACACAAAATTGGTTGAGTGACAGGAAACCGAAATAGTGGCTAATGGATGTTTGGATGTTTTTTGGATTGGAGAAAACTCTCCAGAGTAGAGTTCCCTGGAGGTCAGCGTTAGGACCCACGCTCTTCCTGTTATATATAAATTACCTAGACCTTGGTGTACAGGGCACAATTTCAAAATTTGCAGACGATACAAAACTTGGAAGCATTGTAAACTGTGAGGAGGATAGTATAGAACTTCAAAAGGACATAGACAGGTTGGTGGAATGGGTGGACAAATGCCAGATGAAATTTAATGCAGAGAAGTGTGAAGTGATTCAGTTTGATAGGAAGAACATGAGAGACAATATAAAGATACAATTCTAAAGGGGCTGCAGGAGCAGAGGGACCTGTGTGTATATGTGTATAAATCATTGAAAGTGGCAGGACAGATTGAGAGAGTCGTTAATAAAGCATGTGGAATCCTGGGCTTTATTAATAGGGGCATTGAGTATAAATGCAAGGAAGTTATGGTAAACCAGTTTAAAACACGAGCCCAGCTCAACTGGAATATTGCATCCAGTTCTGGGCACCACACTTTACTAAGGATGTGGAGGTATTAGAGAGAGTACAGAAAAGATTCACAAGAGTGGTTCCAGGGATGAAGAAATAAATTTAGAGAACTTCAGTTATGAAGATAGGTTGGAGAAGTTAGGACTGTTTTTTTGGAGAACAGTATGTTAAGAGGAGATTTGATAGAGGTATTCAAAATAATGAGGGGCCTGGACAGAGTAGATGGGGAAAAACTGATCCCAGAACTAGGGGGCACAGGCTTAAGGCAACTGACTAAAGAAGCAATGACCACATGAGGAAACCTTTTTCACGCAGCGAGCAGTTAGGATGTGGAATGCACTGCCTGAGAGTGTAGTGGAGGCAAGGTCAATCGAAGCATTCAAGAGGAAATTGGATTATTATCTGAAAAGGAAGAATATGCAAGGCTATGAGGAGAAAGTGGGGGAATGGCACTAGGTGAATATGTCGGTTCTATTAGTATCCTTGTAAATCTTTCTTTCACTTTCTCAGTTATTCTATGTCCTTTTTAGAGTATGAAGAACAGAACTGTGCACGCTACTCCCAAGTGCAGCCTGATCTGGGTCTTAGACAAGTTTAACATAACTTTGCTACTTTAGAATTCTGTGTCCCTAGAAATAAATCTCTGTGCTTTGTTAGAATTTTTAATTTCTTTGCTGAGCTGTGATACTGCTTTTAATCAGCAAAAGGAAAGCTTATTCAGTTCACTGGGTCTTTTGTCACCAATATCCATTTCAGTGTCAGAATGACCTTCTTAGAGTTGTACTGTATGCATCTGCTCGTACAGCCTAACACTCCATGCTGATTAGTGCCACACAAGATGACAAGAGTTGGTCAATTACCAATTAGGTGAAGGGTCAAGGCCCATGATATCACTAAGGTTGAAAAAAAGCAGGAAAATGGTCAAGGGACATCAAGTCAATTTTGAATTTTAAAATACAATATTATAGGAAGAAGTAGAGTTATCTAAATAAATTTTAAATAATTTTAAAGAGGATTAAATTCCAGCATCGTAAAGAAATATAAAGAGGTTAATAAACTGTTCTTTAGAATGTTTAAAGTCTAGCCACTCAACCAGATCTGGGGCCACTCATCCCTTTCTTCAAAATAAACAGCAGCTAATATGTATTATTTTTGTTGTTTGTCCCTAGTCTTCGCCAACAACCCCCTCCCCCGCTGTTCCCTTTGTCTCTACTTGGTGCAGAGATTCAGCACTCTCACCTATGGTTCAGTAAGTTGTGAGTTCAAGTGCTGCTCCAAAGACTTGAGCACAAATTCTAGCCCAATGCTCAATTACAGTACTAAGGGAGTTGGCATCTTATAGATGAAATATGAACCCAAAGCCCTGTCTGCCCTCTCAAGTAGATGAAAAAGATCCCATGACATTATTTGAAGAAGAGCAGAAGAGTTCCCCTGGTGTCCTGGCCAAACTTTATTCCTCAACCAAAATTACTTTTACATATAAAGAGTCACTTGAAACGTTAACTCTGTTTTTCTCTCCATAGATGCTGTTAGGTCTGCTGAGTTTTTCCAGCATTTCCTGTTCTTGTTGCTTTAACATATATTGTCCAGTCATTATCATATTTGCTGTTTGTGGGATCTTGTTGTGCCCAGACTCTTTGCTGTTATCTACAATAAAGCAGTGATTATGTTTTAAAAGCCTTTCATTGGCTGTAAAGCATTTTGGAATGTTCCGAGCTAGTGAAAGGTAAATGCTTGTCTTTCTATATTTACTATTGAGGGTTAAAGCTGTCTCTCACAAATTGCCAAGAGATACTCATGGCCACCATGAAACCCTTCCTAGGTTTCTGATCTTCTGTAAGGAAATGACAGAACATCTAGCTGGAGCTCAATGCATCTGAGAATTTGAGTGTGAATCTGGAATTTATCTAATGCCCCTTACTCTGTGATTCTGTAGTGTCTGTAACACTTTTAGGTACATAGGGCAGAAATTTTTGCTTGGTGGGTGGGCGCATGCCCGGCCCGCTCGAGTGTGAAATGATGCGCCTTGACGTTTGCTGAGTGTGCCGAAGTCAACGCGCAGCTGTGCAATAGTTCGTTCAGCGGGTGCGCGCCGGAGCCAGCAGTGCGCCCGCTGACAATTAAAAAGCCTGGTAAGGCCATTAAGTTATCAATTAACGTAAATTTTCACTGCCCGTCCAACCTAACGGTTGGCGGGCAGGCAAGAAGGCCGAAAGGGCCTTTGCATTTTTTTGAAAAGCTCATCCACAGGCGGGACAAGGCTTCCAAAAGCAAATAAACATAAAATAAAAACTTTAATTTTTCATTACTAACATGTCTCTGCTCATGTGACAGAGTGGGAGTCACATGAGGGGGCATGTTTCATTACCTTTTTTTTATATCCCTTCATCTCCCTGAGGCTGGTCCGCGCCTCAGGGAGATTATGCAGCGTTCACTCGTGCACATGCGTGAAGTTCGCGCTCGGACAGCTCGCAGTCCCTTGCCCTCTGCTCAGCGCTGCCGCTCGCGTTTCACGCCAGCGTGAAATTGCAGTGTGATGCTGATCGTGGGCGGCGGTCGGCTTCCCGACTGCCCCGCCCACCCCTGCTGAGCCCGCCCGCCAAGGCCAAAATCTGCCCATAGTGCTCCCCATTGCCTCATCACACAAATGGTGTGATTCATAAGGCCATTGATGGATGCAACATCAATGTTATTAGGTAATTTTCCCCCAAAGAACACTTACTCCCCAACTAATACACTATTAAAATACGACCGAAAACATCAACACTCAATTCAGCCGCTAACTGCTGGCAAACATTTACCCAGGAAGTGAGGTTTGTTTTAACAGTACTGCCAATTACACCTCTTCAGCATGAATCAGAAAAGTAAACAAAATAGATCTAGTATCTGGCTCATGTTAAGGAACTAGGGCTGCTGCAGCTCTGTGTATGATAGAGGATTACAACATGCCCTTTCACTTCCGCAACTTGAGATGAACACAGCCCCAGAGCTGGGATGAAAGCATCCTCTGTCAGTGACTGTAAAGGCCTTTTATGAAGTGAAATTGGACAGTCTCTATACAGTTCCTAGCTGACGCTGTTCATGAACGCAGAGTTTGCCTGCTACGAAAAGGTCATAAGAAAGATTGGTGAGGGCAATGGAAATGCCACACTGGTGTAGTGGGAAAGAAACTGAAGTCCATTCAGGAGAAATCTTACTCTTGGTGCCTTTAAGGGAGAGCTAGTTAAGTTCATGAGGGAGAAAGGGATAGACGGTTAGACCAATAGGGTTAGATGAAATGGAAAGGGAGAATAAAAGCAAAAAACTGCAGATGCTGGAAATCCAAAACAAAAACAAAAATACCTGGAAAAACTCAGCAGTTCTGTTGAAGAGTCATACGGACTCGAAACGTTAACTGTATTCCTCTCCGCAGATGCTGCCAGACCTGCTGAGTTTTTCCAGGTATTTTTGTTTTTGTTTTGGAAAGGAAGAATACTTGTGTCAAGCATAAACCCTGGCACAAAGCCGGTGTGCCTGTTTCTGTGCTGTATGTTCAATGTAACGATGATGTGCGCTCCAAATAATATTGGGAAAGTGCTTTATGGGGCAGGTTCAGCCTTGCTACACTTAACACACAAAATTGGAGACTGTCTGAGGTTGATGGGATCCCTGTTACATTAGTGAAATAGCTCCAAGATGAACACAAAATTCTCCCTTTAGGTTGGAACTGAACTGTCAAGAATGAGTTGATTTAAATTTTATGAGTTCTTTAGTTTTGGGATGCCCCAGTACATGCTGAACTTTCAGTCAATGCTTTTAAAAACTGGACAAACAGACTAATAAAATGACCACTGCAAATCATGTGACCTTTGGCATTTGATCTTCAGACAGTCCTAAGTCTCAAGTGACTATCTAATCAAATACAGATATTCACAGCCATCCAGCCAATTCACACACAATTCCAAACAAGGATAATTTTACCACCAATCAGGATTAATATTTTGGTAAGAAAATGAGCAAGTTACATAGTTCTTGGAAACTGAGAATTTAAATGCAGTAAAGGAGCAAAGTCATACAGGCCTACAGCACAGAAAAAGGCCCTTCGGCCCATCGAGTTTGCACCGGTCAAACAAGTACCTAACTATTCTAATTCCGTTTTCCAGTATAGGCCCATAAGCCTTGTATACCATGGCATAGCAAGTGCACATCCAAATACTCCTTAAATGTTATGGCAGTGAGTTCCAGATTCCCACTGCCCTCTGGGTGAAACAATTCTTCCTCACATCCTCTCTAAAGCTCCTGCCCCTTACCTTAAACCTATGCCCCCTGGTTATTGACCCCTCCACCAAGGGGAAAAGCTCCTTCGACCCTATCTATGCTCCTCATAATTTTATACACCTCAATCATGTCTCCCCTCAATCTCCTCTGCTCCAGGGAAAATAACCCCATGACACTAGGAGGTTCTGAGGAACAAAGGGACCTTGGCGTGTGTGTCCATAGATCTCTGAAGGCGGAGGGGCATGTTAGTGGGGTGGTGAAAAAGGCATATGGGACACTTGCCTTTATTAATCGAGGCATAGATTACAAAAGTAGGGAGATCATGTTGGAGTTATATAGAACCTTGGTGAGGCCACAGCTGGAGTACTGTGTGCAGTTCTGGATGCCACATTATAGGAAGGATGTGATTGCACTGGAGGGGGTGCAGAGGAGATTCACCAGGATGCTGCCTGGGATGAAACATTTAAGTTATGAAGAGAGGTTGGATAGACTGGGGTTGTTTTCGTTGGATTAGAGAAGACTGAGGAGCGACCTGATCATGGTCATGATCATGATTATGAGGGGCATGGACAGGGTGAATAGGGAGCAGCTGTTACCCTTGGTTGAAGGGTCAGCCACGAGGGGACATAAGTTTAAGGTGAGGGGCAGGAGGTTTAGGGGGGATGTGAGGAAAAACTTTTTTACCCAGAGGGTGGTGACGGTCTGGAATGCACTGCCTGGGAGGGTGGTGGAGGCAGGTTGCCTCACATCCTTTAAAAAGTACCTGGATGAGCACTTGGCACGTCATAACATTCAAGGCTATGGGCAAAGTGCTGGTAAATGGGATTAGGTAGGTAGGTCAGGTGTTTCTCACGTGTCGTTGCAGACTTGATGGGCCGAAGGGCCTCTTCTGCACTGTGTGATTCTGTGATTCTTTGATTCAGTCCATCCAATCTCTCCTCATAACTAAAACTCTCCAGCCCCGGCAACATCCTGGTAAATCTCCTCTGCACTCTCTCTAGTGCAATCACATCCTTCCTATAATGCGGATTCCAGAACCGCACGCAATACTCTAGCTGTGGCCTAACCAGCGTTTTATACACTTCCAGCATAACCTCCCTGCTCTTGTATTCTCTGCCTCTGCTAATAAAGGCAAGTATCCCGTATGCCTTCTTAACCACCTTATCTACCTGTCCTGCTACCTTCAGGGACCGGTGGACATGTACACCAAGGTCCCTCTGATCCTCGGTACTTCCCAGGGTCTTACCATTCATTGTGTATTCCCGTGCCTTGTTTGTCCTGCCCAAGTGCATCACCTCACACTTATGCGGATTATATTCCATTTGCCACTGATCAGCCCATCTGACCAGCCCGTCTATATCCTCCTGTAATCTAAGGCTACCCTCCTCACTATTTACCACCCCAACAATTTTCGTGTCATCCACGAACTTACTGATTAACCCTCCTACATTCAAGTCTAAATCATTTATATATTCCACAAACAGTAAGGGACCCAACACCGATCCCTGTGGGACCCCACTGGACACAGGCATCCAGTCACAAAAACACCCCTCGACCAACACCCTCTGCTTCCTGCCACTCAGCCAATTCTGGATCCAATTTGCCAAATTGCCTTGGATCCCATGGGCTCTTACCTTCGTTATCAGTCTCCCGTGCAGGACCTTCTCAAAAGCCTTGCTGAAGTCCAAGCAGACTACGTCAAATGCATTGTCCTCATCTACACATCTGGTCACCTCTTTGAAAAATTCAATCAAATTGGTCAGACACGACCTCCCCTTAACAAAACCATGCTGACTGCCCTTGATTAATTCCTGCCTCTCTAAGTGTAGATTAATTCTGTCCCTCAGAATTGCTTCCCCATCACTGAGGTTAGACTGACTGGCTTGTAGTTCCCTGGTTTATCCCTTCCTCCCTTCTTGACTAACAATACCACATTGGCTGTCCTCCAGTCCTCTGGCACCTCTCCTGTGGCCAGAGAGGTATTGAAAATTATTGCCAGCGCCCCTGCTATCTCCTCCCTTGCCTCACTCAACAGCCTGGGATACATTTCATCCGGGCCTGGAGATTTATCTACTTTTAAGCCTGCCAGACACTTAGAACCTCCTCCCTTTCTATGCTAATTTCTTTAATTATATCACAGTCCTTCTGCCTGATTTCCATACCCACGTCATCCCTCTCACTTGTAAACACCGACACAAAATATTCATTTAGAATCCTAACTACGTCTTCCGGCTCCACACACAAATTACCACTATGGTCCTTAATGGGCCCTACTCTTTCTCTAGTTATCCTCTTACTCTTAATGTACTTGTAAAATAACTTTGGATTTTCCTTTATTTTACCTGCCAATGTTTTTCCATGCCCCCTTCTGGCACTCCCAATTTCCTTTTTAAGTCCCCCCACTACACATTCTATAATCACCTAGGGCTTCTGCTGTTTTGAACCCTCGGTACCTGCCATAAGCCTCCTTTTTTCTCTTTATCTAATCCTATATATCTCTCAACATCCAGGGTTCCCTGGATTTGTTGGTCCCACCCTTTATCTTTACTGGAATATGTTGGTCCTGTACTCTCCCTATTTCCTTTTTGAATGAGTCCCACTGCTCTGATGCAGATTTACCTAAAAGTAGCTGCTCCCAGTCCCCTCTGGCCAAATCATATCTGATATTATTAAAATCGGCCTTCCCCCATTTTAGAGCTCTGACTTCTGGCGCATCCTTGTCCTTTTCCATAACAGCCTTGAATCTAATGGAGTTGTAATCACTATCTGCAAAATGTTCCCCCACTGATACCTCTACCACTTGCCCGACTTCATTCCCTAAAATTAAGTCCAGGACTTCTCTTGCAGGACCTTCTACGTACTGGCTTAAAAAGCTCTCCTGGATGCATTTTAAGAATTCCGCCCCCTCTAAACCTATCACACTATGACTAACCCAGTTAATGTTAGGGAGTTAGGTGTCAGTGTTGGTGCAGACTCGATGGGCCGAAAGGCCTCTTCTGCACTGTGTGATTCTGTGATTCTGTGAATGTTGGGGAAGTTGAAATCCCCCACTATTACTACCCTATTATTTTTACACTCCTCTGAAATTTCTACATATCTACATATCAGCTCTTCTATTTCTCTCTGACTGTTTGGGGGCCCATAGTACACTCCCAGCAATGAGATTGCTCCTTTTCTGTTTTTCAGTTCCACCCATATGGCATCATTTGAGGATCCTTCTAAGATGTCATCCCTCCTTACTGCTGTAATTGATTCCTTGATCAATATTGCGATACCCCCTCCTCTTTTACCACTTTCCCTGTCTCGCCTGAAAACCCCATATCCTGGAATATTGAGCTGCCAATCCTGCCCCTTTCTCAGCCATGTCTCTGTGACAGCAATGACATCATACTTACATATTTTAATTTGTGACCTCAACTCATCTGCCTTATTCGTCAGACTCCTTGCATTAAAATAAATACCATCCAACCTTGCCAAACTCCTTTGTGCTTTAACTGGCCTATAATTTCGATGCCTTCCAGATTCACTTGCTCTCTCTTCTAATTTTGGCTGTGCATCTCCCCCTGCTGAACCACCTCTTAGGATCCCATCCCCCTGCCAAGTGAGTTTAAACCCTCCCCAACAGCACTAGCAAACCTCCCCACAAAGATGTTGGTCCCATTCCGGTTCAGGTGCGACGCGTCCGCAATGTACAGGTCCCACCGCCCCCAGAAACGGTTCCAATGTCCCAGAAATCTAAAGCCCTCCCTCCTGCACCATCTCTCCAGCCACGCATTCCATCTGGACTAACCTTTTTCTATACTCACTAGCGCATGGCACAGGAAGTAATCTAGAGATTACTACCTTTGAGGTCCTGTTTTTTAACTTGTTTCCTAGCTCCCTAAATTCTGCTTGCAGGACCTCATCCATCTTTCCACCTATGTCGTTGGTACCAATATGTACCACGATCTCTGTCTGTTTGCCCTCCCCCCTTTAGAATGCCCTCCAGTCGTTCAGTGACATCCTTGACCCTGGCACCAGGGAGGCAACATACCAGCCTGGAGTCACGCCTATGACCGCAGAAACGCCTGCCTGTTCCCCTTACTATTGAGTCTCCTACCGCTATTGCTCTTCCCCTGTTCCCCCCCCCCCGCCCCGTGCAGCTGAGCCACTCACAGTGCCATAAGCGTGGCTGCACTCCCCAGAGGAACCGTCACTCTCACCATTTTCCAACACAGAAAAACGGTTCTCGAACGAGATGCACCCTGGGGATTTCCTGACTACCTGCCTGACACCTTTCTTCTGACTGATGGTCACCCATTCTCTCTCTGTCTGCACTTCCGTAAGCTGTGGGGTGACCACGTCTAAAAACCTGCTATCCACGAAACTCTCAGCCTCGCAGCTGCACCTCAGTGCCTCCAGCTGCCACTCAAGCACTGAAACTCAGAGCTCAAGTAGCTGCAGCTGGTGGCACTTCCTGCACACGTCGTCGGTCAGAGCGCAAGGAGCGTCTAGGACCTCCCACATGTTGCAGGCGGTGCATAACACGGGACTGAGCTGTCTTGCCATGCCACTAGTTGAAAGAAAAACCCCTTACTTTAAGTTAAATACAGTAAAAAAAGTTAAATTATTTATGTACTTCAGATAAAAACTAGAACCCTTACCTTTCCTTAGCTTAATCTATGTTAAACTGGAGAAAAACTGGAGAAAAAAGATCTGAGAGAATAAATTCATAAATCACTAAAAGTAGCTTGTAGGTTCATAGGGTCATAATTGAAATCAAGCCCCTGAGTTTATTTTGAAAAGTAGAGAAGATACATTAAACTTATATCAAACATTGCTTAGATTACACCTGGAGTGCTGGATATGGCTCCAGTCACCATTTTACAAAAAGGATATGAAGGCATTGGAGACGGTGCAAAAAATATACCAGAAATGCAAGGCTATATCTATCAGATAAGATGAACAAGCTGAGTCACAATTTTTTCTTGAAAAGAGAAGCTTGTTGGCTGACTGAGTGTTAAAAATTATGAAAGTTTTTGTAGTGTAAATACAGGACACAGAGGGGGAACTGTAACAATACTGACCTGCTGGGCTTTGTGGGGGTGGAGGTGCCAGTAGAGCCTGGGTACCTGAGAGCTGGGACTGTCTCACGTGCTGTGAATTTTAACCTCACAGGATTCTTCTTCTTAGGCAGTCCCTTGTATTTGAGGATGACTTGCTTCCACTCCGGTTCTGTGATGGCTGGTGAGTCCAATGCCTAATCTGCAGATTCTGCTAATTGTGGGGTAGGTAATGTTTGAAAGGTTAGGTGGATGAGTTACTTGGAGGTTTATGCTGTCTCTCAAATGCCTCGACTCCACCTCTGTGTTCTTGCAAAGTCTCTCGATATTTTCAGTACCTTTCTGAATGAAGCTTCTCCATTTTAGTAAGTCAAAAGCCAGAGACTCCCATGAGTTGATGGGGATGTTTTACCTCTACAGGGTATGTGTGACTACAATGCAGGTCTTCAGCACAACAGCTGGTGTGTTGTGGGGACCTGTAGGTTTTCGATTGTCCAGTGCACTCAGCCATTTTTTCATAACGTGGAATTAATTGAATTGACTTAAGACTGAAGTATGTGAAATTGGGAATTCAGGAGGAGGCAGAGAAGGATCATTGACTTGGCATTTCTTATAGATGTTCCGAACAATTCAGCCTAAACTTCTGATTGCACTGCCACCATTGAGAATTGTGATGTTCATGGAGTTTCCTCCTCTATTAGTTGTTTAATTGTCACCACCATTCACAACTGGACACGGAAAGACTTCAGAGCTTTGACCTGATCCTTGAAGAGAAGGCTGAGAGGAGATTTGGTAGAGGTATTCAAAATCATGAGGGGTTTGGGCGTAATAGAGAGACGGAAACTGTTCCCATTAGTGGAAGGATCAAGAATGAGAAGGCACAGGTTTAAGATAATTAGCAAAAGAAACAATGGCAATGTGTGGAAAAACATTTTCACGCAGCGAGTGGTTAGGAACTGGAATGCACTGCCTGTGGAGTCAGGTTCAATCGAGCAATCAAAATGAAATTGGATTGTTATCTGAAAAGGAAGAATGTGCAGGGTTACAGGGAGAAGGGGGGTGGGGTGGAGAATGGCACTAGGTGAATTGTTCATTTGGAGAACTGGTGCAGACATGATGGGATAAATGGCCTCCTATGCTGTAACAATTCTGTGATCAGTTGGTTGTGGAATTGCTTAGCTCTGTCTATAGCATGCTGCTTCTGCTGTTTAACACGCATGTAGCCCTGTATTGTATCTTCACCAATTTGACGGCTCATGTTCAGATATTTCTGCCCACAGCGCCCCAGAGATACCCAGTTTTGTGCTGCTAGATTTGTTCTGAATCTATTCCATTTACCACAGTACCAGTGCCACACATGGTGGAGCACGTTCATAGTATGATGATGGGACTCGGTCTCCACAGGAACTGTGGGGTGGTCACTTCTGTCATTGACAGATGTGTCTGAGACAGTTAGATTGGTGAAGACATGGTCAAATAGATTATCCCCTCAGGTTGGTTCTCTCATCACCTGCCACAAGCCTGATCTGGTGGTTATATTGTTCAGGGCTAAGCCAGTCCCATCAGTCTCCCACTTAGAGTACATTCTGTGTCCTTGCTACCTTCAGTGCTGCTTCCAAGTGGTGTTAAACATGGTGGAGTTTGGATTCATCAGTTGAGGGAGGGCCGCAATAACAAAAGATAGCCAAAGCAAGTGTTTTGCCACTGGTACACATCACTGAAATTAAATAGAGCAGATTTAACCTTTTTGAGTACTGAATGTATTTTGAAACTTGCGCAATTGTTAATTGTTTCAAATGATTTTTCTTTCATTTCATGAGGCTTCATGGTTTGCAATCAATGTTGAGGACTCCCAGGGCCACTCCCCTCAGAGTATATACCATACTATCCTCACTTTGGAGGGTCTGTCCTTTTGGTGGAACAGGGCAGAGGCAGGACTAGTGATGCAAGTCTGCAGGACGTTACCTGATGAGTCATCACATTCCCCTTCTGCCTCCGACAGTCCCATTCCCCATGCTCCTGCAATTGGTCATCTGACACTGTTTTGCTGCACTGCATAGAAAATGAACTGAGTGGATGATTCTTGACTGTCAATCAACCAGCTTTTTCTTTCCTATCTCCAGTCCTAGAGCATTGTGCTGAGTCCAGAGCACTTATGGTCATTTTATAGCTATAAATGATCCCAGATATTGGCAAATCATTGACCACAGAATGTTCTATAGACTGTCGCCCATTTAGAATTGGATTTAGATTGCCCGATTCTATTTCATATACAGCCATCAGAAAGAGGAGATTTTTATCCCATCACTAAGGGATGGATTTTAACTTAGCACAAGTGTCCAAATTTCCTACACTCCATACCCCCATTGCTTAGGTGCTCATTCATACATGTTTTGCATAGCTTATGCAAATCATAGAAATATGATTTTTTTTGCAAGAGTAAAATCTGAAGAAAACCAACTACACAAAGTAAACAACTAAATATCTTTATTCAAAATCTCTAATAGATAAAAAGACAATGCACTGATCAACCAGATTTTGTAAATATTAAGATTATGCAACAATACATTCTGTCATTCTTCAGCCATTAGAATTTCCATTCAGTGTGAGCAAAGCCATGCAAGATCAATCCCTTCATCATAAAATGATTTTAAAATTAACTTATCAATCCTTACTGATACAATGCCAAGCATGATTTCCTTATACTGTTTCTAAAATATCTTTGGCAAAGCATGGTTTCTGTACTCCGAAAGTGTCTTGATTTCAATATAAGAAACATTACTTGGCATGTACAACACAAAGGAATTACATCATTTAAAAGGAGCTGCATATTCCATAATTTCACACAGAGTTACATAAATTGGGACACTGCCACCAACAATCTGTTAAATATAGGCTGTGCATCTGTCAAGTCTTGGTCCTGTTGCCATGGTTCAGAGGTAACACACTCACCTGAGTCAGAGGTCATGGGTTAAAATTCCACTTCAGAGAGTTGAACACAATATCCAGGCTGATGTTCCACTGGAGTATTGAGGGTGTACTGCACTGCTAGAGGTGCCAACTTTATTATGAGAAGTGGAACTGAGGCTCTATCTGCCCTCTCAAGTAGACTTACAAGAAGCCATAGCAGTATTTCTAAGAATACTTCTTTAAGGTTTACTCTTACCCTAAACTGGTATCCCAGCAAAATTAATCCCTCAGTCAAGAACTAAGAACAGATTTTCCAGTCATTTGTCTCAGTGCTTTTTGTGGGACCATGTGTAGAAATTGGCTGGCATGTTTCCTACATTAAAGTACAGTCACGTTGTATTGACGGAAAAACACTTAGGGACATCCTGAGGCTGTGAAAGGCACTAAGTAAATATAAGTCTTTCTAATTGCATCCATTGGTTGCTCTGTGCAGCTCCACTCCATTACCTAGGAGCCTATGTGCCTCCTCAGTGAGCAGCTAGGCTGGGGATCAACCCATCACCACTTTAAACAGAAAATACAATTAATTTCTCTTGGAATATGCAAATTACATAAAAGGTTTAACTAAGAAGGCAAAATGCTACTCAAATAAACTAATTAACTCGTCACAATGATCATAAGTGGAAAAAGCATGCAAAAAGTGAGACAAAAAGCATCCCGATTTTCAGATTAATGTATAGTTGTGTGCCACTGTTTCCAATAAATGATATTCTTCCATCAACTGCAGGATAAACCCGTTGCATTTGTTTGATGTAGTCTGAAACAACTGAATAATCAGTGTCACCTACAGAAGCAAAAAAATTCTTGTTAAAATAACATTCATATAAATACTAGCAGAGACCCGTAAAACATTTATGGTGAAATTAGTATCTTTATTGCAATTGTACTTCTTTAAATCCCCATCTTGTGCCATTCCATCCTTCCCATGACATCCATCTCAGGCCATATCCAACCCATTGCTTTCATCTCTCTCATATCATCCCCATTCCAAACCCCTATCTCACCCCTTCTTCCTATGCAATCTCACCCCCGTCTCATATCTCTCATGCCTCAAACCCCTCCAATGCTGCCTCCCCCAATACTGTTTCCCCCAATTTCCCCCCCCCCACCAAGCATGCTATTCCCCTCTGTGCCATTTCCTGCCCCCTCCCATGCCATCATCCTCCCTCCAGCCACGGGAACTTTGTTGTTGGCTCTCCGTACCTGCCACTTTTTTTTCCTCCACCAATTTCCCTCCCAACCCACTGCTATCACCACCAACCATTGGAAGCCAATGTTCATCAAATGCTTCAGTTGTCCTTATGGTCCATGTGCTTTGCCCACCAAATCAACCCATTGGCAATCAGAAAAGTGTGGTCAGACAAAAACTGCAAATTATTATTATAGATTGGTAATAAATGGCTGGTGATTTGAACACCAATTGAAAATGTGTGTGTACCTGTGTTGTGTTTCAGGTTTTTGTTCTTCAACATGGTGAACCCATCTCCACCTCCAGCAATATAAGAGTTAACAGCTATTTTGTAAACTTTGGAGTCTTTGAGCGGTTCATAGTGTGGCACACGGCAGGCTGAGCAGAGAACATCCAGTCTGGCCACTCTGTGACCCGGCCTTTTACTCAGGTCGAACTCCACCCGGACACCTAAGAAAATGAATCACGTCAGTCTTGGCAGCAAGGAGAGAATTAACATTACAAACAATCACGTTTGGGATACTGTGTGCCCCTGAACCCGTTCACTTTAACTCCCTCCCACCTGGACTCCTCCTTTCCCTCTGAACCCTTCCCCTCCCATTCACTTCTGATAAATGATATTCTTCTACTGACTTCAGGATGATGTCACTTCATTTCTCTGTGATATGCATGTCATAGGATCTCAGTTTACATATTTCAAGTGGCTTCCCACCTAAAATGTCAGGCTCTCTGACCATTCTTTTCAGGGCCCTAGGCAAGATATCAACAATGGAGTGCCACCATTTTCAGGCCACAATCTCCTTGTTCCCGCCGGGTTGAAATACTTAACATCAGTCTTAATGGGTGAAGTTTGACTGTTGTTGATGTGCTGGCATGAGGAACTGAGGAACTGTTTGGATTCCTTTGCAGTCAGTTGGTGCCCAATGAGAGCTTTTGCTGGCTCTTGTAGTCTTCTTTCTCCTCCCCTCTCACTCTCATTGCAAGCTTAAGGGAAGACTAGATATTTCATCTAAAGAGTGTGGGGAGATCAGAGAGGTAACAATAGGGCAGAACTTCTCAGAAAGTACTCCAGGTATGGTCTAATCAGGGCTTTATGTATCTGAGGCATGACTTCAATTCCCTTGTATTCTAGGCCTCTAAGTAAAAAAGCCAACATTCCATTGGCCTTTTTGATTACTGTTTGGACCTGTTCATGATATTTTAACAATCGATGTACCCGAACCCACCCCCTCTCTGACTCAGTATTTGTTTCCTTGGGATGTTCAACATGTCGACCTCTCCCTCAACTGTAAATACCGAGACAAAGTAATTATACAGCATATCCCCCATTTCCTTATTTTCACTGACAATATCACCATTATCAGCTTTTAAGGACTCCACATTGCTCCTGATGTCTCACTTTTTCTGAATATAATTGTAAACTTTTTATCTGTTGAATTTAATGCTGCTGCCAGTCTCTTTTCATATTCCCTTTTTGTAGCTCTTGCTATCTTTTAGTCACCCTCCGATGTTCATTGTATCTTTCTGATTTGCCAGGATCTGTGCTAGTTTTTGCATTTTTCTGCTTTTTCTTTTAATTTTATGTTGTTTCTTATTTCTTCAGTTGCTCATGTCTGCTTTTTTTTGACAAGTAGAGCTCATGCCCCTTGGGGGTATAAAGTGATTCTATAAAATGTCAAATTCTTTTTTGAACAACCCCCAATCATTAACAGATTTGCCCAGTTTAATGTGGACAGTCTCTGTCTGAACACTTTAAAGTCAGCCTTACCTAAATCTAGAATCTTAGTGGCTGTTTTGCATTTCTCCCTTTCAAATACTGTCAACACAATCTTCATATGATCACACTTAGATAAATGCTTACTCATTGTAAGGCTGCTAACCAACATTCCCTCTAATCTTTTTCAGTGTACATAGGCCATTAATTTTTTTGTGCTAAACATATCTGCATAACTTACAGGGAACATTGCAGTTATCAAATCTGCCCATTAACTATTAATAAATCCAATATTGCATGCTCCCTTGCTGGTTCTATATTGTTGCATAAAACTATCTGGACACACTCAAGAAATTCATTATCTTTCTGACATGTGCTAGTTTGTTTATTCCAGTCTCTATGGGAGTCAAATATCCCCCATTAAAACCATTCTGCCTTTGCTACATGTTTTCACAATCTCTGTATTTGTACAATATACCACTTCACGGCAGTTATCAGGCAAGCTATACACAATTCCCAGTACAGCTTTAGATCCTTTTCTATTTCTTAATTCTACCCATAAAGTCTCCATTGGCTGCTTACCTCTTCATCATCACTGAAGTGATTTCATCCTTAATTACGAAGGCTACTCTTTCCTGTAGACATTATAACCTGACTGTTATAACTTAACTTGCAGCCACCTCTCAGCAATGATTATCATGTCGTACCCTCCAAGTTGAATGAAGAATTTGTGTTTGCTATTCATTCAATTTGTTCTTTATTATGCTATCCATTTGTATAAAGAGCATTTATCTGCATCACATCCTAACCTGTCCTTCTGCTATAACGTTTTACTCCCATGGGCAGAATTTTCTCGTCAGCGCACGGGTGTGGGCCCTGCTCGCCGACATGTAAAATGACGCGCGGTGACGTCGGGCGTGTGTCCCGATGCTTCCGTGCTTCATTCCGATCTTTCGTTCAGCCGGCGTGCACCGGAGTCCGCCAAACTGTCAAAGGCCTGTTAAGGCCATTAATACAGTAATTAACCAAATTGACAGGGCTGCCTGTTCAACCTTATGTGACACTGTCATATGAGGGGACATGTGTAAATGATTTTTAACTTTCTTTTTTTCCAACTTTCAAACTGAACTTAATCTCCCTGAGGCAGCTCCATGCCCCCGATTCTCCCTCCTCCCGTACAGGTAGCTGGCTTTCCCATGTAAAATGGCGGGGTGCAGCCGATCGCAGGCAGCAATCAGCTCCGCGCCCATCTGCGCCCGCTCCCAACCAGCCCGCCTGGC
Source organism: Cetorhinus maximus (assembly GCF_964194155.1). Lineage (NCBI taxonomy): Eukaryota > Metazoa > Chordata > Chondrichthyes > Lamniformes > Cetorhinidae > Cetorhinus > Cetorhinus maximus. The sequence continues at coordinate 35,878,944 of NC_135892.1, read as the reverse complement.
AGGTAGAAGATTCTGCCCCATGTTTTTATTTCTCTCTCGGCTTAATTTTTTTCAAATTCTTTCAAGGGACGTGGGAATCGCTGGGCAGGCCACCATCTTTGTTGCCCATCCCTAATTGCCCTTGAGAAGGTGGTGATGAGCTGCCTTCTTGAACCACTGCAGTCCATGTGGTGCCGGACTCCCACAGTGCTGTTAGGGAGGGAGATCCAGGATTTTGACCCAGCGACAGTGAAGGAACAGCGATATATTTTCAAGTCAGGATGGTGTGGCTTGGAGGGGAACTTGCAGGTGGTGATGTTCCCACGCATCTGCTTTCCATGTCCTTCTAGGTGGTATAGGTCACGGGTTTGGAAGGTGCTGTCGAAGGAGCCTTGGTGAGTTGCTGCAGTGCATCTTGTAGGTGGTACACACTGCTGCCGCTATGTGTTGGTGGTGGGGGCAATGGATGTTGAAGGCTGATGCTTGGGGTGCCAATCAAGTGGGATGCTTTGCCCTGGATAGTGTTGAGCTTCTTGAGTGTTGTTGGGGCTGCACTCATCCAGGTAAGTGGGGAATATTCCATCACACTCTTGACTTGTGCCTTGTAAATGGTGGACAGGCTTTGGGGAGTCAGGAGCTGAGTTACTTGCCACAGGATTCCCAGCCTCTAACCTGCTCTTGTAGCCATAGTGTTTATATGGTTGTTCCAGTTCAGTTTTTGGTCAATGGTAACTCCCAGGATGTTGATAATAGGGGATTCAGCAATGGTAATGCCATTGAATAACAAGGGGAGACAGTTAGAATCTCCTGTTAGAGATGGTCATTGCCTGGCACTTGTGTGGCACAAATGTTACTTGCTACTTGTCAGCCCAAGCGTGAATGTTATCCAGGTCTTGCTGCATATGGACACGGACTGCTTCAGTTTGTGAGGATTCATGAATGATGCTGAACATTGTGCAATCATCAGCGAACATCCCCACTTCTGACCTTATGATGAAGGGAAGGTCATTACTTTAATTTTTTAATTTTCCCTTTACCAGTAGCCTCGAAGGCACAATTTATAGTCATAGTGTTATAACAGCACAGAAGGAGACCATTCAATGCAACAAGTCCATGTTGGCTCTCCATAGAGCAACCCAGTCAGTTCCATTCTCCTGCTCAATCTCCATGTCCTGTAAGTTTATTTCCCTTAAGTGCCTATCCAATGAAATCATTGATCTTTTCACTTCCACTACCCTTGTAGGCAGTGAGCTCCAAGTTATTGCCACTTATAGCATAAAAAAAATCTCATCCCCCTGTGTCTCTTGCCCAAAGCACTAAATCTGTGTCCCCTGGTCCTTGTACCATCAGGTAATGGGAACAGATTTTTCTTTGTCTACCTTATCTAAACATGTCATAATCTTATCCATCTCTATTAGTTCTCCCTCAAACTCCTTTGCTCCAAGGAAAACAACCCCAGCTTCTTCAATCTAACCTTGTAACCAAGTTTGCTGTTACTCTACTTTCTTCCGTTATGCTTGTTTTGGAGCCATAATTTAGACTAACTTTCCACCTGAACCCCCTGCCTCCAACTCCTCCTCGTCTATTTACTGGTTTAAAGTGCTTGTGACCGCCCTATTTATACTTGCTGGTAAGACACTTGGCCCAGCCTTGTTCTGCTGTGGAGCCTGTTCAAATGGTACAGTGACCTTCTGTCCCAGTTCTGGTGCCAGTATCCCATGAAATGGAATCCCTCTTTTCCATACCTTTAACCATGTGTTTACCTCCCTAATCGGCTCACCTGCAGGTTCAATCTATTCCCAGAATGGCAATAGGGGTCCTATATATGAGATAGGCTCCCAATTTTCATATGAAGGCACTTCAGATACCCCATGGATAAAACTGACCATGGGCAAATGCTTGTGTTTACAAAGTGGTAAATCTGCTGACCCCATTTTGAGGAAGTTGTTTTTCAACAAGTTAAAATTGGTTCCACAATTATAAATCTGCATATTTGCAATGTGAACCCCAGCCAAGGAGTATGATTCCTTAATAGATGTAAAGTAATTAACAACAATGGCATAAGAGGTATGAATGATTGCTGAGTGGTTTTTTTTGGAGAGATCAGCTGTCATATCGTAGCAACAATTGGCTTGTATGGTAATGCTGTGTTCAACACTGGAGAATGACCTTACCAGCCACCTGCAGGAACTCTCCTGTGTTCTGTCCATATCTCCTGACAGAATGCTCAAAAGCATCTCTTAAAGTTGAACCGTAGACTGTAAGCAGATCAACAGTACCTCCAAATGGTAAAACAGTTAAAAGACTTTCTGCTAGTATTGTTCCTGTGTGTAGGGAAAAAAGATGAACCCATTAAGTTATTTGACAGGAATGGAGGAATACAGTGTGCACCATCTACAAGGTGCACTGCAGGAATTCAACAAGGCTCCTCAGACGGCACCTTTCAAACCCACCACCACTACCATCTAGAAGGACAAGGGCAGCAGATAGATGGGAACACCACCACCTGGAAGTTCCCCTTGAAGCCACTCACCATCCTGACTTGGAAATATATCACCGTTCCTTTACTATCACTGAGTCAAAATGCTGGAACTCCCTTCCTACAGCACTGTGGGTGTACCTACACCACATGGCCTGCAGTGGTTCAGGAAGGCAGCTCACCACCACCTTCTCAAGGGTAATTAGGGATGGGCAATAAATGCTGCCAGTGAAGCCCACATCACATGAATGAATTAAAAAAAGGATTATTTTAGTCACTGATAAGTCTCCCCTCGGCCCTCACTTTCAGCTTCTAACATTCATTTAGTTGGGTTTTTATATCCCAAACTGGAGAGCTTTACATTTCAAATTCACTTATTTGCTATCTTGTCTTCAAATATTTAACCAGTTTTTTTTCAAAGGACACAGTTGACACTGTGGCAACTTTACTTTATGGCAAAGTATTCATGAAACTCCAACGCACTGTGTAAAGAAATTTTTCTCAACCTCTCTCCTCATTCTCTTACTAATAATTCTGAATTGTAGACTTATCATTGAATCTTCAAACAGGGGATATAATCTTTCTGATTATTCAATTTCTATTTGATCTTCTCTGCTCCAGTGAGAATAGTCTCAGTTCCAGGGTATCAACCTGGTGAATTCACATTATATGCTCCTTTTGATATTAATGCCTTTTCTATAATGAGGCACCCTAACTGGTAACTAGGGCTACACTAGCTGTGGCCTAACCAACATTTTATACAAATTTATCATTACTTCTTTATTCTTGTACTCTGTAGCCCTATTTATGAAAAACATGATGTTGTTGCCCCTCTTAATGTTTAATTCATTCACATTTTCACTTCAGGGAATGTTGTATATAAACCAACAGTTTTCAGTAATCATCTGCCAGCTTCCCCGTCTTTCACTTTGTCGCTTTGTTCCATTCATTGTTCTTAGTTCCAAAACATAGTATTTCACAAGTATCTACCACCTGTTTGCTTTCTTCCACAGCAACAACTTAAGAAAATCTTGTTGGGTGCTTCACAAGAGTGTAATCAGACAAAAAATCTATTAACATCTTAATATTTTCCTTAAGCCTTTAGTGATCCTCTTCATTGTTTACCAAGCCCTTATTTTTGTCATCAGCAGGTTTTGAGATTCCTGAACTCAAGTTCAAATTATCCACACATATGGAGGAAAAAAGTGGACCAAGCACTGACCCCTGGGATATTCCACTGCCAACTTGCTCTAATCTATGCAATATCCATTTAACCTTATTTGGTATCAAACAGCTTTCAATCCATGCTGCTACATTTTCTCTTATTCTTTAAGTTTGAATTTTCTAACAACTTGCATTTATATAGCTTTCATGTAACAAAACTTCTCAAACCTCTTGTTAGATGTCTTATCTCACAACTTCTGAAAGGTCATATAAAATCCATCTATCACATTCCCTTTATCTAGCCAATCAGTTCATTGAAAAATTATTAAATTTGTCAATCAAAACTTGCCTTTAACAGAGATATACTGGTTGTTGTTGATTAATCCATGCATTTTTAAATGCTTACTAATTTTAATTCAAATCACAGTTTCTAAGAATTTGTCACAAATTACATTAGACTATTGAGTAAGATGATCTTATGGTTACACCATGTAAAATTTGCTCTGAAAAATGTAGCTGTTACCTTAGCAGCAGCATTCCTTAAAAGAACTGGTAGGCCTCAACATTCTGGTTAGCATATCTGCCCTTTGTCTGGAGCAGGAAGGTAAGGGATGGGGAGAGGGGGTGTGAAGCGGGAGGTGCATAGTGTAACAATGTGCAGCTTGTAAATTAGAAGAGATTGTGCGATGTGAGAAGTTTGGATTAGGTAGGAATATATTGTCATCCTCAATAGTTTCAACCCCATTACTGGCCACAGCTTCAGTTGTGGCCACACCAGTGATTGCCTCATCCCTTTCCTCCAGGTGCTGTCCAAAACATTGAGGCCTACCAGTGTCTACTAAAGACTGCTGCCAGGATAGTGAGCATTCATCAACATGATGTGCTGAGCATGGTTGCACACAAACTGTACATTCAGCGTGTGGTAATCTTTGTGATTGCAGTACATTTCACCATTGAGCAGCCACAGAGCCACGTGTGTACGATTGGTGGCAGCCTGCACTATGGGGAAGCCCACTATCCTGGCAAAGAAATGCTGTTCTATCTGCTTCTCTCTGTTTAGAGAGAACACAATGAAATCCCCTCTCCTGGTAAAAATAACCTCTGTCAGTTCTCCAGATATTCCAATGGCAATAACCAGAAATGTTGAGACATTCGCCATTGTTGCGGAAGAAATCTTGACCCACACAGTACTTAGGTTTAAACTTAGGATGGATAGAAGTACACAGTCTGGGTTGTTGGCATCAAACAGGTTCTGTTTATAGCTGTTAAATATCCAATACTTAAAGGTAATAAGGTGAACAGGTGCTGGGTGTTGATTTTTTTAATTATACTCAATTAATATATAAGGACGAGTCAGCCAGCACTGGCTGTCTCCCTCCATGTCTTTTAGCTTGGTGGCCCTGTGGATCATGTCCATGTCTTGTGGGAAGTACCATGATCACAGAATCACAGAATCACACAATGCAGAAGAGGCCCTTTGACCCCTCGAGTCTGCACCGACACGTGAGAAACACCTGACCTATCTACCTAACCCCATTTACCAGCACTTGGCCCATAGCCTTGAATGTTATGACGTGCCAAGTGCTCATCCAGGTACTATTTAAAGGATGTGAGGCAACCCACCTCCACCACCCTCCCAGGCAGCACATTCCAGGCCGTCACCACCCTCTAGGTAAAAAGGTTTTTCCTTACATCCCCCCCAAATCTCCTGCCCCTCACCTTGAACTTATGCCCCCCTGTGACTGACCTTTCAACTAAGGGGAACAGCTGCTCCCTATCCACCCTGTCAATGTCCCTCATAGTCTTGTACACCTCGATCAGGTCGCCCCTCAGTCTTCTCTGCTCCAACGAAAGCAACCCAAATCTATCCAACCTCTCTTCATAACTTAAATGTTTCATCCCAGGCAACATCCTGGTGAATCTCCTCTGCACCCCCTCCAGTGCAATCACATCCTTCCTACAATGTGGTGACCAGAACTACACACAGTACTCCAGCTGTGGCCTTACCAAGTTTCTATACAACTCCAACATGACCTCCCTACTTTTGTAATCTATGCCTCGATTGATAAAGGCAAGTGTCCTATATGCCTTTTTCACCACCTCACTAACATGCCCCTCCGCCTTCAGAGATCTATGGACACACACGCCAAGGTCCCTTTGTTCCTCAGAACTTCCTAGTGCCAAGCCGTTCGTTGGATACTTCCTTGTGAAATTACTCCTTACAAAGTGTATCACCTCACACTTTTCAGGGTTAAATTCCATCTGCCACTTATCTGCCCATTTGACGATCCCATCTATATCTTCCTGTAGCCCAAGACACTCAACCTCACTGTTAACCACCCGGCCAATCTTTGTGTCATTCGCAAACTTACTAATCCTACCCCCCACATAGTCATCTATGTCGTTTATATAAATGACAAATAATTGGGGACCCAGCACAGATCCCTGTGGTACGCCACTGGACACTGGCTTCCAGTCACTAAAGCATCCTTCCGTCAGCACCCTCTGTCTCTTACAACTAAGCCAATTTTGAATCCGCCTTATCAAATTACCCTGTATCCCATGTACATTTGCCTTCTTTATATGTCTCCCATGTGGGAGCTTGTCAAAGGCTTTGCTGAAATCCATATAAACTACATCAACTGCACTACCCTCATCTACACACCTGGTCACCTCCTCAAAAAATTCAATCAAATTTGTCAGGCATGACCTCCCTCTGACAAAGCCATGCTGACTATCCCTGATCAAACCTTGCCTCTTCAAGTGGAGATAGATTCTCCCCTTCAGAATTTTCTCCAATAGTTTCCCTACCATTGACGTGAGACTCACAGGCCTGTAGTTCCCTGGCTTATCTCTACAACCCTTCTTAAATAGCGGAACCACATTAGCTGTTCTCCAGTCCTCTGGCACCTCCCCCGTGGCCAGAGAGGAATTAAAAATTTGGGTCAGAGCCCCTGCGATCTCCTCCCTTGCCTCCCTCAGCAGTCTGGGACACTGATCATCTGGACCTGGAGATTTGTCCACTTTTAAGCCTGCTAACATCTCCAATACCTTGTCACTCCCTATATCAATTTGCTCAAGAACCTCGCAGTCTCTCTCCCCGAGTTTCATACCTTCATCCTCATTCTCTTGGGTGAAGATGGATGTGAAGTATTCATTCAACACTCTAGCGATGTCCTCTGGCTCCACCCATAGATTGCCCTCTTGGTCCCTTATGGGCCCTACTCTTTCCATGGTTATCCTCTTCCCATTGATATACTTATAGAATATCTTGAGATTTTCTCTACTGTTACCAGCCTGAGCTTTCTCATCCCCTCTTTGCTCTCCTAATTGCTTTCTTAAGCTCCACTCTGCACTGTCTGTACTCCACTAATGCCTCTGCTGATTTGCTTCCCTTATACCTGCTAAAAGCCTCTCTTTTCCTTCTCATCGTAACCTGAATATCTCTGGTCATCCATGGTTCTCTGGGCTTGTTACTCCTTCCTATCACCCTAGAGGGAACATGTTGAGCCTGTACCCTCCCAATTTCCTTTTTGAACGCCTCCCTCTGCTCCTCTGTAGATTTCCCCACTAGTAGCTGTTCCCAGTCTACCTTGGCCAGATCCTGCCTTATTTTACTAAAATCCACTCTCCCCCAATCCAAAACATTTTTTTGCAACTTGTCTATTTCTTTGTCCATAACAGCTTAAACTGCACCATGTTGTGGTCGTTATCACTAAAATGCTCCCCCACCACCACCTCAGCCACCTGTCCGGCTTCATTCCCCAGAATTAGGTCCAGCACTGTGCCATCCCTTGTTGGACCCTCTACATATTGACCTAAAAAGTTCTCCTGTACACATTTCAAGAAATTGACTCCATCCAAGCCCTGAACACTATGTCTATCCCAATTAATGTTGAGAAAGTTGAAATCACCTAATATAATTACCCTATTGTTATTGTTTTTACGCACCTCTGCAAATTGCGCACATATTTGCTCCTCAATTTCCCGCTGACTATCTGGGGGTCTATAATAAACACCTAACAATGTGGCTGCTTCTTTTTTATTCCTAAGCCCTACCCACAAAGCTTCATTCGATACCCCCTCCAAGATATCATCTCTCTTTACTGCAGTAACTGACTCCTTAACTAATAATGCAATGCCTCCTCCTTTTTTACCCCCTCCCCTGTCTCGCCTGAAGATTCTATATCCCGGAACGTTGAGCTGCCAATCCTACCTCTCCCTCAACCACGTCTCAGTGATGGCTACTATATCACAATTCCACGTGTCAATCCTCACCCTTAACTCTTCCGTTTTACCTGTAATACTCCTGGCATTAAATTAGAGGACATCCAGCCTTGCCTTATTTCCTTGAAACTTAATGCAGCTGTACTCCCTCTGACTTAATTGTTTTACTGTATTATGATGTGTCCCTATTCTGCTAACATTCTGTGTCACCTTCCCCTGCTGAATTAGTTTAAACTCCTCCCAACAGCACTAGCAAACCTGCCCGCAAGGATGTTAGTCCTGCTCTGGTTCAGATGTAGACTGTCCCGCTTGTACAGGTCCCACCTTCCCCAAAAACGGTCCCAGTGATCCAGGACTCTAAAACCCTCCCTCCTGCACCAACTCTTAAGCCACGTATTCATCTGCGCTATTCTCCTAGTTCTGAGCTCCCGTGTTGTAGGCTGCACCCCCTTTTTGGTAACTTTAAAAGTTTTTTGCTTTTGTTTTTGTTTTATTTGCACTTCAGTCCCACACTCCTGATCTATGGGCACCCGGCACTGATAAGGGCAGGGAGTGTGGAGGACCTCCTCGTGAACCTGCTCCTAGGTCTGGTCAAGTTGGCCATCAACAGATCTAGACAGTGGGCGATCGAGGGGGTCGTCTGGCCTGACTGTCTGCCCCATTTCCGCAGCTACGTTCGTGACCGGGTGTCCCTGGAGAGGGAGCACGCAGTGTCTACGGCACAACAGAGGCCTTCCATGCTCGGTGGGCATGGCGGGGCCTGGGGTGCTTTATCAACCCCTTTAATCACATTTTGGTTTAATGTTTGTAAGTTTCCTTTAACATTTGACTTTCAGTTTGCAGTGTCCCTTTAAGGGGCTGCATCTTGTTTTGTCCCTTGTTTTTCCCTAATTTATTTTAATTGGCTTGATCAAAAGAAAAGCACTGGTTGTCTTCCTCCATGCCTTTTAGCTTGGCATGGTGGGGTTTCCTGTACAGGCTGCTGCTGCACACCTTTCACTTCCTTGCCCTTGCCTGCCACCCAGATGCACTCTGGCGTGCCTTGTTGCCATCCAGTGGTGGAGGTCCCCAAGGGCTCCCTAAACGAGAGGCTGCCCCCTTTCCACTGGGGACCTGGGGTGGAGGGTGTTTCATGCGGCAGTCCCGTACAACCGTAGGTCGTCTCAGTTCTCAGATTTCCAGCATTTTGCGGCCTTGTAGAATCTGTGGCCCATGTCTCTGTAGGGTGTTGTAGGCTGCACTCCCCTTTCAGTTATTTAAAAAAACCTTTTGCTTCTGTTTTGTTTGCACTTCAGCTCCACGCTCCTGATCTTCAGACACCCAGTGTGGAGGGGGGCGGGGAAGGAGGAGGACCTCCTCATGAACCTGCTCCTAGGCTTGGCCAAGTTGGCCATTAACAGGTCCAGGCAGTGGGCGATGAGGGGGTCATCCGGCCTGACTGTCTGCCTCTCTTCCATGGCTGGTATCCTTGGAGAGGGGGCATGTGGTGTCTATTGGCAGTATAGAGGCCTGTGCTCGGTAGGTACCACGGGGACTGAGGTGCTTTATAGATCCTTTTGATCACATTTTAATTTGACATTTGTAAGTTTCCTTTAATATTTGACTTTCTTTTTGCAGTATCCCTTTAAGGGGCTGCTTCTTGATTTGTCCCTCGTTTTACTAATTTAGTTTAATTGGTTTCTCAAAAGACTAGCATTGTCTGTCTCAAAAACAAAAAAATGCTGGAAAAACTCAGCAGGTCTGGCAGCATTTGTGGAGAGAGAAACAGAGTAAACATTTCGAGTCTGCATGATTCTTCTTCAGGGCACTGGCTGTTTCTTCTGTCACCTCTGTAGCGGGCAATTGACAGTCTCTACCTAAGCATCCAGGTTTCTTGTATCCTTCACATCCAGGCTTGGGAGTTAGCCAACATTGGTAGCAGAGAATGGGTTCCTGAAACTGAAGACTGGGGGCTGAGATTTACTTCCAGACAGAAGGTTAGAATTGCAGTTAATGTTTTTGAAAGAAGATTGTAATTGCCAACTGTTTGAAGAAAGATGACTGAAACCAGGTGTAAGATGGCAGGATATGATTTTACACCACTGTTTTGTGAAACCAAACCTTATGATCAATGAGGTCGAGGCATGGACATGGATTACATCCCTGCTGAAAAGAAAGCAAGAGCTAGCTCCACGACTCCTACTTCCTGCCAGGAGCAAGGTCCGCCACAAACTGTTCTTGGAAATAGACACTCAGGGCCTGAACAATGACGAAGGTTTGGACGACCTCTTAATATTCATGGATAAAATTTATATGAAAGATGACATATTGAATGCCTATGAGGCTTGGCTGGACTTTGGCAAATTTAGAAAAATGGATGATTCGTCCATAGAAGAATACATCATGGAGTTTAAGCGACTATATGCAAGATTGCAGTGATTTCACGTTGAAATTCCTAAATCAGTCCTTACCTTTAAATTATTGGACTGTGCTAGAATATCAAACATTGATAGGCTTTTGGTTTTAACCGGAATTAGATTTAAAGGGAGAGAAAAACACTTAAGGATCAAGTGTCCAAAGCCTGGGAAAGCATTCATTTCCGGCCACTTTTATGATGCAAATGGGCTCTTCAGCAGTGACATAAAAGATGGAGGATACTATGCTAGCAGCATTTTTGGACTGTTCAAATATGTTCAAGCACCCAAACATATGACAGAAAAATTACAAACAATGAGTACAAGGACAGAGACCCTTTTGGGAGCTATAACAGATGGTGGAAATCGGGCAATTGGAAGGAGGATAATTCCCAGAAATAACCAAGGGGTGGTCAACAAGTGCTTCAGATACGGATCTAAGTATCATTATGTGTTGAATTTCCCTGAAATGAAAGGCAGAGTTTTTGAGAACATGACATCAAAGGTACAGAAGGCAAGAGAACAATGCCGACCAATCAGAAGGAGTCGTATTAGTTACCAAAAGTTTTAGTCCGGTAATGAGTATCCCAGTTGCAGATTCAGTCAATTGTGCATTCTAGACAGTGGGTGTATGTCCACAGTATGTGGAGTAGGCTGGCTAAACTGTTATATGGATTTTTTAAGGAAGACTGCAGTAAAGTCAAAGGACATGACAGTTCTACTTGTTTCAGATTTGGTGACAGTAACATGTTAAAATCACTAAAAAGAATAGTAATTCCGTGTAAAATAGCAACGGTAAATTGCTTTATTGGTACTGATGTTGTATCGAGTGAAATACCTTTAATGTTAAGTAAGCCTACAATGAAAAATGCTCAAATGAAGTTAGACATGGAGAATGATAAAGCCATTGCCTTTGGAAAATCTGTAGATTTGCAACTCACGCAGTTGGGACATTATTCTATTCCTTTAAGGCTTATCATCTCTAGACAGAATGATAAAGAGATATTAATGGCAGCTGGGGATAAGGATTTAAGGGAGTAGAAGCAAATTTTTACTAAACTAAATCAACAACTTGCGCAACCCTCGGGCCATAGGTTGAAGTTTCTGTTAAAGGATGCGGGGGGTACTGGATGAGGAATACACTAGGCTTGTCGAGAATATTAGCGGAAAGTACAGGAGAATGTCATTGCAACCAGTAGTAAGTCTTCGGTTGGCAAGAGACTAATGAAACTATAGTCATGGACCTCAAAGTATAGGATAAAGAAACACTTTTCCACTTTGTAGATATAGCAACTAGGTTTAGTTGTCAATGGTAATTTTTAATGAAGACAAAAAAAAAAAATTATCGATAAAAATAATGGAAAGATGGATAGGAACAGGGATGGGAGCACCAGCTAAATTCTTAACAGATAATGGAGGAGAATTTGCCTATGAGGGATCTAAGAGTATGTGAAAATTTGAATATTGTAGCAATACAGCAGCAGAAAGCCTGTTTAATAATGAATTATGCGAGAGAAATCACGCTGTGATTGACAAAATGCTCTGAAAAATTTTGGCAGACCAACCAAATTGTAAATTGTCAACTGCTTTAGCATGGGCAGTATATGCAAAAAACATGCTCCAGATGGTTGGGGGCTAGAAACTCTATCAATTAGTTTATGGCAGGAATCCGCAGACACCTTCAATAATTTGGGAGCATCCCCCTGACTTGGAAGGATTACCATTAGTTCAGTTTTTGCAGAATATTTGAATCCCATGCTTGCAGGGAATCAGGAGAGCTTTGAGGTATTGAATCAGGCCGTGAGAAATGCATTTTCGGCTTGGGGATATGGCAAATTATAAAAGGGAAGGGCAGAAAGAATGGAGAGGCCCAGGATAAGTTATAGGCACTGATGGCAAAATGATAATCTTGCAACATGGTAACCAAACTATTAGAGTACATTCCACGCAACTTACTGGCACTGATTATAAGTTGACGGAACCTGAACAAATGATGAAAACTGAAGTGCACCAGGCACCTCGCTCACATATATGCCAGACCTGTAACAACATATTGTGGTAGATAACTTGCCATATGAGAGTAGATCAAGTGATTGTGTAGATCAGGATAGGGCAATTTGTCACCAAGATCAACTACTGAAAGTTGGAACTAGGGTGGCATACATGTCAAAGGGGTTAGTGAGTGGAGGGAAGTCACCATACTAGGAAGGGCAGGAAAGGCCACAGGGAAATACAAAAAAAACTGGCTGAATGTACAAGACAAGGGGCAGAATATCAGATCTATGGATTGGCAGAAGGAAATAAAAATGTGGAAAGCCAGGAAACGTAGTGTAAGTTCAGACAGTGAGTCTACTGGTGATCACAGCTCAAGGAAAAGACCAAAAAATTGTAAAAGGAAGTCAAGTCGCAGGAGGGGCAGGTCAAATAGTAGCAGTCCAGAAAGGGACAGGAGATCTAGTAGGCGATGTACTTTAACTAGAGCCAGGACCACAGAATAGGCAAGGAGTGACACAAGAAGTAGGAGCCCCTACGATGGAGAAGCTCTAGTGGCTATGAACAAGTTAGATGAAAATAATTGGCAATTAGAGAGAGTTTGGTGTTTACATGGAGGTGCCAGACAAAAGGACAACCAACGTTGTCCCATAGATGGATATGTACAGAGAAAGTAGTTACCGATGGGACAAATAAAGCAAAGGCTAGACTGGTGGCTTGGGGATTCGAAGAACAACTGGGCAATCAGGAGGATACAGCAGATTCCCCAACAGCAGGAAAAATAAGTCTGAGGATATTCCAAGCACTTCTAGCGACATACTCATGAATGTAAATCCATTGACGTCAAATCAGCATTTTTGCAAAGGAAGCAATTTCAAAAAGAAGTATTTTTAAAGCCTGCAAAAGAATCTGGAGATAGAGAAGGGGAATTATAGAGGTTGAATAAGTGTGTTTGCAGGCTAAACGATGCATCCAGGGTTTGGTATTTTTCAGTTAGGTTTGTCTTATTAAAAGCTGGTTGTGTTCAGCTAAAAGTAGATCCAGCAACATTTTGTGTATTATTAAGGAAAACTAGCAGGTGTTTTCTTATTGCACGAAGATGATTTCCTGTGGGGAGGTTTTGCAGCATTTGAAAAATTTGTAATAGATAAAATTATGAAGAAATTCAAAATTGGAAGTCTGGCTTCTGGAGCATAGGGTTGGATATTAGGCAGACTAAATTGGGAATAGCCGTGGCTCAACAGTCTTACCCAGAGAATATTAATAGGATCCTGATAAATCAGGCTAGGTCCTTGCAAAAGGAAGACTCTTCAAGTAAGGAAGAAGCAGATCAGTTCAGAAGCTTAACTGGGCAATTTAACTGGTTATGGATTAAACTGGGCACGCAGACAAGACCGGAAGCGTGCTACGATGTATTAGAATTGAAAAGTGTTGGGTTTTGATCTCACAAGTATAACACAGATGTTGGAAAGGAAGGAAATTTCCAAAAATAAATGGGTTGAATCAAGTTATCTGATTGTTTCACAAAAAGAACGGCTTGTTCAAAGAAATTGTTAAATATACTCGAGAGGGATGCCTTGTTTTGTGATGGATTGTGACATGGAAATTTTCATGTTATAACCTTATTAATTGTTTTGTTTTCTTTTAAGAAAAAGGGGAATTTGGATTATGTCACAGGGTGATGGCATAAAAAGATAACATGTATTTTAATTTTGTATGAATTTTTTAATGCATATCAATTTAATTTAAAGAAAACAGGGAATATGCTAGCATTTAATAGGCCCTGTTTAATGAATATTAAATACCCAGTACTTGAAGGGAATAAGGTGAACAGTTGCTAGGTGTTGATTTGTAAATTATACTCAATTGTACATAAGGAAGAATCAGCCAGAACTGGCTGTCTGGTGTGTTAGAGGGGAGACGTCAGCTCCGTAGTGGCAATAAACAGCCTCTACCTAAGCATCCTAGTTTCTTGTATCCTTCACATCCAGGCTTGAGAGTTAGCCAACATGGGTGTCTGTCCAGGACTGTCCCTGATACTGACCTTTGTGTCAGAGACTTGGGCTTGATGACCCGTACTTACCCAGGTACTTACCCCATCTTTCACAGGCATATCTCAGTGATTAAAAGTGGGAGCTGCATAGGAAAAGCCCAAAGAACACTTTGGACCTCTGCATGAGGTTGGAGCTTCTCCTCCTTCCAGATCTCCCTTCCTTCTCAGTCATGTGATTTGACATTATGATTACATAAGCATAATTTATGTTTCTGATGTTAGCCCTTTCCTCTACATCTCCCTCCAAGTCTTTATCCCAATCATGTTTAGCTTCTCCTACATCTCCCCCTAAAGTCTCAGACTTCACAGGGTTACTCCTGAGGTGCCTCGACCAATCTCCCTGATCTCATTCTGATCTCCTTTTGAAGTCGAGGATATTCTGTATTCTCCCTTCTGTCAGTGTGAGTGATCTTCTCCTCAGTGGCTGTAGAGCTTGTAATAAGTCTTTCGTCATCTTTATTGGGATCTGTGTAGTAAGCCCAAGTTTCTATTTTCTTTCTCTCCAAGGATATTAAGGTGCTGCAGTTTCTCCTTATGAAACCCTGGTCTATCTCAATCCTGTACGAGTTTGGTTATGGAGTTTTTTCAATGATTGTGCCTTCTTTCTGTTGGTCTTAGACCCATGCTCTCTTCCCCCTGGACTTCAGCCCTTCTAACTCATGTGCTCTGTGCCTGTGATTAAAGTTCTAAGCCTGGTTGCGACTCTGTTCTTCCTCGGACTGTTTTACCCTCTCGTGGTCATTTGAGGTGATATTTGCAAAATTGTGGAATAGCTCATTAGCAAATTGCGGCCCATTGTCAGACACTATGATGCCACGCATTACATAAATTTTCTTGAGGGATTAGATGTCTGACTCTGCTGTGATACTATGCAATCTATTTACTTAAATCAACAGAGTGTGGTAATCAATGACAATAAGAAATATTTCTCTCTAAATTCAAATAAATCCATTCCTAGGCGCTCCTCTGGCCTTGATGGAAAAGTAGAAGTTAATAGTGGTTCTTTTTGTACAGCACAAGTAAAACAATTAGAAATTGTTTCTTCTATAGAGTAATGCCTGGCCACCAGACTGATTAATTGTTGCGCTCTTGCAAGCGATTTTTGCCTGGATGACTTGGTGAAGTCTTTGAAGAATATCCAGCCAAAGTGTTTTCAGTACGACAATTCTCTCATTGAAGAATAGTAAGTCAACAATGACAGTGAGGTGCTTGCGCTGTTCAAAGTACAGCTGTAGTATAGGATTAGTGGGGCTATAGTCCAGCCATACTTCCAGATAATATTCTCAAACTTGGAGACATCGCTTCATCTGTTTGCTGAGCTTAGGCCATAAGATCATAAGACATAGGAGCAGAAATTAGGCCATTCGGCCCATCGAGTCTGCTCCGCCATTCAATCATGGCTGATAAGTTTTTCAACCCCATTCTCCCGCCTTCTACCTGTAACCTTTGATCCCCTTACCAATCAAGAACCTATCTATCTTGGTCTTAAATACACTCAATGACCTGGCCTCCACAGCCTTCTGTGGCAATGAATTCCATAGATTCACCACTCTCTGGCTAAAGAAGTTTCTCCTCATCTCTGTTCTAAAAGGTCTTCCCTTTACTCTGAGACTGTGCCCTCAGGTCCTAGTCTCTCCTACTAATGGAAACATCTTCCCTACGTCCACTCTATCCAGGCCTTTCAGTATTCTGTAAGTTTCAATCAAATCCCCCCTCATCCTTCTAAACTCCATTGAGTATAGACCCAGAGTCCTCAAACGTTCCTCATATGTTAAGCCTTTCATTCCTGGGATCGTTCTCATGAACCTCCTCTGGACCCTCTCCAGGGCCAGAACATCCTTCCTGAGATACGGGGCCCAAAATTGCTCACAATATTCTAAATGTGGTCTGACCAGAGCCTTATAAAGCCTCAGCAGCACATCCCTGCTTTTATATTCTAGTCCTCTCGAAATAAATGCCAACATTGCATTTGCCTTCCTAACTACTGACTCAAGCTTGTTTTATTTCCTGCAACTTTTTTGCAGTAGCCGGTAAGTGCTGAGTGATTAAGGGTGTATATGCTTCAATCTCCTTGATGAAGTGTAAATCCTCTTGTTTGGCTCCTTCTGATGATATTCGTGACAGTGTGTCTGTGTGTAGTAGAATAGATAATCCCCAAAACCCCCATCTAGACCCCGACCACACAAAGAAACAGTGAGCATTGTCGGGCTGTGCGGGGTGCAGGGTGCGGGGGTGGGGATGAGTGTTGTCAGGCAGTGGGTGAACTGCAGCGTTCTTTAGGCTTTTCCTATGCAGCTCCCACTTTTAAGAAGCCAATGCTTCTTTTTCTTTCATGGCATATGGTTGTTCTGTTTCTGTTAGTGACCAAGAGACATAATGGACTGGTCTATGCTTGCTGTCACTCTGCACTTGAAGCAAAACTGCCACCAGACCTGTGGACTTTGCATCTGCTGCTACTATGATCAGTAATTCTAGGTCATAATGCGCCAAGATTTCAGAAGAGATTAGAAGTTCAATCCTTTCAAAAGCATTTTGCTGGTCCACATTCCAGCACCATTGTTGACCCTGTCTGAACAGCTGTCTCAAGGACTCATTGACCTCTTCTGAGGAACTTGCCTACTTGGTTGATCATCCCAAGAAATCTTTGAAGCTCTGTTTTGTTCCTGGGTTGTGGAAATTCTGATAACTTTTATTTTTTTGTGAATTAACTGTGATTCCAGTGGCTTGTACCATGTGACCTAGGAACTTGATCATAGGTTTGGCGAACTCACATTTTTCATTCAATGTTAGGCCTGCATCCTGTAAGACTCTCAGGACAGCTCTGACTCTGTGATCATGCTCTTCTCTCGTGGATCCATTTGTAAGTATGTCATCCATGTGGCATATTACTGCTTCCATGCCTTCTAGAGTGTGAGACATTGTTCTCTGGAAAATTTCTGTAGCAGACACCATTTGAAAGGGCAACCTATTGAAACAATAATGACGTAATGCTATAAATGTGGAGAGCAATCTGGACTCTGTCTAGAGGAGACTGCCAAGATCCACTGTTCACAGCCAATTTGGTAAATAAAGTACTCTTGGCTCGTTTGGCAAGGCTCTCATCTGCTGAGGCCATTGGGTGGATCTCACGTTCCACTGATTTGTCTGAATTGAATCCATGCAGATTCTTAAAGAGCTGTTTCACTTTGGGGTCATAACTTGCCGTTTTGTAAGCATGGTGACCAGTGATATACCGTAGAAGACACCAATAGCATTCCAAAAATATTAAATAATCAAGGGGCAAAAAGGGGAGGTGGGGAGGAAATAAATACATAACTATCACTAGAGAAAAAGTGCTAGGGAAACTAAAGGAAGTAGCTACACAGATAGTGGATGCACTGGTAGTAATCTTCCAAGAATACTAAGATTCTGGAAAATTCCCTGAAGATCAGAGATAGTCA
The DNA here is from genome assembly GCF_964194155.1 of Cetorhinus maximus. Taxonomy (NCBI): domain Eukaryota; kingdom Metazoa; phylum Chordata; class Chondrichthyes; order Lamniformes; family Cetorhinidae; genus Cetorhinus; species Cetorhinus maximus. The sequence continues at coordinate 35,861,217 of NC_135892.1, read as the reverse complement.
ATGTAACACCCTTACTCAAAAAGGGAGGGAGACAAAAAACAGGTGACTGTAGGCCAGTTAGCTTAACATCCGTCATTGGGAAAATGTTGGAGTCGATGATAAAGGATGTAATAGCAAAGCATTTAGAAATACATAATCTAATCAAGCAGAGACAGCATGGTTTCATGAAGGGGAAATCATGCCTAAAAAATTTATTAGAATCCTTTGAGAAAGTAACAAGCAGGATAGATAAAGGGGAACCAGTAGATATAATATATTTGGATTTCCAAAAGGCGTTCAATAAGGTACCACATATAAGGCTACTTAATAAGATAAGAGCCCATGGTGTTGGGGGTAGTATATTAGCATGGATAGAGGATTGGCTAACTAATAGAAGACAGAGTTGGGATATGGGAGGCATTTTCAGGATGGCAACCTGTAATTAGTGGAGTGCCACAGGGATCAGTGCTGGGGCCACAAGTATTTACAATATATATTAATGACTTAGATGAGGGAAGTGAATGTACTATCGCCAAGTTTGCGGATGACACAAAATAGGTGGGAAGGCAAGTGGTGAGGATGACACAAGGAGTCTACAGAGGGATACAGACAGGTTAAGTGAGTGGGCAAAAACTTAGCAGGTGGAATATAATGTGGGAAAATGTGAGGTTATGAGCTTTGTCAGGAAGAATAGCGGAGCTGAATATTATTTAAATGGAGAAAGACTGCAGAAAGCTGCAGCACAGAGGGATTTGGGAGTCCTTGTACATGAATCCCAAAAAGCTAACATACACGTTCAACAGGTAATAGGGAAGGCAAATGGGAATGTTGGCCTTTATTTCAAAGGGAATGGAGTATAAAAATAGGGAAGTCTTGCTAAAACTATACAAGGCACTAGTTAGCCCACACCTAGAATACTGTGAACAATTTTGGTCCCCTTATCTAAGGAAAGATATAGTGGCATTGGAGGCAGTCCAGAGAAGGTTCACTAGGTTGATCCCAGGTATGGAGGGATTTTCTTATGAGAAGAGGTTGAGTCGGTTGGGCCTGTACTCATTGGAGTTTAGAAGAATGAGAGGTGACCTTATTGAAACATATAAGATTCTTAGGGGGCTTGACAGGGTAGATGCTGAGAGGTTGTTTCCCCTTGTGGGAGAGTCTAGGACCAGAGGGCATAATCTCAGAGTAAGGGGACGCCAATTTAAAACAGAGATGAGGAGAAATTTCTTCTCTCAGGGGGTAGTTAATCTGTGGGATTCTTTACCGCAGAGGGCTGTAGAGGCTGGGTCATTCAGTATATTCAAGGCTGAGATAGACAGATTTTTAATCAGTAAGGGAATCAGGTTATGGGGAAAAGGCAGGAAAGTGGAGTTGAAGATCATCAGATCAGCCATGATCTCACTGAATGGTGGAGTAGACTTGATGGGCTGAATGGCCTACTTCTGCTCCTACGTCTTATGGTCTAATCCCTTGTTCTGCATCTTTTCTATTTCACACTTGACTCCAACATAAAAGCAAAACACTGCGGATGCTGGAAATCTGAAACAAAAACAGAAAATGCTGGAAAAACTCAGCAGGTCTAGCAGCATCTGTGGAGAGAGAAACAGAGTTAATGTTTCAAGTCTGTATGACTGTTCTTCAGCTCTAAAGAAGGGTCATATGGACTCGAAAAGTTAACTCTGTTTCTCTCTCCACAGACGCTGCTAGATCTGCTGAGTTTTTCCAGCATTTTCTGACTTTGTCCAACAGTGGATGAGGGATTTTCCTTGATGTGAAGAGGCAAATTGGTTTAGCATCAGCTCATAGGGTGATACAGCACTCGGTCTTTAACTTCCCTAGGCCTGTAAACAATTTTGGAAATTCATTTTGAAATGTACTCCTGTAGTTCTCATCAACAACTTAATGCACTTTATAGATTAATTTCAGTTTTAGACATGCCTTTGTACTTAATAGAGACCACTCTTGATTTTGAATAACAGAGTGTTTCAAGGATTTCCTAATCTTTATATCTCAGCTTTGTCATGAGTTGGCCTTTTATTTTTAAAGTTGTTCCACCAGGGCCTTGTATTTTGATAGATGAGGGTTGCAATGTGATCTGTTTCAGCCTTTTGACTTCATCTGATAAAACAGAAGCCCTAGCTCCTGTGTCTAGTTTTAACCTCTATGGGGTGTCTATCCACTTCAAGCTTAATACCTCAATACTTGTTTTCATTATCACTTATCTCCCCCAGGAGGTTAGTTCCTTTGCTTGTGGTTCTTTCACTTCTTGTATGTGGGTGTGATTTCAAATTTTCTCCCTCTTTTTATAGGTTGTCAGTGTTTTTGAGTGATGAACAGTTTTGAAGTGGCCTATTTTTCTACAGTTGTGGCACTCTGCTACCCCACTCCACCTCGCCGCTGGACATTCTTCTCACTTATGCAGTTTGTTTCCGCCACACTAAAGAGTGGAGTCAGAGAGTTAAAAAAATGCGAGAAGGAGTGAGAGAGAGTGGAGTCAGAGAGTTAAAAGAGGAGAAGGGGAAAGACTGGGAGAGTGGAGTCGGAGTGTTAAAAGAGCACGCGAAGGAGTGAGACTGAGAGCGCAGCCAGGAGTTAATAGAGCGCGAGAAGGAGTGAGATTGAGAGCGGAGCTGGGAGTTAAAAGAGTGCGAGAAGAGGTGAGACCGAGAGTGGAGTTGGGAGTTAAGAGCGCAAGAAGTGGCAAGTAATTCCTCTGGTTCCTCAGACTCAGCCAAGAGCCACATGCCACCACAGGTGGCTCAGCTGCATAGGAGGGGAGGAGGAAGAGTGGAAGAGCTACAATAGTAGGGGATTCCATAGTTTGGGGAGCAGATAGGCGTTTCTGCGGCCATAGACGTGAATCCCTGATGCCAGGATGAAGGATGTCACAGAGCAGCTGCAGGACATTCTTTTGGGGGAGGGTGAACAGCCAGAGGTCGTGGTCCACATTATTGGGACCAATGACATAGGTAGGAAAAGGGATGAGGTCCTGAAAGCAGATTTTAGGGAGTTAGGAAGTGAATTAAAAAGCAGGACCTCAAGAGCAGTAATCTCAGGATTACTCCCAGTGCCACATGCTACTGAGTATAAGAATAGGGAGATTGAGCAGTTCAACACGTGGCTGGAGAAATGGAGTAGGAGGGAGGGCTTTAGATTTCTGAGGCATTGGGTTCAGTTCTGGGGCTGGTGGGACTTGTACAAGAAGGACGGGTTACACTTTAACAGGACTGGGACTAGTGTTCTCACGGGGAGGTTTGCTAGTGCTGTTGGGGAGGGTTTAAACTAGATTGGCGGGGGATGGGAACCTGGGGGGAAGTTCAGAGTGCAGAGGAGAAAAACTGGCATTGGGAAGTAGGGAAGTATTAGCTGATAATGAAGATATATTGGAGAGTTGCATCAAGGTAGATAGAATACTTGGAGAGTTTGATAGAATTAGTGTAGACAATAGTAAGTCATTAGATGGAGTCAGAATAAGCGGGAAAGTAAAAAAACCTTAATCAGGGCTAATGTGCTTGTATGTCAATGTGCAGAGTGTGAATAATAAGATTAGTGAACTGCAGGCACAGGTTGACAAATGGAATGATGATATTATTGCTACAACAGAGACCTGGCTCAAAGAAGGGCAGGGCTGGACGTTAAATATTCCTGGGTAAAGGGTGTTACAGAGAGACGGGAAAGGAAGAAAAAGTGGAGGGGAAGGTGGGGGTGGGAGCGGCAATATTGGTTAAAGATGACATTACATTACTGGAGAGAGAGGATGTTCCAGAGGGATGAAGGACAGAATCTCTCTTGCTAGGTAAGGAAAGGTGGGAAAGGTGCAATAACATTGGTTGGTGCAGTATATGTGGAAGGGGTGTGGAGAAACAAATTTGCAAAGAAATTACAGAGAGGTACAAGAATTATAGATTAATCATAATGGGAGACTTCAATTATCCAAATATAGACTGGGATAGGAATAGTGTAAGAGGACAAGAGGGGCAAGAGTTCCTGGAATGTGTTCAAGATAATTTTATGCAGCAGTATGTTTTCAGTCCAACGAGAGGACATGCACTTTTGGACCTGGTTCTGGGGAATGAGTTGGCCCAAGTGGATCAAATATCAGTGGGAGAGCCTCTAGGGAGCAGTGACCATTGTATCATAAGGTTCAGGTTAATCATAGAAAAGGACAGGGAGCAATCCAGAGCAGGGATAATTAATTGGGGGAAAGCCAAGTGCCTTGAGTGAGCTGGAATCAAATACTGGCAGAAAAGACGGTGGCTGAACAATGGGCCACCTTCAAAGACAAAGTATTGCAGGCAATGTCAAGGTATATTCCCTTGAAGGGGAAGGGTAGGACAAATAAATGCAGAGCACCCTGGATGACGAGAGAGATAGAGCTAAAGATGAAAAGGAAGAAGCGTGCGTACGACAAATGTCAGGTAGAAAATACAATGGAGAATCAGGCTAAATACAGAACGACCAGAGGGGAAGTGAGGAAACTAATAAGAAAAGCAAGGAGAGACCATGAAAAGAGCCTGGCAGTGAACATAAAAAGAAATAAATTTTTACAAAGAGTTAAGTTTTAAAATGCTGCCTGACTGCCAGATCATGGCAGATTTTGCAAGCAACATTATGCAACTAAATTTCAGTGGAAACTCAAGTAAAAAAACACTTTTCAAAACTGGCATTTTTTTTTGGCACAAGGTTTGCAGTCAGATCAACAATTGCATCCAAAATGGAAATTCTACCTCATGTAAATAATAAAAGAGTGGTTCTATGGTTCTAAGTCCAACCTAACAAGTGAGTCACCACACTTTGATGTCCCCTGTGCCTCTCAATACCCTGTTTTAACCTGTTCATTTACCCAGCATTTTATTTCTTTGAAATCCAACCATCAGCCAAGTTCTTACCTTTGGTGGTTCCACCCTTACTTATTCTTCAACTGTTAATTCTTGACCTCACTTTCTTCTCAATTTGTAGTAAGTATAAGGCTGTTTGGCATAGCAAGGGTTAATGTGGGATTGGAGAACAGTACCGGCCATGGTGTGATGTAGAGTCACAGTAGACAGGAGACAGTATGTTATAGAGAGAGTCTGAGGGAAGTCAGCATAGAGTAAAGGCTATACCTTGAAGGTATGTAAGTAGTTGTGTGTTAACAATAAATATTTATATTCAACCACGCAAGCCTCCGGACCTCTCCGTGAGACACCAAAAAACCTTACAGCACAATTCACAACTAAAATCTCCTCCATTACTACAGATGCCTCTCAGAGGCGCTCTTCCTCTTTCTAAATGTCTGACAACTCCTAAATCTTAATAATGTTTAAGGATGTTTTTGTATTAGACAAAACTTACTTATCTGTTTTCAGTTCATTAATACTTTTCAAATGACTGAATTTGGGCTATTTCTAGGTGAGCTAAGCTTTGATGAAACATGGCACTGTTCATCAGGGATAGAAGTACTCAAAATATTTGTGAAAATATTAGTTGACCCACATACCATTGTTACTGAGCTCATCAATGGGCCCACGGATTCCGCCCCCTTGCGTCAAACAAATGGATACGTGGGTCCAAGACTTTTCATCTGGTTTTCGGATATTTTTATTGATCTGAAATTATTGCAAGATAGAGAAGAGCAGTGTAGGTTCTGTTAGCTCACTTAGATGATAAGCTGCACTTCTACAGGACATTCATTCTTATCACTGCGCTCATGCATACAGATTGTCACAGTCAATTCCTGGTTAGTGAGATTCAACAACAGCTTATATTTTTATAGTGCCTTTAACATAATGAAATGTCCCAAGATGCTTTACAGGAGCATAATATAAGACAAAGTATAACACCAAACCACATAAAGAGATATTAGGTCAGATGATCAAAAGCTTGGTCAAAGAGATAGATTCAAGGAAGTCTCTTAAAGGGAAAAGTGAAGCAGAGACGGAGATGGAGCGGTAAAGGAAGGGAATTCCAAAGCTTGGGTCCTGGGCAATTGAAGACTTGGTCCTCAGTGCTGGAACAATTATAATTAGGAATGCATAAGAGACCAGAATTAGAGGAACACAGGTATCTCGGAGGGTTGTGGGGTTGGAGGGGATTACAGAGATAAGGAGGGGCAAGGCCATGGAAGGATTTGAAAACAGGAATGAAAATTTCAAAATCAAGACGTTACTTGACCAGGAGCCAATTTAAGTCAATGAGCACATGGGTGATGGGGGAACCAGACTTGCTGCGAGTTAAGACATGAGCAGCAGAGTTTTGGATGAGTTATAGTTGATGAATGGCTGAGTGTGGGAGACCAGCTAGGAGTGAGTAGGAATAATCAAGTCTAGAGGTGAAAAGGCATGAATGAGGGTTTCAGCAGCAGGTGAGCTAAGACAAAGGCAAAGTCGAGCGATGTTACTGAGGTGGAAATAGGCGATCTTAGTGATGGCACAGATATTCCAACATTAATGACTCAATCATCATTGTCAGATCTATAAAAATGTTTTGAAGTTTACTCTAACTTGATAGAGTGATATGGTTAGTGAATATGAGCAATGGAGATGATGTAACGGATTATATTTTATGTTTCTATTGGCTGAAATAGAAGGACATGCACTTGGTTTTTATATAACCTCAACCTACAGTAAGTCCCACTTAACATTGACCCATTTAACGTTGTTTCACTTTAACATTGTGAATATAGTGTCAAAATATCCGTTTAATGTTACGAGCTTCAATTTAACATCATTTGCCACAGATTTCCTGTTCTGCGGTCTGCCTGCGCACATGACCTTTTTCAAGTGCTTCAACTCGCGCCCTCAGTCCTTAAGTCCCTCTTGCTTCCGGCTCCCGTTCCTACCGTCCATTCTTACTTTTAAAGTTCCCCGTATCCGTTACCGCTACTGGGAACTTCTTTAGCTGCTCTTCTTCCCCTCGCTCCTGCACTTGCTCCTAATTTTGCTCCTGGCCTTGCTCCTGCCCTTGTTCCTGGCTTTTTACCCTGAATAGCTCTGACCTTTTCCTAGCTCCTGTTCCTACCCTCTTGTCCTTACCTTTAAAGTCCCCTGTGTCTGTTGCCAAGACCAGGGACTTCTTCAGCTGCTCTTCTTCCCCTAGCTCCCATTCCCTCTCTGAGCTTGCACTGAAGTCCTGGGACTTCAGCTGCTACCTGTACCGATCAACTTCTGCCACTAGATGGTGTCTAAAACTAAAACTAGACAGGTATAATTTTTAAAAAAACATTTAATTACATTTACTGTATATTTTTTATTTTAAACTTTATTTCAATTATGAATGAATGCAAATTTCCCTCCAAGCCACACGCCATTCTGCCTTGGAGCAATATTGCTGTTCCTTTACGTGTTGCTGGGTCAAAATCCTAGAATCCCCTTCCTAACAGCACCTTGGGTGTACCTACACCACATGAACTCCAGTGGTTCAAGAAGGCAACTCACTATCACCTTCTCAAGGGCAATTAGGGATGGACAATAAATGCTGGCCTAGCCAGTGATGCCCACATCCTGTGAACGAATTTTAAAAACGCATTTAGGGATGTACAGCATTTAAACTTAATGTTTGAATATTTTTTTCTGATGAGAAAGGTTCCAAAGTTCCTAAGTATATAGTATTTCTTTTATATTTAGTGACTTATTTTATGTTGCAAATTACTTCATCGATGAATGCACAGTGCTGCACATGGGCGCTACTGATTTTCAACTTGTACATTGTTTTTCCAGGAGAGAAATGTCCAAAGGAACCTAACTCAGATTTTAACATTGATTCCTATGGGAACCTATGATTAAATTAAAGTTGCTTCACTTAAAGTCGCCATTTTCAGGAATGCAACCACAACTTTGTGAGGTCTTACTGTAATTCCATAGTGCATATAGCTCACAGCTCACAATTGCCTTTAATTTTGCACTAACATTGAAATTTCACACTTGTAGTGTAGTGTAGGAAGTGTAAAGAAGGTTAACAGAGATATTCATTTTAAAGGTGGAATTAAAGTACAGTTACCACCTCATCTCCAGCAGGCCAGTCTAGCTGCATCTATTGTAAAACATGCTATGTTTCAGCGGGTGAAGATTCATGCTCAACATGGATTTCTCCTGCTAATACCTTTGTAAATGCCAAGAAGCAAAGCCAACGTAGATATTCACAGGATGAAAGCAAATGATTTGCATTAATATAGCACTTTTCATGACCTCAGGATGTCCCAATGTGCTTCTAAAGTACTTCGTGAAGAATAGATCCAGATTTTTGTGTCCCAAAAATGTCGGGAATGGGTGTGGGTTTGACAAAAAAAAAGTCAATGGTACTACAATTTTGAACTTCCCATTGGAAAAGTAGCCTGCACAAACTTCCCATAGGTTGGAAGAGGTCTTGGTCAGGTTCAGGTTGCAACCCTGCACACATGTCCTCTGGCATCGGGGTCATCATTGACTGCCCTAGGGTAAATTTGTTTTCCATGTCCCCCAGCATTTGTGTCTAGCCGGGCAGGCTTTGGAAGGCTTCTGAAAACCGACCTTATTAAACAGTTTGTGAATCTTGGGGAAAGCCTGCTGAAGAGTTGGGAACATTCTGACAGGTAAGTGTTAAATAGTTTAATGGCTTCACATGTCATTATTAGATCTTGTCTTATAAGTTAGATGTGTTTTTACTGCAGTGCTTGATCAACAGCTCTATCCTGCAAAAGTAAGTTGACCATTACATTGACCAGCATTGTGTGTGCATTGAAATGTATTAGAGTACTTTTTCCACTGGGAAAGTGCACTTATGCAATTAAAACTGAAGAAATAGTGGTTGGGAATTCTAGTACCATGATCTAAGTGATTTAAATGCCCACAGAATTTCAAATATTTTATAAAATAGGTCTGCAGCTTTCACTTAGAGAAAAAAGGAAACAGCCACCTGCTCCTGGACTGCTTTGATTGATAGGACATCTGGTGTAGCTTGGAAAAAATATAGCCATCTTCTTTGGAGTTTCAATAGTCTTCATTATTTATAGTTATAAGGGCCTATTTTGACAGCTGAGCCCATTATGAACTCCTGGCTGAGTTTTAAAAGCTGAAGACCACATCTCATCAGGAAGTCATGTTCATAGTTTGACAGTTTTAAGAGGTTGTTCAAGGATTATCTGTCTTTGATGTGATTACTGAATAGTTTCTTTTGGTTTTACAACTGAATGACCACTTGAGAGGATTTATATCTTTTTTTCCCTTAGGTCTGGATTCTTTGTAAGATGAATGGTTGTGATTTTCAGTGACAGATTGTTAGAGGTGTACTTTTTATGTCCAGTTCAAAGGATTCCCTTTGCAATTACAAGGGCTCCTGAGGAGTGTATATACTTGTTGACTGGCTGTGGAGGATACATGGAAGGTATGAAAGGGCATAGGAGTATGAGAGGGCATGGAGGAGGCATGAGGAATATGAGGGGGAATGGAGACTATGAGGAGAGATGAAGTGAGAATAGGGGTAGGTGGGGTAAGGGGGCTTGGAGAGCTTTGTCAATGTCCCAGCAAACTGAGGCCATCTAACCAGCCCATCTTGCCACCAGCACTCCTTTGAGGTTGCCTCAGGAGTTGGAAAACCTGACCATGCCCACCCATGTCTCCAGGAGATGAAAACATGGCACGTATGGGCAGAGGTGACAGGCTAACGTTTCTGAAGACGGGAAATGACCCAATTCGCATTTCCCAGGCCCAACATGAAAATGCAACCCATAGCTACTGTTGTAATGCAGGAAATACTGCAGTTAATTTATGCTCAGAAAACCCCCACAAGCAGCAACGTGATAATAACCAGATAATCTGAAGGATAAATATTGGCAAGGACACCAGGGAGAACTCCTGCTCTTCTTTGAAATAGTGTCATGAAATTCCAATGCTCTATTGCATTGCACCTTCACCTCAATCTCCTTCCTTCTGCTGTTTCAGTCAAGTTATTAACTCAGTAACTTAGTGTTAAACTGAGTAGCATAACAATGTAATCAGAGTTCAGAGCAGGATGTACAAAGTCAAATTTGGAGGTGCAAAGTACCCCCAATACTAAAACAGCAGCATCAATTGCTTTCTCTAGATTCCATCCCACCTTCATCACTTGGCCACTTGGAAAAATATTGGTCAAATTTTCTGCTCCTGATTGGTATCCATGGAGCTTTTATCGATGTGATTATGCGTGAATGGCAGCAATGACAATCTAGGCTTTCAGTCAGTCACCAGCTGCTGACGCACAATCGTCCACAAGAGAATGGCCAAAAGCGAAGGGGTGTGGAACTATATCCAAGTATCAATTTCCATCTTTCAGAGGTAAGTGGTGGGATTAGGGAGGAAACTGGAAGAGTCTCCATCACTCAATCACTGTGCAACTCAGGTCACTTGAACAAATGACAGAAAATGGAGTGAAGGTATCCCTTCCCCTATCTTAGTTGAATAATGTCAGATAGTCACATATTGCTGGGTTTATACCCATGAAGTAAATGATACTGAGGTTGCCCACACAAGTGTTTCTTACCATGGCATCACAGATTAAATTTCCCAAATTGCATTCCCGATTCCTACATTCCTCACTGGTTCCATTCAGATAGACCAGTGTTTGCCCAATGACTTCCTTTGAATATTTGGCAAGTGCTTTTTTCCAGTTGTTTACATCTGCCAGCAGCACCTCATCTGAAGGTAAAACAGGAGAGAAAGTTTTAATGCCATTCATTTATAGAATTAAATGATACTCCTTGACAGCTTTCTCTTTTTCTGCTCCAGGGGAGAATACCCCTGCTCTTCTTCAAAACAACAGCAACAGCTATTTGAATTTATATTGTGCCTCTAGTGTAGTAAAAATCACAAGGCATTTCACAGAAGCATTATCAGACACCAAACCACATGAGGAGGTATTAGGACCAAAAGCTTGGTCAAAGAGCAATGTTTAAAAGAGTGTTTTAAAGGAAGAGAGAGAAGTAGAGAGCTGGAAACATTTCGGGAGGGAATTCCAGAACTTAGGCTAGAAGCACAGCCACCAATGGTGAAGTGATTAAAATCGGGGATGCACAACAGGTCAGAATTGGAGGAGTGCATAGCTATCAGAGAGTACCACAGGATCTTTTACATCCACTTGAGGGGCCAGATGAGGCCTTAGTTTAACATTGCATCTGTCAGCATTGCACTCCCACATTATTTGTCAGCCATCGCTCTGTTGGTAGCAATCTTGTCTCTGAGACAGAAGGTTGTGGGTTCAAGTTCCAACACTCTGATGCAGTACTGAGAGAGTGCTGCACTGTTGGAAACAGTGATGGGATGTTAAACTGAGGCCCCATCCGCCTGCTCGGATGGATGCAAAGGAACCCAGAGCATTACTCTGAAAAAGAGTAAGGGAGCTATCTCCAGCGTCCTGGCTAATATTTCTCCCTCAATCAACATCACAAAAAAGGGAGATAACCTGGTAATTATCACATTGCTGTTTGTGGAGTTTGCTGTGCTGCCACACTTTGTACATTACAGCAGTGACTACACTGTACTTCATTGCTGTAAAGCACTTTGAGATGTCTGGCGGTCATGAAAAGTGCAATTTAAATTCAAGTCTTTCTTTCACTGATGTGTCAGCTTAGTGACTGCACTCGACTCTCTAGAGTGGACATGTGCCCACAACCTTCTGACCCAGACATGAGAATGCTACCACTGAGCTAAGGCTGGCAGCTGAGATGATATCAGGCCTGCTCTCAGTGTAAGCAATGCATTGTGGAAGTGTCAACAAAGCAGTCTCCTCAAACTGAACTCTAGTCTGGTTCCTCAGAAAGGATGTTCTCAGCTGGACATTCTGGAGTAGAAGAAACTATTTTTATAATTGAGACACCTTATAATAAACAATAACAATTGTACATGAATTGAGCTTGCCCGCTTAGATGATGTAAAAGGTCCCATGGCACGATTTTGTAGAAAGATTAAGGGTTTTTCCCTGGTTTTCCTGGCCAACATATATTCCACATCCAAAAAAGAAAGTAATATTCAAATATGAAGGCAAAATAAAATAACATGATGTAGCTTATGAGGACCATTAATAAATACAATGGTTGGATAAAAAAACTGAGGAAAATTTGAATGGTTGGTGCATGAGACAAAGGTCAACCCTCCTCAAACAATGTTGTTAACAATCTAGTTGAATTCTTTTAGTTGCCCTTTGTCATAACTCAAAATGCAGTATTTAGAAAAGTTGCTTCAAAAACTCAATTTCTTTCATTGCAATGAATAACTTCCCAATCAATGTGTATTTGTCATATTACCTTGAGGGATGCTGCTGTCTAACAGTATTGGATTTCCCTCAGCTTTGGTCACTATTCCTTCATCATTGAATGTCACCTTTAGATATCCAAGGTATTTTCCATATGCGTAGGCCTGTACAACAGGAACATTATTGCCACTATCTGATTTTACAATGTAGGGGTAAGGACCAGCAGGAGCATTATTGGAAGGAGCCTTGCCTGTAAAGTTAAAACAAACAATATAATAAGTATAGCAGATGGACATGGACAACTAAAACAAGGACGTATTTATTTGCCTTATGGAGTCAGGATTGTACAGCACATTCAGCTCATGAAGCCTGTGTCGGCTTGTTGAACGAACTACCCAATTATCCCACTCCCCTGGTCTTTCTCAGAGTACTGTAAACTTTTCATTTTAAGTAAAGATCCAATTCCCATTTGAAAGTTACTATTGAATCTGCTTCCATCATCATTTCTGGCAATGCATTCCTGACCATAACTCTGTAAAAAAATCAAATTCTCCCCTCTTCCCTGACATCCTTGTCCATTATTTTGATCTTTGTCCTTGAGTTATCAATCATCCTCTTAGCGGAAACATTTTCTCCCTATCTACCCTATCAAAATTCTCATAATTTTGCACATATCTTTTCAATCTCCCCTTAACCTTTGCTTTAAGGAAAACAATCACAGCTTCTCTAGTCTCGCCACACAACTAAAGGGCAGAAGTTTGCTTGCCTGCTAGTGTTGGGCATGTTCGGCGGCTTGGGTGGGCTATATATGGCAAGGAAGCCGAAAATTGGTTTCATGATATTTCACAACAGCATATATAAGGCACGCACATGGCGGACTGCACTGTGAGGGACACTCGGAAGTGAGTACATAGTAAAGTTGCGGAGCGCTCGTGAGGGTCACCTCTTGGACACCAAGGTTGAGGCACATTGGGTGGGGGGCAAGGGCTGCCCTGTGGTTAAGGCGCATTGTGGAGGGGCAAGGGCTACCCTGCGGTTGATGGTAGTGCACAAGCATGTGCAGGGTGGTGGGGGGAGGGAAGTAGCCACACATTAGGGAAACCTTGTACAAAGTGACCATTCCTCCACAGCTAAGACAGTTCAGGTGCAACCACACTGACATGCTAGGAGTCGGGCCTCTAGCTTATCTGCCCACTTGAGCAACGCAGAGGCATGAAAGTGCCACCAAATGCTCCAGAGCTTTTCACCCCTCAGGCACAGACAGCAAACTAATGAGTGTTTTAGTGGACTGCAGAACAGTTGGATGACTGGGCACATTGTACAATCTCCTCGCTAAAGCTGGCCATGGAGCAGTCACTAGTAGAGTTGCTCATGGCCCCTTGCAATATCATCATCCCGGTTTGGACCAGTCTCCCCCATGGTTCAAGCTAACAGCGCAGCCTTGCAGTGCGGGTTAGGAGAATACCTGCGCCTGAGCTGAGAGCACAGCATGCAGTCCAGTGGGCAATGCTGCCATCAATTGGTCAGGTGGAATGAGGTGGAGGTGGGTGGGGTTTTGGGCAGCCATGCAGCGCACTAAACTCTGGCCATCCAAGTGGTGGCCAGCGCTCTCTTTTGACTGTGATGAGAGTGAAGAGGTCCTCGAAGGCATCAATGAGGCCCTTGCACTGGCTAGACAAGGCAGGTGTTCTCGGGAGGCCTTCATAGCTGCTAGATTTGTGGAGGATGCAGTGAGGAGACACCATAAGATCCTCACATTGCATCTGTGAACATTTGACTCCAGTCTGGCTTATGGCAGTGCACGTACCCTCTGTGATAATGCTCCTGTCATTGATACACAGTGGAGGCCCTAATAGTCGCTCGATTGCAGGAGGATGATGATGACATGCAGTGAGGACACTCCCTAGATCTTCACATTGCCTCTGAGAATGTCTGACTCCTGTCTGACCGAGCTCCCTTGCGCTCCATGATCAGGACGATCATAGAGACGCAGCCATGAAACTTTATAAAGGTACTGATCCTTTGTCCGCCTGCAGCAGCTGAACCCCTCAGGAGCACAGCGTCAATGGTCACAGATGCTTGAGGGGATGGGGGCCAGCCCCACCTTAAAAAGTGCTGAGAGCACACAGAGAGAATGAAGGAACCCTGTGACACCTGCCCACAACATTCTGGAAACAATGACAAGCACCATCGAGGTGCAGGTTTCAGTAATGTGTCCAGGGAGTGTGAGGCCCAACCATCTCTTTGATCTGAAGGCTACACAAAGCACAGGGAAGAGGCCCTGAGTGAGTCACCTGCCTTTATCTTGTGCAGAAAGGTTTCACATCTGAGTGACACGAACACTGCTCATCAGAACAAGGAGCCACAGGCAGGGAGACATTCCTGAGAGTTTACTGACAATAGTGAACAGTATATATAAGTCAAAAACAGAATTACCTGGAAAGCAGGTCTGGCAGCATCGGCGGAGAAGAAAAGAGTTGACGTTTCGAGTCCTCATGACCCTTCAACAGAACTGGTTAACACCCATGCCCAGGCTGTGCAACTATGTCAACTTTCCTGTGCTCCCCTTTGATAGCTCAGCTGATACAGTGGAGGACTGTAGGTGACTGTAAAACTGGCATCCTTAGGTTACTGGTTCAATTCTGGCTCGAAGGAAGCCCTCCTTGTTTTATCTAGGATGGAGGGTGTTGCACGCAGCAGTCCCATATAATCGTAGCATGTGTCGGTTCACGGACTCCCAAGACGCTTGCGTTTTTTGCGGCCTTGTAGAGTCCGTGGACCATGTTTTATATAGGTTGCTGTAGGCTGCACCCCCTTTTTAGTTACTTTGCTTCTGTTTTGTTTACACTTCAGCCCCACACTTCTGATCTACGGGCACCCAGTGCGGAGAGGGGCCGGGAGGGAGGAGGACCTCCTTGTGAACCTGCTCCTGGGCCTGGCCAAGTTGGCCATTAACAGGCCCAGGCAGTGGGTGATTGAGGGGGATGTCCGACCCGACTGTTTGCTACGTTCATGGCCGGGTGTCCCTGGAGAGGGAGAATGCAGTGTCTGCCGGCAGTGTCGAGGCCTTCTGTGCTCGGTGGGCACCGCGGGGACTGGGGTGTTTTATTGACCCTGTTAATCACATTTTGGTTTAATGTTTGTGAGTTTCCTTTAAATTTGGTCTTTTTTTTGCAGTTTCCCTTTAAGGGGCTGCCTTTTAATTTGTCCCCTGATTTGTTAAAAGAGCTACATCAATTTTCCTAACCCTCTAGCTACGTTTTGGTGCTCCCGCGACATCCACAGCGGAGGTGGAGGCAGCCTGCTGACTGCTACTCCTTGTTGTCTGTGATGACCTTGGCAGGCGTCCTCTGGACAGCTGAGCCCTGGAGGGCTGCGGCCCACTTTCAGAGTCCTGCTGTGTGGCAGTGGCACCCTCCTTGGTCTGTGGAACTGGAACTACTGGGGTTACAGGAACAGGGGATTTGGATGGGCTGGACACTCCTGGAGTCACCTGGGTGGATGGCCCCAGGGTGTGCACCTGCTGATCCTCCTGCCTATGGGTGCCTGAAGGCCCCTGGTTGACTCCTTGTGAAGGGGTAGCTGGAGTGAGATCGAGCTGCCCTGGACCCCTCCCGCATACATATTGTTGGAGTCCAACTACGTGATGTATGCTGGCAGATGGGCAGTTGACATCGAGATGCTGATTCTCTTAAAACTTAAAAGTAAATTAATGACAGCCTTATATTATAACCATAGGAGAAAAACAAACAAGGGAACTTTTCAGCATTACCCAAGGACTGGGTTTAGGGTTTTATCAACTTTATTAAACCACATTCGGCAATTGTATACTTTTCCAGATCCCTCCAGACAGAACATCAACTCTTGCTCTTTCACAATTAAAGGCCTCATGGAGATGAAAATGGATTTCATAAAATATTATAAACAGATTCAAATTATTAATATGTCACATTATCTCTTGATGAAGGGTATTAGTATGGGTCAAACCTTTTTGAAAAATAACAAGCGTGTGAATGATGCTCACCATTATTAAAGCACTAATCAGCCAGCAAGTTGAGGAGATGAAGAGATACATGTGAGTTGCATGCATGTGGTAAAGTGTTGTTAGTGATTTTTGAAATTTCAAATTTCACCTTTTTTCTACTTTTCCCTTCTCCTCTCTTACTCCAACCTTTCTTTCCTTCTCTTTATATTTTTTCTGTACCTGCTTTAACTCAGCCTCCATCTCTATTGATCCTCTATTTATTTTTCAATCCTCAAATCTCACTGTTTGGCCCGTTATTCACCAAGGTCCCAGGTGTCCTACTGTCCTTGGTGCACCATTATCAGCTCACACTTCCAACAACTTGCCCAAAATTTATCTTCTGAGCTGATAGGTGAGGGAAAAGTCTAACTAACAGCACCTGCCCCATTCCAGCAAGATTTGGCCCAATATAACCTGTAGAAACATTGTAGAATAAATAGTAAAAAGTAAATAAATAACCTTAGAAAGTGCAGAGAGTATTAACATTAATTAAATAAATAGTGATTATCATCCTTTAAGGACAGATTCTTTGGGATTCATTTCACTCCAAGGTGGCATGCCTGACGAAAATGAACCAACTATATCAGCCTCAATAATCTGATGCCCGAACCATGCCAAGTCTAGGGAACTATTGGTGCTGTTTGGCCCACATGGAACAAGAGACACATCACCGGGAGCTGATTTAAACTTCAACTGTAACCTTGCACATACAATCCCTGGGCCTTGGACTTGACCAAGTTCTATCAATTTCGAAGAACTAGTCCTGACTACCTACTCCACCCAGGGAGAAAATGATCTCTTGGCAAACAGGAAGTCTACATGTGTGGCTTTCTTAGTAGGTTGGTTTGGCGATAGTTACATAGGAACAAAGGATCACTTAGTCCCTCAAGCCTGTTGCACCATTCAAATAGATCACGGCTGATCAGTATCTCAACTCCATTTACCCACCATAAGCAAAAATCTATCCATCTTAGTTTTGAAATTTTCAATTGACTTAGCCTCAACTGCTTTTTGGGTAAGAGTGTTTCAGTTTTCCAATACCCTTTGAGTGAGGACTTGTTTGATCACATCACCCCTCAGTGGCCTAACTCCAACTAAAAATTTCTCTCTCCTTGTCCTGAACTCACCCACCAGAGGAAATAATTTCTCCTTATCAAATCCTTCTTGAACACCACAATTAGATCACTCTGTCGTCATCTGTAATAGGTATGTGCAATCTGTCATCATAATTTAATCCTCTTATAGGTATCATTCTGGTGAATCTGTGCTGCACTCCCTCCAAGGCCAATATATCCTTCCTGAGTGTGCTGAATGCAGTACTCAAAATAGGGTCTGACCAGAGCTCTGTACAGCTATATCAAAACTTCCACCCCTTTTTATACCAGCCACTTTGAGATAAATGCCAACATTCCAGTAGCCTTTTGAATTATTCTTTGTACCTGTCCACTGATTTTAGTGCTTTCTGTGCTTGGACCCCTAAATCTCCTGGTTCCTTCACAGTTCCTAGCTTCTTGACAATGAGAAAACAGACTGCTCTATCTTTTGCTAATCCAAGAACTCCCACGTTGAATTTATCTGCCACAATTTTCCCACAATTAGACATGGTGTTGGGTAGTGATGCATGTCAGACATTTGAGTGACCAAAGAAAGGCAGTGAAGCGTGGCTAAAATTATAGAGGTCAGAGCACCTCAAGTCATACCCTTAGCAATTGGATCACGGTCAAATTTAGGTGAAACGCGGATGTTGCCACTGATAGTGGAAACTCAGGAAATTAATTTGCATATTACGGACAAGTTATGGGCACCAGTTAGTACCAGAGGCAGCTTATCCTGGTGCAGGGGGTAGGCCGGGTGCAGGGGGTAGGCCGGGTGCAGGGGGTAGTGCGGGCGCAGCATGAGCATCAGCTGGGAGGCTGGCTCAGGGGAGGGATCAATCAGGAAATTTAATGCAGCAAAGAAGGTTACCAGGCATCTGATGAAGGCTGCTCATAATGGCGAGATTTGATAAGATAATTCATGAAATGACATTTGCCAAACTGTTTGGCGTGTCAGTAGTTAGAGGGCATAAATTTATGATAATTTTCAGAAATGAATCAAAAGATTTGGAGAATTTATTTTATGCAAGATATGAAATGTGGCACCACAACAGTGGTCGGAACAGAACTCAGCAACTTAAAAAGTTAATTGACTAAATGTTTGGAAACAAGTAAACTAGAGTGGATAAAGAGTTCTCTCTGAGGCAGTGCACACATCATGTCTGACTTTGGGGTTCTAATAGGGGCCCTCCCCTCCTCACGCCTCAGAGCAGATATTGGAAATTCAGCCTAACCGTGCATCCCAGAACCACTGTTTGCTTCAATGAGCAAGGCTGTCCCCACTGTGGATGCAAGGCTTGAAGAGTTGCCCCTGTAAATTAAAAGCTGTGTCGACTGACCATGACATTTCAACTAATGTTGAACTGAGCTCACAACTGAGGGAAGATTGAAGTTCAGTTGGGTGACATTCAAATCAATACATTGTGTAGAATGTGAAATTTGAAGATTCCTTTGTGCGTGAGCTTTTGTTAGAGTGAGTTGTTATGATCTAGAAAGCTCTGTCTGAAATGCTGATGAAAGGAGATTCAATAGTAACTCAAAATAGAATTTGTATTAATTTTGAAGGTAAATAATTTGCTGGTCTATGGGGAGAGAGTAGGCGAATGGGGCTAATTAGTAGCTTTTTCGAACAGCTGGCACAGGCACAATGGACAAAATGGCCTCCTTCTGTGCCGTAAGATTATATAATTTTGGCACAACTGACACAGAGATTTGGTTGAGAATTTACCTGTGTAAAGAAAAGTGTTGGTATGTCCTCCCACTACAACATCAACTCCTTTCACTTTCTTTGCAATTTGCTTGTCCGTCTCAAAGCCCGCATGACCCAGGGCGATAATCTTGTTAACCCCTAGGGTTGTGAGTTTGTTAACTTCACGCTGCACAGCTTCAATCTCATCCTCAAAGGTTAGATGTGGCCCTGGAATATATATATATAAAATTAGTTGGTGGCCATTTCAAAGCTCCATAACGCAGGGAACCTCAGCTTCAATTGGTACCCACCTGTGCTTGAAAGCATTGGTGTTTCTTTGGTGGTGTATCCAACCAAACCAATCTTCTGCCCATTGACCTTTAGGATCTTAAAAGGATGATAGTAGCCGGCGAGCTTTGGTGCTAACTGTTGATCTGCCTTTATATTTGCACTCAGCACTGGAAAAGAAACGTTCTTAAGAAAGGGGTTCAAGAGGCCATCCACATCATTGTCGAACTCATGATTCCCCAGAGCCTACAGAATATAAAAGCAGACAAGTTACAAAGTTTAAAAAAAACAAAACATTCAGGGCATCAAAACTGTTCTGTCCATGGAACTGGATTCAGACCGATTCTAATGTCCTTTATGACTACATACTTTGCTCAATCTTTAATGTTAAACAGTCAGTGCAAATGGAGATGGAGGCTGAAATCTGTTTAAATTGCATGTTACTTTTACAGTTATTCACAAACAGAGCAAATTGCAATAGAAATAAAGTAGCTTGTATATAGTGACACCACGAGTTCTGGCTAGAATGACATACAGGGCGTAATCTTCCGGCTCCATCAGAAGTGGGAAGCCTGGCGGACGGGGAACTTAATTTGGTGTGAGGCCAAAAATCAGTTTCCCAATGGTGGGTTGAACTTTAACAATTATATTCTCGGGACTTTATAGACAGGTTAAAGGCAGATCGCGCTTACCAATGAACAATGTTGAGACGTCCTTTTGCATGCATTAGCAAGTTAAAAGGCCACCTCACCGGAATTAAGTACCCCCTCTAAATTAAGTTAACCGCCAGTGAGAAACTCGAACGTTCACAAGACTGCACATAAGGTGGTGTGCACCTGGTGAGGTAGACTTCTTCCAATATCAATGGTGAGTTGCTGTTACATTGTCCTCTTTGTGGGGCGCTCATAAATGCCAGCCTGTGCTTCAGACTAGGTGGTGGAAGTGCAAGTTGTGTGGGGAATAACCAAGAGAGGGAGGAAGGGTTAGCAGGGAATGGTGGGGCAGTGGCTGGGCAAAGGTGGAAGGGATAGTTCAGGCTCTCCAGGAAGGAAGAGTGCAGGCTGTCTGGGTGTCCTTTAAATGTGACACCCAGACCTTTAACCCATGAGGTAATGGTGAGGACGGCGATTTCCTGCCTGCCACAAGATTCGGCGAGCTCCTCGCAGATGCATATGTAATGTGCTGAGTAGCGCAATATTGCGCCTGGTCACCCATCCCCCCTCCCCCGTGGAAATAACTCTGACTTCTGCTCCCACCAGTGAACTTAGACTCCAGAACAGAAGATTCTAGCCATCGAATTACATAGGATGTGCAGACGAGAAACAGGTGACTTGACCCAACAGGTCCACACTGTTGTTTCTGCTCCTCCCACCCTTCATCGAACACTGTCAGCATAACTTTCTATTCCTTTTTCCCCTCATGTTTACCTAGCTTCTCCTTACATGCATCTGCACTATTTACCTCAACTACTCCTTGTGGTAGCAAGTTCCACATTCTAACCACTCTCTGGATAAAGATGTTTTTCCTGAATTCTCTTACTGGATTTATGAATGATTATGTCATATTATGGTTCCTAGCTTTGATCTACCCTCCAAATGGAAATATCTCCTCTGTTCACCGATCAATAATATATAATCTTAAAGAACTCTTATTAGGTCACACCTGCACCTTTGCTTTTCGAGAGAAAAGGGTTTCAGTCTGTTTTGTCTTTTCTGAGAAGTATAACCTCTCAAATTCTGAAATCATTCTAATAAATCTGTTTAAGTCTGTTTTGGACCTTCTACAGTATATCTTTGGCTGGGATTTTCCGGTCCCACTGTGGCAAGACCCGCCATGGGGGTTGCAGCAGGCCAGCCAAAAGTCCATTGGCTTTCGGCAGGACTGGAAGATCTCGGCAGCGGATGGGGCCGGAAAATCCCAGCCCCTATCCTCCTATTATGGGGATCACTCCTGAAGACCCACATAATTGTGCACATAATTTATATGATGTAACTATCCTCCACTTTTGACATTTCGCGGGAGAAATAATCCTGCTGCGTTCATGAAAATGTTTGCCGTATTTTTGGTAATGAGTTCAACGATTCTGTCAATGGAAACCACAACTCATGAGATGATAAAAGGGTAACAACAAACATTCCAAATAAAATAAAGGGAAATACTCGTGGGAGAATGAGGGGTCAGGCCTATTTTAGCTGATAATAATTTACAGTTATAGCTTTTCATTTGAATTATAATGGAGGGCAGAGCCTCCTGTTAGAATTTTCTTTTACAGTGCATAGATGCTGTTTGTGTTCACTTTGTGTTTGTCTGTTTTGCTGGGAAAGATAAAGCAAATCCACATATTCAGTCAGAAGAGCAGCAACTAGTTGGTTCCTCATCTTTGTTTTATTCTTTCATGGGATGTGGGTGTCACTGCCAAGGCCAGCATCCTTATTTACCACAACTCAATGCCTTGTGAGGCTATTTCAGAGGGAATCAAGAGTGAACCATATTGCCGGAGGTCTGGAGTCACATGTAGGCCAGACCAGGTAAGAACAGATTCCTTTTCCTAAAGGATATTAATGAACCAGATAGCTTTTACAACAATTGGTGATAGTTTCAAAGCCACCATTATTGACACTAGCTTTCAATTCTTGTTCATTAGCTGCATTTAAATTCCATCAGCTGCAGTGGATTTGAATCCACATCCCAACAGCATTAGCCTGAGTCTCCCAATTAGTAGTCCAGTAACATTACTACTACACCACCATTATCCAGGCTGTCATTTGTTTCTACTCACAGCCAGTCAGATCTGAAATTATTTATCGTCTTTGAAATGCTAAGTAGAAGCATGCTTCCAGTCCCTCATCAGCTGTCTATCTAAAAACAACCGAGCTGTTTGATACAGCAATCAGTGAAAATAGACCAGAGTGATTCATTTGGTGATTAATTAGGATGTGGGGAGGAGGCAACAGTTTATACTGCTACTAGTGGTATAATTAACCAAAATCTTGTCTACCTGTTTGTTGAGAATAGAGTCTGAGGCTCCTTTGAGGAAACTTACTTAGCGAGGAAATGATTGACTTTTGTCTCCAAGGTGTTTGATTGGATTTGTCCTGCTTTTTGTTGACAGCATATACCTGAGCAATTTTCCAATTTGTCAGGTTGGCACCAGTAGCTGTATCCGTACAGCTTGCCTAGGGGTGCAGTTAGTTCTGGAACACAAGTCTTCAGTACTGCAGTTGGGATGTTGCGTGCAGAGCTTTGATCTGATCCATTGGGTGTGGGATCCTTATCTCTATCTATGGCATGCTATTTCCATTGTTTAACATGAATGGAGTCCTGTATTGTAGCTTTATCAGGTTGGCACCACATTTTAGCTATGTCTCGTGCTGTTCCTCACATGTTCTTCTACACCCTTCACTGAATAAGGATTAATAATTTGGGTTGATGGCAGTTGTAGAACAAGGGATATGTCAGGCCATGAGATTACAGAGTGTGGTTGAATACGATTCTGCTACTGCTGTTGTTCCACAGTACTTCATGGATTTAATTTTGAGCTGCTAGATCTGTTGTGAGTCTATCCAATTTAGCACAGTGGTAGTGCCACACAACATGATAAAGGGTGTCACGATTTTGTATCAATAAGGACTGTTCACTGGTCACTCCTACAAATATGATCATAGACAGATGCACTTGCAACAGATAAATTGGTAAGGACAGTAGGTTTTCCCTCATGTTGGTTCTCTCACAACCAGCCATAACTCCACTCTGGCAGCAATGTCCTTCAGGACTCAGCTGGCTCATCAGTAGTGATACTACAGAGTCACTCTTAGTGATGGACATTGAAGTCCCCCCAGCAATAGGACATTCTGGGATACAGCCAACATTAACACTTCTTCCAAGCAATGTTCATCGTAGAGCAGCACTGATTCTTGGAGTTTGAAGTCCATGTTCAGGGCAAGTTCCTCCCAAATGTTTACTTCTATATCAATACTACCGGTGGTGCAGCCCTGCCAGTGGGATGCCCTGGTGATGGTGGAGTCTAGGACATTTGCTGATAGGTATAACTATGTCAGGCTGTTGCTTGAATAGGCTGGGGGACAGCTCTCTGTGGTTAACTCAAAAAATAGTATCAAACTTAAAAGAAAAATCATATAATTGCACAAGGATGGGTGGCAGGTCAGGAGACTGGACAGAATATAAAAAACAGCACAGAAAGACTAAAAGATTCATAAGGAGGGAAAAATTAGAGTACAAGAGAAAGCTAGTTGGAAATATAAAAACAGATAGTAAGAGTTTCTATGGGTATTTAAATAAGAGAGTTAACAAAGTGAGGGTTGCTACTGTAGAAAGTGAGTCTGGGGTGTTAATAACGGAAAATAAGGAGATGGCAGATGAATTGAACAGGTATTTCACATCAGTCTTCATGATAGAGGATATAAGTAACATCCTAGAAATAGCTGTAAGGCAGGATCTTTAGGTTGGCGAGCGGGGGATGTGGCGGAGTTCCACCTGACATCACCCTGCATCATTTCAATTTTCAGGTCGGTGGGGGCACAGCCGAATCAGCTATTGAGGCCATTTAAAAAGTCATTAACATAATTAATGGACCTTAGGGTTGGAGGGCAGGCCGGGAGCCCTGGCGGGATTCAGAAAAAACATGAAACCTCATCCACGGGCAGGATGAGGTTTCATGAGGGTTTTAAAAAATTTAATAAATGTTTGAATTAAAGTGATGGACATGTCCCAACTCATGTGACAGCGACAGGGAAATTTTTTCAACATTTACCTTCAAAGTTTTAATTCGGAGCCGATCTCCCTGAAGCAGCACTTAGCACTCTCGGCTGAGGGAATCCCCTCCCGCCCGCACAGGGAGTGCATAGCACTTCCTGGTGGATATCACTCTGGGCGGGCCTTAATTGGCCTGCCCACTTAAAATGGTGGCGCGCCCCCAATCGGGGGCACCGATCGGAGGCACGCCTGCCTGCGCCCGCTCCTGCACTTCTCCCCCCAATGGGGTAAAAATTCTTCCCCAGGAAATGGAAAGGAGAGAGGAACTCAGGAAAATTACAATCACCAAGTAATAGGTACTTAGCAAATTGTTGGAGTTGCGGACTGACAAGTCCCTGGGCCCTGATGGACTTCATCCTAGGGTCTTGAAAGAAGTGGCTACTCTGGTAGTTGATGCATTGGTTATAATTTTCCAAAATTCCTCAGGGCGGAATCGTCCCAGGTTTTCACTAAGTGGGAAAAAGGATGTTTTACCTGCAGGCTGCAATGGCGGCTTTTCACGCTGTATCATCTCATTCCCGGCACATCCTACCTCATTAATAATGCATTCCTGGGAAACATGCTGGATTGCTGGTGGGCGGCCTCTGATTTGTTCATCCCGCCATCACCTCAGGCCTTCACTAACTGGACGCCAGATTTAAAGGCTGCCTCTGCACAGAGCTAGCATTCTTCAAGGGATAGGAAGCTGCTGGGAACTGATGGCTGTCAAAGGGAGGGAACATGCTGCCACCAAATTTAGCGATGCACCTCTTGAGCGCCTGCTAGACACAGTGGAAGCCCACCGTGAAGTCCTCTATCCCACTCTGGGCAAAGACCAGCAAGCAAGGTCACCATGGGAGGCGGTGGCAGCGGTGGTCAGTGTCAAAACCCTGCAAAAGAGGACAGCCACTCAGTGCTGAAAGAGGATAAATGGTCTCATCTATTCCGACAGGGTAAGTCACTCTTCTTATCATTCTCAACTCACACCCTCACAAACCTATCACACATCCACAGGGATCTCACACCACAAAGGACAACACTACTAACACTCACACACACCCTCACATTTCCATCAGGCTCATATCCTCTCGAACTCACATCCTCATTCCTGTCCCCGGCTCCACTCACCACACAAACATTCCACGCAGTGCCATGTGTCCTGCTCACACTCTCTCCATCTGTTTTCATGCAGGAGAAGCTGGTTCATAACATGAGGGAGAGGTCCCAGACCGGGGGTGGAGTGGCCCACATTAGGTCCCTCACTCACTTTGAGGAGCGTGCCATTGTGCTGACTGGTAAGGACATGGACCGTGCCTGCAGTGATAGTGAGGTGGTGGTGAACACTCACTTGAGGATCCTGCACCACATCATCTCTCTCTCAACACAACTGAGAGTTTTCTCTCTCCTGCTTTGGACTCTGCTGCCATGCACTAATTATCTCTACTTTGGTTCACAGGGAGCTCTGCCAAGTGACCAAAATCCTCAGCCAGCCAGACCCTCCGCTCCATCCAGGTCCTCACCTCCAACCAAGAGGACACCTCATCCATTGAAGAGCTGGAAATAAGCAGCCTGGAAGACCATCACAGTGCTTACCCACACCCTCCACCAGTGCAGAGACACACACCTTGGTGGGATCTAGATCTAGAGCAGGCTCGGGATCACAATCTGGTGGTCACCGCAGCAGGAGGAGACAGGTTCAGCCGAGCTCCCTGGCATTCAGAGGAATGTTGGGGAAGAAGCATATGTGAGGTTGGGGTCAGATGACGAGCCTCTGGATTCGGCCTTCCAACTCATCGTGGAGAGTCAACCGAAGGCGGGGGATCATCACGCAGAGTTGTTGGAAGCCCTCAACACGCAAGTCAGTGGGCTGTATCCGCCTGCTCACTGATGAAGTGGTGCCCACATATGCGCACATTGAGGTCTTCATGGGAAGGACGGTGGACGTAATGGAGACCTTGGTCCAGCAGAATGCAGAGATACGCGCAGGCCTGCACTCTATCGCTGTAGCCATGGGTGAGTTCCTGCAGTGGTAACGCAAGAGGGAAAAGGAGCAACTCGACACCCCTTCAGATGCCGCTTCACCTCAAGGAGCCAAGCCGGGGCCTCAGGCACCCACAAAGAGGAGCGGCAGCTGGGCACCTCGAGGTCATCTACTCAGAAATCTCAGAGGCTGTCCTCTCCCTCCGAGTCCCTTTTGCCTGTGATCCCCTCGACCTCGTCCTGTGTCACCACAGAGGGAGCAGCTGGCCTACAGGAGGACAGCCAAAGCAAGCCAGGGCCCTCAAGGCCCTGGCTCTCCAGAGGACCCGCACCGAAGGCATCAGAGGCAACAGGGCCAACCATTGCACAGGCTGTATCCACCCCTGCTGCGGATGTCAGGGCAGCACTTAGAAGAAGTGATAGGCCTAGAAAAGTTAAGGGTTTATGATCACAAGTGGTTGCACGGGTGAACACATTTTGTCACTTTATAATCTGAAAATATATTCACGTTCACTGAATAATATGTAATGTGTCTTTCAGCCTCATTGACAGGCTTCACTAATCCTCCCCCTGCATCCCCCCAACTAGTAGTTCAGTTGCACGTAGCAGGACGAGTGATTCTGGGGGGAGAAATGTGTGTGGGGCAGAGCCTTTTGTCCATGAGAATCCGCGCAACATGTGATGCACGTGTTCTTCCAGCATCCTCTGCTCCTCGGATATCCACGATGTGAGCAAGACCCTAACAGTAAGTCCCAACCTCTGTAGGTCATACTTGTCAAGACGTGTTCTGGGCTAGCGTGTTTTCCCACCGGTGTTGGCAGTAAATTTCTCATGGGGGTACGATTCTGGTGAGCAGCGCTTATAATTAGATGCAAATGTATTGAAATGATAATCCTGACGTGCGTCGGTGGGCAATGCGGCCCGCCATTGATGAGTGGAGCGGACGACTGCAAGCTGGTTTCACGACAGCATGAAACGATTTTTGGCCTTATCGCCATATTGTCCCCTCACACCAACCATGACGCCCGACGCCAACGGGCAAGGAAAATTCCGGCCTTAGATTCGGGGAAGGTTCCATTAGATTGGAAAATAGCGAATGTAACTCCTTTATTCAAAAGGGAGGGAGATAGAAAGCAGGAAACTACAGGCCAGTTAGCTTAACATCTGTCATAAGGAAAATGTTAGAAACTATTATTAAAGATGTTATGGCAAGGCACTTAGAAAAATTCAAGGCAATCAGACAGAGTCAACATTGTTTTTTGAAAGGGAAATTATGTTTTACAACTTTATCGGAGTTCTTTGGAGGAGTCACGTGCTGTGGATAAAGGGGATGTACTTTATTTAGATTTTCAGAAGGCATTTGATAAGGTGCCACGTCAAAGGTTATTGCAGAAAATAAAAGCTCATGGTGTGGTGGGTAACATATTGGTATGGGTAGAAGTTTGGTTAGCTGACAGGAAACAGAGAGTAGGCATAAATGGATCATTTTTTGCTTGGCAAGATGTAATGCGTGGTGTGCCACAGGCATCAGTGCTGAGATCTCAACTGAAAATGACTTGGAAGAAGGGACCGAAGGAATGGTAGCTAAATTTGCTGATGACACAAAAATAGGTAGGAAAGTAAGTTGTGAAGAGGATGTAAGGAAGTTACAAAGGGACATAGATAGGTTAAGTGAGTGGGCAAAGATTTGGCAAATGAAGTATTATGTGGGCAAATGTGAAACTGTCCATTTTGGCTTGAAGAATAAAAATGCTTATTATCTAAATGGTGAGAGATTGCAGAGCTCTTAGACTCAGAACGATCTGGGTGTCCTAGTACATGAATCACAAAAGGCTAGTATGCAGCTACAGCAAGTAATTAGGAAATATAATAGGATATCATTGTTTATTGTGAGGGGCAATCGAATATAAAAGTATGGAGGTTATGCTTCAGTTATACAAGGCACTGGTGAGACCACAACTGGAGTACTGTATACAGTATTGGTCTCCTTATTTGAGGAAGGATGTAAATGCATTGGAAGCAGTTCAGAGAAAGTTTACTAGACAAGTACCAGGAATGGGGGTTGTCTTATGAGGAAAGCTTGGACAGGCTAGGTTTGTATCCACTGGAGTTTAGAAGAGTAAGAGACAACTTGATTGAAACCTTTAAGATCCTGAGGGGTCTTGACAGGCTAGGTGTGGAGAGGACGTTTCCTCTTGTAAAACTAGGTGTCAATGCTTAAAAAGTGAGGGGTTGTCATTCAAGGCAGAGATGGGGACAATTTTTTTTCTCTGACGATAGTGAGCCTTTGGAACACCTTTCCTCAAAAGGCGGTGGAAGCAGAGTCTTTGAAGGCAGAGCTAGATAGATTCTTGATAAAGAAGGGGCAAAAGGTTATTGGGGGTAGGCAGGACGCCACAATCCAGGTCAACCATGATCTTATTGAATGGCATAGCAGGCTGGAGTGGCCTATACATGCTCCTAATTCATATACTTGTATGGGCACAAGTCCCCATATATTAGTGAGAGAAAATTTGCAAGGTCACCTGGGTTGTTGTGCCTTTTTTATGTCTGAATCTGATGCCTAGATCAATGCTGAGTGGTCCATCCTGTTTTATTCTTATTTTACTTTTTGGCAACAGTTTGATACAACTGAGTGGCTTTCTCACCATTTCGGAGTACAGTTAAGAGTCAAGCACATTGCTATGGATCTTGAGTCATATGTAGGCCAGATTTAATAATAACGGCAAATTTCCTTCCTTAGAGGACATTGAGTTTTAACAGCAATTCAATAGCTTCATGGTCACCATGACTGATAAGAGCTTTTGTATTCCAAATTTATTTGAATGAACTGAGTTCAAATTCACAAACCACAATAGTAAGATTGGATCTAACATCTCTAGATTATTAATCCATGCCTCTAAGGTACTAGTCCAGGAATATTTCCACTATACTACTGAATCCAAAATGCATATTCCTGTTTTATAACATCAACATTAGTTATAAAACAGGTTTATTATAATTTTAGACTTATTTCAGCATCAGTTGAAAGCTTAAAAAAAATCCAGTTCAGGGAAGCTGGTATTTCCTTTGCTCTGTATGCATTCTAGGGTTAAGGAAGAGAGGGTAAATATTCTGCTAAGGAACAAATCATATAAGGTGTATTGATCCACTAATACTGACTGTCATTACTGCACATTTACAGACCACCCAGAATACAATAGAAACAGAGGCCGGGATTTCCAGCCCCGTTGTGGAGGGACCCGCCGCAGGGGATGTAGTGGCCCAGCTAAAAGTCCATTGACTTTGGGCAGGACTGGAGAATCCGAGCAGCAGCACGGCCAGAAAATCCCACCCAAAGCTTGCAAAGGACAAGGGAAGCAATATCATGCATTGACTCTCTCAGTTGCCATGGTGATATAGAGCAGAGTTTTGCCGTTGGCGGGGGATGGGAGAGGGTAGTCGGGAAGCTGACCGTCGCCCGTGATCGGCACCGCACCGTGGTTTCACCCTGGCGGGGCCAATTAAGCCCGCATGGAACGCGAGCGACAGTGCTCAGCGCTGCCTGTGCGGGCAGGATGAGGAGCGTGAATGGGCCTAGCACAAACTTCGCAGAGTGTTTCAATCTTCCTGAGGCACAGAGCTGCTTCAGGGAGATGAAGCGCTGTTTAAAAACCTAATGCACAAAAACAAGTCATAAAACATGTCCCCTCATGTGACTCTTGTCACATGAGCAGGGACATGTTTTTATTTCAAGTGTTACGTTTTTATTTTATTTTAATTTGCTTTAGGAAACCTCATCCCGCCCATAGATGAAGTTTCCTAAAAAATGCAAAGGCCGCTTGGCCTTTTTGCCTGTCCGTCAACTGTTAGGTTGAATGGACAGTGAAAATTTCAGGACAATTGTTAACTTAATGGCCTTAATAGGCCTTTTAATTGTCATCGGGCGTGCTGCTGGCTCAGGCACGCACCCGCCGACCGAACTACCACAAGAGTGCGCAATGATGTCGGCACGCTTGGCCGACGTCAACGCGCTTCATTTCACGCTTGGTGTGTCAGGCACACGCCCACACACCGAGCAAAAAATCCTGCCCATAGTTTTTTGTCCATCTTACTTCCCAAATGTAGATTGATGGGATGGATGGATTCAAGAAGAATGCCAACTTAGATTCTGGGAGGCAGGCCTCTCAATGAGTTTTGGGAGCATGAGGCAGGGGACAGGGAATAGACACAATTCAGATTTTTAACTTTTAGAATGGTGAAACCTGGTTTAATAGCTTGTGTGTTATGGATGTATTAACATGTTAGCAACACCTATTCAGATTGCTGCAAAATGAGAACTTGTCAGTTTCCAGATTCTAGGTTCTGAATGGACTAAAAATTAACTGAAAGCCAATTCACAAATGGTCAGACAACAACAAAAGAGACCATAGATTAGTAAAAGGGTTTTCCATTGGAAAAGTGTGGCATGCAGAAAGGGGCATGCAGATAGGACACCATGCCTGGGTGAGACGGGAATTTGGTGCAGGGGGGAAAGAAGTGCTCCTTTTTTAAAACTTTTTTTCAGACTTCACTGGTTGGAGAGTTTCCTTCCTTGTCTCCAAGCTAGGTGTGTACAGCTTTCTATTAGTCATTTGTTAGTACAGAACTTGAGTATTGCTGAGAAAAGAGACTTTTTTGTTGAAGCTTTTCGTCTTGTACTCAGGACAATCTTCAAGAAAATACCAATGTCGGGGAAACAACACATTTATACTGCATGAGAAGGGAGTGCTAATTGGTTGGCGAGTGAACTCTGATTAGTAGAGGTGTTGTCATGGAAAACGTACCAGTTGATTGTGACCGACACTTGACTGTCATTGGCTGCCAAGCATTGTTTGAAATTTAAACCACGTAGCTCGACTCTGGTCATGACATTGCCCTGGGGAGTGAACCAGCGAATGGCTGTCACTCATTTTGTTTAGCTGAAACAGGCACAATATGTGTACATGTCCTTTTTGTCTGCAAATAACAGGGCCCTGTGTATTAATATATGTAGCTTCCAGTACACGCAAATGCGCTGCATGGCAAGCCTGGCTGACAACCTTAAATTGGCTGTCAGCATAATTCTTAGCACACTGAGGATTATTTAGCAAATGCTATCCAATCACGGAATCACATCTAATGTTACACAATGTGTTCTGAGTTTTGCAAGCCTGGGCTGGTTGGGTACAGCCTGTACCTTGCCCATTACGAACCGTGGAGGGACATACTGTTTGATACGACCTGCCAGTCTTTAGGATGTATGGCCTACATACCTAGCAGCACACTGGCACTGAAATTCATACACCACATTACGCATTTGTGTGATAGGCAGAACGTCTTTTTGGCTTGACGGCAGCATCCTGTTAGTGGTGAATACCACTCGTGTTGCTACTGCATAGTAGCAGTGCGAAACAGCTAACTTCACCCGTTGCTCAGACTTTTGAGATAATCCCTGCCCTTCCACTGTAGTCTGAGGTAGACTGAACACTTTTCAAGACCGAAAGTGATGGCCTTGGGCCCATTCATGACTTTGCATTATATACCACACGAAATGATCTGATCAGGATAGCCATTATCCCACATGATGTCTTTGATGCGCCCTATTTCAGCATCAAGATTGCATTGTGCACAAATGGCTCGGACCCTATTTACGAGGCTGCTGATAAGGCCGATCTTATGGTGTGTGGAACTGTCAGAGTCCCAACTTGTGTATTGAGCAGTGAAGGTAGGCAGACCATGGTAGAGAACCCTCTGGCGGTTTTCTCAACTAGTATGTCAAGGAAAAGGAGTTCATTTGACTGCTCCATTTCAAAGGTAAATTTGCGTGCAGGATTGAGCCCATTAAGATATTTAAGGACAAAAACAAAAATACCTGGAAAAACTCAGCAGGTCTGACAGCATCTGCGGAGAGGGATACAGTTGATGTTTTGAGTCCATATGACCCTTCATCAGAACTAAGACATATAGAATTGAGATGAAATATAAGCTGGTAGAAGGGGGTGGGATAGGAGAGCTCGATAGGGAGCCAGTGATAGGTGGAGGCCAAGAAGAGACTGCCAAAGATGTCATAGACAAAAGGACAAAGGGGTGTTGATGGTGGTGATATTATCTAAAGGATGTGCTAATGGGGACATTAAGGGAAGCAAGCAGGACAAGCTAGATGGCCCTAGTGCGGGTGGGGTGGGGGGAAGGGATCGAAATGGGCTAAAAGGTGGAGATGAAACAATAGATTGAAATAAATTTAAAAATAGGAGGGAAAAGAAAAAAAATGTAAAAAAAAAAAAATTATTGGAAAAAGGGGGAGCTGAAAGGGGGTGGGGATGAAGGAGACAGTTCACGATCTGAAATTGTTGAACTCAATATTCAGTCCAGAAGGCTGTAACGTGCCTAGTCGGAAGATGAAGTGTTGTTCCTCCAGTTTGCGTTGAGCTTCACTGGAACATAGCAGCAGGCCAAGGACGGATATGTGGGCATGAGAGCAGGGTGGTGTGTTGAAATGGGAATTATTACATGCAGTTGTGGATTTAAATTTAGCAAACTTATCATCCATATATCAGAAATATGCAAGGGGTAGGAAGTTGGGCATCATTCCATCGAAGACATGTTTCTCATTGAACTCAACAAAGGTGTTTGCGGGAGCTGGGCCTCGAGGGGATCCCATGACAACATCATCTATTTGGGCATACATGGTGTCATGGTATTTTCTTGCAAATTGTCCTGTAGGGTGCAAGACGAAAAGCTTTGACATAAATGTCTCTTTTTTCAGCAATATTCAAGTCCTGTACTGCCCAATAACTATTTGTATACCTGAGGTAGAG
Source organism: Cetorhinus maximus (assembly GCF_964194155.1). Classification (NCBI taxonomy): domain Eukaryota; kingdom Metazoa; phylum Chordata; class Chondrichthyes; order Lamniformes; family Cetorhinidae; genus Cetorhinus; species Cetorhinus maximus. Next base: position 35,828,412 of record NC_135892.1, on the reverse strand, counting down.
GTGCAACTAAAACCAAGTTCAGGATATCAACAACACAGTTCGATTGACAGGTCAAATAGGTGGCATAGGCGGGAATGTGGAGTTGAGGTTACAATCAGATCCGCGATGATTTTATTGAATGGTGGAGCAGGTTAGAGGGGCCAAGAAGCCTACTTCTGCTCCTAATTTGTATGTTCAAATGTATGTTAGTATAAAAATGAATCAAAAAGTTAAAAAAAATAAAATTATCGAAAGATAAAGAAAGAATTGGGGAAAAAAAATGGCTTGGAATGCACAATCAATTGTTTTTCAATGATCATTGGTTTTAGCTGCTGCTTTTCATTATTTTTGACTTTGTTATTTTTATTCATTCATGGGAGGTGGGCTTCGCTGGCTGGCTGGGCCAGCATTTATTACCCATCCCTAATTGCTCTTGAGAAGGTGGTGGTGAGCTGCCTTCTTGAACCACTGCAGTCTATGTGGTGTAGATACTCCCACAGTGCTGTTAGGAAGGGGGTTCCAGGATTTTGACCCAGTGACAGTGAAGGAATGGCGATATATTTCCATGTCAGGATGGTGAGTGACTTGGAGGGGAATATCCAGGTGGTGGTGTTCCCATCTATCTGCTGTCCTTCTCCTTCTAGCTGGTAGTGTTCATGGGTTTGGAAGGTGCTGTCTAAGGAGCTTTGGTGGATTCCTGCAGTGCATCTTGTAGATGGTTCGCACTGCTGCTACTGTGCGTCAGTGGAGGAGGGGGTGAATGTTTGTGGATGTGGTGCCAATCAAGCAGGCTGCTTTGTCCTGGACGGTGTCAAGCTTCTTGAGTGTTGTGGGAGCTACTCTCATCCAGGCCAGTGGAGAGTATTCCACTACTATCCTGACTTGTGCCATGTAGATGGTGGAGAGGCTTTGGGGAGTCAGGAGGTGAGCTACTCGTCGCATGATTCCTAGCCTCAGACCTGCTCTTGTAGCCACAGTATTTATATGGCTAGTCCAGTTCAGTTTCTGGTCAATGGTAACCCCCAGGATGTTGATAGTGGGGGATTCAGTGATGGTAACGCCATTGAACATCAAGGGGCGATGGTTGGACTCTCTCTTGTTGGAGATGATCATTACCTGACACTTGTGTGGCACGAATGTTACTTGCCACTTGTCAGCCCAAGCCTGAAAAATGTCCAGATCTTGCTGCATTTGGACATGGACTGCTTCAGTATCTGAGGAGTCGCGAATGGTGCTGAATATTGTGCAATCATCAGCGAACATCCCCACTTCTGACCTTATGATGGAAGGAAGGTCATTGATGAAGCAGCTGAAGATGGTTGGGCCTAGGACACCCTGAGGAACTCCTGCAGTGATGTCCTGAAGCTGAGATGACTGACCTCCAACAACCACAACCACCTTCCTTTGTGCTAGGTATGACTCCAACCAGCGGAGAGTTTTCCCCGATTCCCATTGACTCCAGTTTTGCTAGGGCTCCTTAATACCACATTCGGCCAAACGGGGACTCGACGTCAAGGACAGTCACTCTCACCTCACCTCGGGAGTTCAGTTCTTTTGTCCATGTTTGAACCGAGGCTGTGATGAGGTCAGGAGCTGAGTAGCCCTAGTGGAACCCAAACTGGGTGTCAGTGAGCAGGTTATTGCTATGCAAGTGCCACTTGATAGCACTGTTGATGACCCTTCCATTACTTTACAGTAGACTGCTGGGGCAGTAATTGGCCGGGTTGGATTTGTCTTGCTTTTTCTGTACAGGACATGCCTGGGCAGTTTTCCACATTGCCGGGTAGACGCCAGTGTTGTCGCTGTACTGGAACAGCTTGGCTAGGGGCGTGGCAAGTTCTTCAGTTCTATTGCCGGAACATTGTCAGGGTCCATAGCCTTTGAGGTATCCAGTGTCTTCAGCTGTTTCTTGATATCATGTGGAATGAATCGAATTGGCTGAAGACTGGCTTCTGTGATGGCATCTTAATTACTCTCATATAAAGAAATCAAAGAATCATACAGCACAAAAGGAGGCCATATAATTGATTGTACCTGTGCTGGCTTTCTGAAAAAGGTAGCCTATCAGCTCCACTCTCCAGATGGAGTTTAATGACCTCCCTTGAGGCAAGTTTGGAGGTGGGGGGCATTTAATTGACTGTCTCTGCCTTGGTCAAATCAGGAGTGGGAAGGTTTGTGGCTAGCCTTGCCACCCCACTGCCAATTGAGACACTGAAGTGGGCAACTAATGCCCACATAAGGGTTTCACCCCACAGCTGCTGGTATTCAACCACAGGTGGGCGGAAGAGTGGCCATGCCGGAAGCCCGAAAAGCAAACCCACGGGCACCCCAGGTTCCTGGTTCAAAGGCACTTGGTGCCTGCTTGAGGGACCCAGCCTCGGGAAGGCGGTGCCTGCTGACAGCCACCCCCTGCACTTGCTACTAATGCTCTCCCCACCCCTTCCCCTGCGACCCCCACCCATGATCCCTATCCTGCCCTCGTTCCTGTGGCCAGGGTCCTTTGCTGATCTTGGCCATCTCCTTGGGCGCATTACCAGCCTTCGCTCCCCCATTGGCACTGCTTCCAATGGGCAGCTGCCAGGGAAGGGCACTTAAGTACCTAATTGGCACTTTTTACAATGGGCCTCCAGAAAGTAGGCAACTCTGGGCATCAAATACCTCCTCCCATTCTTTACCCCTTGCCTTCCAATTTTTTTCCTTTTCAAGATTTCTTTTTGTTCATGGGATGTGAGCATCACTGGCGAGACCAGCATTTATTGCCCATCCCTAATTGCCCTTGTGGTGGTGAGCTGCCTTCTTGAACCACTGCAGTCCATGTGGTATAGGTACACCATAGTGCTGTTAGGGAGGGAGTTCCAGGATTTTGACCCAGTGTTTAGCCAATTCCATTTTGAAAGTTACTGTTGACTCTGCTTCTACAGCCCTTTTAGACAATGCATTTAAACTCATAACAATTCAGTGCATTAAAACAAATTCTCTTTATCTCCCCACTGGCTCTTTTGCCAAATATCTTAAAACTGCCTCCTCTGGTTAGTGACTTTTTTGTCGCTGAAAACAGTGGCCCGAATCTTATAGTACCCCCCTAGGGGTGGTATGGTAGGCAGAAGGGGTGCGTAAAATTGGCACATTGTCTGCTCTGCCTGCCCACCCACCCACCGCTGCGATTCTGCCATTTGCGAGGGAAGTGTAGGGTGGCTCGCTCACCCATGGGTCAGTTGAGGCCCTTAAGGGCCTCCTCCCACCACCAGTGGGATTTTACCCAGGATGGAGGAGGCCGATGCCATGTATTGAGCAGGAAGGGTTGTCCCCTTTTTGGGTATCTTGTGCCCATTGAAGGCTCCCTCAAGGCGATTCTCCTGGCCCAGCAAGAAAAGTGCATAAAGTCCAGCTCAGCTCTCAATTGTTTCCACTCTTATCCAAAGAATCACTTACAATGGCTTCACTTCCCCCTCTATTCATGGCCCCCCATCTATTTCTCACTTACATGCTTCCTCTCAGCGAAAACATTCGAAAACCTCTCCATTTCCCCGTGTATGGTGACGACACGAATCCTACCTCACCACCACCTCTCTCAACCCCGCTACAGTTGCTAATTTGTCAAACTGCTTGTCCAGTCTTGTAGAAACATCACCATGGAGCCCCATCCAGAGAAACAGCCTTAAGCGTTGCTGAGGGCACCCACTACTGACACGGAGCTACCTGAACTCCTCCTCTCTCAAACCCTGAGCCCTGGGAGGCAATATGGAGGGTGGCGTGGTCAGTTATAGGCCAAGCCCAAGAATGAAGCAGCAAGACAGCTCAATGTTTCAGGTTCCTGGCTTCTGATTTCAGGCTTCAGGCTTGGCAAAGCAATATGCTTCGACAGGTCACATTTCCTCTGTCGTGGACTACCAGAATCTAGGATAAAAGCAAAATACTGCGGATGCTGGAAATCTGAAACAAAAACAGAAAATGCTGGAAAAACTCAGCAGATCTGGCAGCATCTGTAGAGAGAGAAGCAGTTAACGTTTCAAGTCCATATGACAAAGGGTTTGTTTGGTGGTTGCATCATACTGGAGTTGACGGAAATGGTGGAGGATGATCCTTTAAATGCAGAGGCTGGTGGGGTGAAAAGTGAGGACTAGGGGGACCCTATCATGGTTCTGGGAGGGAGAGGAAGGTGTGAGGGCAGACGTGGGAGACGGGTCGGACACGGTTTAGGGCCCTGTCAACCACAGTAGGTGGGAAACCTCGGTTAAGGAAGAAGGAAGACATGTCAGAAGCACTGTTTTGGAAAGTGGCATCATCGGAACAGATGCAACGGAGGTGAAGGAACTGGGGAATTGGGATGGGGTCTTTACAGGAAGTAGGTTGTGAGGAGCTGTAGTCGAGGTAGCTGTGGGAGTCAGCGGGCTTGTAATGAATATTGGTGGACAGTCTATCACCAGAAATTGAGACAGAGAGGTCAAGGACGGGAAGGGAAGTGTCGGAGATGGACCGTGTGAAAGTGATGGAGGGGTGGAAATTGGAAGCAAGATTGATAAATTTTTCCAGGTCCAGACGAGAGCATGAAGCGGCACCAAAGTAATCATCGATGTACCGGAGAAAGTTGTGGGAAGGGGCCTGAGTAGGACTGGAACAAGGAATGTTCCACATACCCCATAAAGAGACAGGCATAACTGGGGCCCATGTGGGTACCGATAGCCACACCTTTTATTTGGAGGAAGTGAACTTGTTTTCTCACTGAACAATTTCTCCTTAAACTTGTCTCACTTCCTCCAAATAAAAAGGTGTGCCCCCACCTATCGCTGGCCTTCTATCCAGCTTCACCTGATCCACCCCCTTTAAACAGTATAAATTTCACCACATTTTTACTTCTCTTTAGTTCTGAAGAAGAGTCATATGGACTCAAAACGTTAACTCTGTCTTTCTCTCCACAGACGCTGTTCAACCTCCTGAGTTTTTCCAGCATTTTCTGTGTCAGTATTGGGACCCTTGCTTTTCCTGATATATATTAATGATCTAGATCTTGGTGTGCAGGGAACAATTTCAAAGTTTGTAGATGATACAAAGACACTATAAACTAAGGGGTAAAATTTTGAAGGGGGTGCAGGAGCAGAAAGACCTGGATGCACATGTGCATAACTCATTGAAGGTGGCAGGACAGATGGAGAGAGCAGTTAATAAAGCATTATTAATAGGGCAGAGTGTACAAGAGTAGGGAGGTTATGCTGAATTTATAGAAGATACCAGTTAGACCTCAGTTGGAATATTGTGTACAGTTCTGGGCACCACACTATAGGAAGGATGTGAGCACATTGGAGACAATGCAGAAAAGGTTTACAAGAATGGTTCCAGGGATGAGAAACTTCAGCTATGAGGATAGATTGGAGAGGTTGGGACTGTTCTCCTTGGAGAGAAGGTGGCTGAGAGGAGATTTGATAGTGATGTCCAAAATCATGAAGGGGCTGGCTTGTAAAAGGATCAAGAACGAGAGGGCACAGGTTAAAAGCGATTTGCAAAAGAAGCAAGCGTGACGTGAGAAAAACTTTTTCACACAATGAGTGGTTTGGGTCTGGAATGCACTGCCTGGAAGTGTGGTGGAGGCAGGTTCAATTGAGGCATTCAAGAGGGTATTAGATAATTATTTGAATAGAAACAATGTGCAGGGGTAGAGGGAAAAGGCAGGGCAATGGCACTAGGTCATGATGCTCATTTGGAGAGCCGGTGCAGACACAATGGGCCGAATGGCCTCCTTCTGTGCCATTAAAATTCTGTGATTCTGTGATATAAAATCCATCACATTTCTGTTTCCCTTTAGCTCTGAAGAAGAGTCATATGGACCAAAAAGTTAACTCTGTTTCTCTCTCCACAGATGCTGCCAGACCTGCTGAGGTTTTTCAGCACCTTCTGTTTTTATTTCAGATTTCCAGCATCCGCAGTATTTTGCTTTTGTCTCCTGGAATATGTCCAGCCAGTGTTGGCAACCCTATTAATATGCCCAATTATTGAAGACAGCAGTTACAAACCACAGACTTTTGTTTAAATTTCTGCTTCATTTTCTTGAAAAAATCCTGAACCCAGGCTTCATTTGTCACAGGATCCCAGCTGGACTATCCCAGAATGGAAATACAGTCTCTTGATCAATGTCAACAAGACAAAGGTGATGAGGCTGGGTGGATAGACCTGCAAGATTCCGATTAACGGAGTTCAGCTTGGACAGGTTGATACCTTCCGCTATCTTGGATCACTCATCTTAGAAGATGCAGAGTCTACCAAAGAAGTTTGGGCTAGACTTAACAAGGGTTATGACATGTGAACTCACTTAAGAGTATGGAATAGCTACAGATTCTCAATTACAATGAAAATTTGTCTTCTGAAATCCCTATTGTGGCCAGTGACATTGTATGGCTCTGAAAGCTGGGCCATCAAGAAGAGTGATGAGGCTCAAATAAGACCATTTGAAATGAAAGGACTCAGGCGAATATTACATGTCATGGATGACCAAGCGGACAAACACTTGGGTGCACAAGAAAGCTGGTATTAAGAGGAGCTTGCTTGAGGCATTGATATCAGGGAAGCTCACATATTTTGCACATGTGATGTGAACTGGAATGGAGTGTTTGGAAAAAGAGGTAATGCAAAGCAAAGCATCTGGAAAACATGCACAAGGAAGACCCAAGACCATGGATGTATAATATCAGAACATGGACAGCCTCTCTTATGAGGCAGGCAGTGAGAGCTGTGGAGAATAGAAATCAGTGAAGAAAGATAGTTCATAGTGCTGCCAACCCTCTGAATGGGGATGGATAAAAGACAAGACCCAGCCAGAATAACTTGTTTCAGTGTTGTAGCTTCAATGTCTGTATCTGGAGTTTTATGGTGTCGCAATGCACTTGACAAGTGCATTATCAGTCTTGTACTGCAGCACAATTTTTTGACAGTCCAGGAACTGCTGTTAGTGAATGAATACTTAATGTCTTTGCATGACATTTCTTGGTCTGCTCTGTTAATGCCTGCATTAAAAAAAAATGATGAAAGAATGTTGTATGAATCAATTGAGCATTTGGCTGCTAATATTGCCAACTACAATTTCTAGTCTTGAATCACTGTGTCAGAATTTCCATTTGTGAAGTTTTTCAACAATGAAGCAACCATTTATACTAATCAAAAGTCTGTGGTTAGACCTCAGCAGTAGGAGTGTCTGCAACAAATAAACCACTAGCACCATGTAACGACAGCAGTATGACTGTATATTTAAGGCTAATTTTCTGGGGTCCTGTTTCCATCACCACAGATTGTCAATTCAGATGTGTACTACCCATAATATTCCATCCATTAAAATTAAGAGAAAATTGTGACCAAGCCCAAATTTCTGATATGCACTGCTAGTGGGATGCTCCCTATTACAGTGGCAAATTTGTAAAGGTATTCCTTGCTAAAAAGGAGCATTCAGGCAGCCCGTGTACCAGCTTTAAATTTCTGATAACAGGAAAGAGGTGACAATTTCTATAGGTAAGAATTTCAATGGTAGTCATAGGTCAGTTGTGCAGTTTCCAAGAGCAGAAAATTCTAATGTTGATTTACTTCCCTGTCCCCCACCTCCTTATATACTGTGCAAGAAATAAATTTTGCAGACAGATAGTATCTGTGAAACTGCAAATAGGCAAACATAAACTGGTCAGATAAAATTACTTTCTTGCACTCATTAGAAAAATCACAAACCTGAAATAGAAATTATGAACAGCTGGGGGCTAAATTAAAAAGCAGAACCACAAAGGTAATAATCTCTGGATTACTCAGACAAAATGTCCAATGGTGAATTCCTTCAGAGGTCAGTAGGCTGAACTAATGCTGGATAATTCACTTTTCTAGTAGAGTTGGCTTCCATGATCAAATAAGCACGCAAGTGATGAATTAGTCTTGTAGGCAATGGCATAGAAGTTCAGAAGTCCCAGCAGAAAAAGAGTGTTGGTGGGGGCCAGGCATTCAAACCTGGACAGAGCCCTTGTTCTGTGCTGCTGCTTGGTAGATCGAAGATGGTAGTACAGCAGTATAACTGGTTCTCTCAGCTAGGGGGTGTCATGTCACATGTCTCCCACTTCTCCACTTTGGCTTTAACAAAGGGTGTATATTCCTTTGTCTGGGTTCCTGAGATTGAAATTCTTAATGATTGAACATTAACAAAGGAAGGTTACAGGTTCTTTGTCCTAGCAGACTAGTAGACTCCAGGCGTGGCATATGAAATGTAGATGGCCTTTGCGTAATTCCCTTTGAATTTGGTTTCTGCAGCCCACTGGGATCATTAGCATCTCTTCAGAGATAATGAGGTGCAAGGTGCTGTGATCCTGCCTTATTGTTCGAGGGTCACAGCCAGATATGGCTTCAGTCATTTTAAAAAGGTCACTGTCCAGTTTTAAAATTTTAGAAAGCAGCTACAAGGATATATATGTATTTTATAAAAATAGAGTATGAGGCCTTAGCCCCATTACAATAAATACTGGGGGAAGTGATCAAGTGCGGGAAGGTGTGGTAAAATAAAGGGAAAGGACAAGGCAATGGAGTAGGGTAGCGACATGGGTAATAATAAACCAGAGTGTGGCAGGAAAGGACACAGCTTACAAACTTAAATGTGCACTAGTAGATAAGGTCAGAGTTTGCATGAATGGTAAAAATCAGAATTAAAGGCTCTGTATCTGAATGCATACAGCATTCATAACAAATGGATGAACTGTAGCACAAATAGAAATAAATATGTATGACCTGATAGCCATTACAGAGATGTGGTTGCAAGATGACCAAGGCTGAGACCTAAATAATTAAGACTATTTGGCATTTTAAAAGGATAGGAAGCTAAGAAAAGGTGCTGGGGTAGCTCTGTTAATTAAGGATGACATTAGCACAGCATTGAGAGATGGCTTTAGTTCAGAAGATCAAGATGTAGAACCAGTTTGGGTAGAGGTAAGAAATAGCAAAGGTAAAAAGTCACTTGTGTGAGTAGTTTATAGGCCCCCAACAGTAGCTACACTGTAGGACAGAGTATAGAGGAAGAAATAATGCATACAAAGACAGTGCTCCCAAGATACACTGTGATGCATCAGAGAGGGAGAAAGTTACCTGAGTATTTTGTTTGAGAAAGCAGGCTTATCCCTTAGGCTAGGGTCTTCTGATTTGGTCCGTGGTCAGGGGCAGGAGGATGTGACTGAGTGTGAGTCAGGTATGAGGATCAAGGAGGTAGAAGTGGAGAAGCCTCAACCCTTGCAATTATCCAACAGGTTTGAGGTTCTTGCAACTGTAAGAAGGGTACTGCAATCATCATGGATGATTACAATCTTCATAAAGATTGGATGAATCAGTAAACTCATCTTCCAGACTACCTTTGCCAGAGTGTATTCAGGACAATTTCATAGAGCCGTGCACTCTAGATCCATGGGGAGCAGGCTATTTTAGATCTGGTAATGTGCGATGAGACGGGATTAATAATGAGCTTAGAGTAAATGAGACTTTAGGCAACAGTGATCATAACATGATAGAATTTCTCATTCGGTTTTAGGATGAGAAGAGTGGGTCTAAGACTACTGTCTTAAATAAAGATAATTATAAAGGTATGAGGTCAGACTTAGAGCAAACTGAGAAAATAGGTTTAAAAAGGTAGGAGAGTTGAGAAACTGTGGCAAACATTTAAGGAGATATTCCGTAACCCTCAGCAAAGATATAAAACACAAGATCCTGAAGGGACTTGACAGGGTGGATGTGGAAAGGATATTTCCTCTTGTGGGAGAATCTAGAACTAAGGGGTCACTGTTTAAAAATAAGGGATTGCCCATTTAAGACAGAGATTAGGAAAATTTTTTCTGAGGGTTGAGAGACTTTGGAATTCTCTTCCTCAAAAAGGCAGTTGAGGCAGAGTCTTTGAATATCTTTAAGGCAGAAGTAGGCAGACAGATTTTTGAGAGCATGGGGGTGAAAGGTTATTGGGGCTTGGCAGGAATGTGAAGTTGAGGTTAAGATTAGACTGGCCATAGATCTTATTGAATAGCGAAGCGGGCGGTGATGTAGTGGTATTGTCACTGAACTGGTAATCCAGAGACCCTAGTCTGGGTCTCTGGGGACCCAAGTTCAAATCCCACCGTGGCAGATGGTGGAATTTGAATTCAATAAAAATCTGGAGTTAAAACATCTAATGATGACCATTGCCGATTGTCGTAAAAACCCATCTGGTTCACTAATGTCCTTTAGGGAAGGAAATCTGCTGTACTTACCTGGTCTGGCTTATGTGACTCCAGACCCACAGCAATATGGTTGACTCTTAAAATACTCTCTGAACAAGGGCAGTTAGGGATGGGCAATAAATGCTGGCCTTGCCAGCGACACCCAAATCCTGTGAATGAATGAAAAAAAAAGGCTCAAGAGGCTGTGGCCTACTCCTGCTCCTAATTTGTATGTTCATATTCCATTGAGAAAGAAAAAACTCTGAGAAGGACTCACGACTAACTAAGGAAGCCAAGGATAGAATCAAATTGAAAGAAGAAAAAGTGTACAATATTGCAAAGATTAGTGGTAGCTTAGAAGGTTGGACCAATTTTAGAAATCAACAAAGAATGACTAAAAAATGAGGATGGAGAATTTAGAGTATGAGAGAAAGCGAGCTAGAAATATTTTTTAAAAGTGAAAGTATTTAAAAAGGAAAAGAATAACTAACCTGAGTGCTGGTTCTCGTCTCAGTGAGAATGGGGAAGTAATAATGGGAAGCAAAGAAATGGCGCAAGTGGTGAACAAGTATTTTGTGTGCGTCTTCACTGTAGAAGACAGAAAAAAACTAAACCAACACACTTGAAAATCAAGTGGTAAGTATATATTTTATATATATATATATATATATATATATAGACATCATCCTGGCTACTTTATAAAATTATGATTCTCTTTTTTTAAAAAATGGGCAATTGGCTGGACTGATAAAATGGTCGCCGCTGACCACATGATTGTTCTGGAAGTTTCTGAACAATTTAAACATGGACAAAGGCTAATACAAACCACTGGAATGTAACACTCCTTGCATTGTATAAACATTCCAGCCAAGCCAACACAAAGGATAGTAGATGAGACATCTTCACCAGCCAGCTATGGACAAAGGCTGAGATATTTGTGACTCCTCATCTCCAATGTTGCACTAATGGTTCTACAGTTAGCTGCTCAAAACACAATTGTTTTAATAAAAGCCTTGATAACTGAATAGATTGAACTGAAATCACCCTGTCACATGACCAAGACTAGAGCTGTTTGAATTGCTTTAATTATACATCTTTCAGGTTATGCCTTCAGTCTTCTACTTAATATCTGACTGGCAGACCACACAGAAGCAAGCTCTGGCCAGGTTGGACAACTGCCCCCCCGCCCCCCCAAATCTAACCTGACTTCACTGGGACAATTTTGTACTACAGCCTACAGAACTGATTCAATCTCTGCATGCCTACTTCATCTTGGGACATCCATGCCACCTGAAATGCGAATTTTACACCACTGGTCTTCAGTCAGTCGAACTCTACGAAAGAATTTCTCATTGGACTTTAATTGTGGACTCAAGTGAAACCATAATTCTTATTTTTAATCGTGGTCTTTGCCCTGAACCCTTTTCTTTCTCTTATCCCTTTTTTATTGTATGAATGCAAAAAAGGGGCAGACATTGCAAAACCCCTTTCCTGTGTTTTGTGTCTGTGTGTAAAATAAACATATCCTTTTATTTTACCATCTCGAGTTTGCTGTGGGGTTATTAAAAGAGGATTGGATCACTCTAAACCGAAGGGTTGGGGGAACATACACCATCACTTATAAAAAGGGGGAAATCAAAAACACCTTTCTGTTTACGGATAGGTAGAGAGTGAAGAAATAAAGGCTGTTATAAATTAAACCCTCTCCTGTCTGTAACAAGTATGATGGAATACTCCATTTGCCTGGATGAGTGCAGCTCCAACAACGCTCAAGTAGCTTGACACCATCCAGGACAAAGCAGCCTGCTTGATTGGCACCACATCCACAAACATTCACTCCCTCCAACACCGACGCACAGTTGCCGCAGTGTGTACCATCTACAAGATGCACTGCAGGAACTCACCAAGCTTCCTTAGGTAGCACCTTCCAAACCCACGACACATGGCAACACCGACACCTGGAAGTTCCTCTCCAAACTAGTCACCAACTTGTCTTGGAAATAGATCGCCCTTCCTTCACTGGATAAAAATCTTGGAACTCCCTCCCTACACCACATGGACTGCAGCAGTTCAAGAAGGCAGCTCATCACCACCTTCTCACGGGCAATTAGGGATGGGCAATAAATGGTGGCCTAGCCAGTGATGGCCACATCCCATGAATGAATTTTTTTTTAAAACTAGAGAAGAGATACTAGAAAAGCTATTAGAAGTAGAGGATGACAAATCCCTTGGATCTGATGGCTTTCATTCGAGGATCTTAAAAGAACTGGCTGCAGAGGTAGTAGGTGCATTAGTTGTGATCTTCCAAAATTCCCTAGGTTCTGGAAATGTCCCAGTGGATTGGAAAATAGCTAATGTAACACCTCTACTCAAGAAAGGAGAGACACAGAAAACAGGAAATTATAGGCCAGTTAGTCTAACATCTGCCATAGGGAAAATCATAATACGATAAGGCAGAGTCAACATGGTTTGGTGAAAGGGAAATCATGTTTCACTAATTTATTAGAGTTATTTGAGGAAGTAACAAGCAAGGTGGATAAAGGGAAGCCTGTAGATGTGGTGTACTTGGATTTCTAGAAGGCATTGCACAAGGTGCCACATGATAACAAAGGTTATTACACAAAATAACTCATGGTGTAGGGGGTAATATATTAACATGGTGGAGAATTAATTAGCTAACAAGAAGCAGAGAGTAGGGATAAATGGGACATTTTTGGGTTGGCAAGCTGCAACTAGTAGAGTACCACAGGGATCAGTGCTAGGGCCCCAACTACATCAATGACTTGGATGAAGGGACTGAACGTACAGGAGCTAAATTTGCTGATGGCACAAAGCTAGGAAAGTAAGTTGTCAAGAAAACATATAGCGTCTACAGAGGGATTTAGAATGTTAAATGGGTGGGCAAAAATTGGCAGATGGAGTATAATGTGGGAAAATATGAACTTATTCACTTTGGCAGGAAGAATAGAAAAGCAGCGTATTATTTGAATGGAGAGAGACTGTCGAACTCTATGGTACAGAAAGGTCTGGATATCCTGGTACATGAATCACAACAAGTTGGCTTGCAGGTGATTAGGAAGGCAAATGGAATATGGTATTTATTGCAAGAGCATTACATTATAAAAGTAGGGAAGTGTTGTTGCCTTAGACTGCATCTGGCATACAGTGCAGTTTTGGTTTCCTTACTTAAGGAAGGATATAGTTGCATTAGCAGTTCAGAAAAGATTCACTTGACTGATTCCTGGAATGAAGGGGTTGGCTTATGAGGAAATGTTAGACAGGTTGGGACTGTACCCATGAGAGTTTAGAAGAATGTTACAAACATGTATAGATTTTGTAAAAAAAAACCCTAATCTTTCTTTTAAATGGACATAAGGAGCCTGAAAAATATCTGCCAAAAGTCACCTGATCTTTTACAACTGCAATGTTTGTCAAGCTTCAAGGAGTTTCAAGCAAATAGACCAACCTAGACTGAATATTTTTAAAAATACTCATTCATGGGATGTGGATGTCGCTGGCTAGGCCAGCATTTATTGCCCATCCCCTAATTACCCTTGAGAAGGTGGTGGTGAGCTGCCTTCTTGAACCACTGCAAATGCAGCAAGGCCTGGACAATATCCAGGCTTGGGCTAACAAGTAACATTCCCACCACACAAGTGTCAGACAATGACCATCTTCAACAAGAGAGAATCCAACCGTCGCCCCTTGATGTTCAATGGCATTACCATCACTGAATCCCCCACTATCAACATCCTGGGGGTTGAAACTGAACTGGACTAGTCATATAAATACTGTGGCTACAAGAGCAGGTCAGAGGCTGGGAATCATGCAAGGAGTAACTCACCTGTTGACTCCCCAAAGCCTGTCCACCATCTACAAGGCACAAGTCAGGAGTGTGATGGAATATTCTTCACTTGCCTGGATGAATGCAGCTCCCACAACATTCAAGAAGATGGGCACCAGCCAGGACAAAGCAGCCTGCTTGATTGGCACCACACCCACAAACATTCACTCCCTCCACCACCGACGCACAGTAGCAACAGTGTGTACCATCGACAAGATGTCCTGCAGGAATTCACCAAGGTTCCTTCGACAGCATCTTCCAAACCCACGAGCACTACCATCTAGAAGGACAAGGGCAACAGATAGATGGGAACACCACCACCTGGAAGTTCCCCTCCAAGCCACTCACCATCCTGAGTTGGGAACACATCGCCGTTCCTTCACTGTCGCTGGGTTTTATTTTTTTCCCTATGGGATGTGGGCTTCACTGGCTGGGCCAGCATTTAATGCCCATCCCTAGTTGCCCTTGAGAAAGTGGTGGTGAGCTGCCTTCTTGAACCACTGCAGTCTATGTGGTGTAGGTACACCCACAGTGCTGTTAGGAAGGGAGTTCCCAGTGGTGGTGTTCCCATTTGTCTGCTGCCCTTTTCCTTCTAGGTGGCAGTGGTTGTGGGTTTGGAAGGTGCTGTCTAAGGAGCCTTGGTTGGACTCCATGGGCGGAATTGTGCCGGGAAGCCGACTGCGATTGGGGCCACACCACGATTACATGTTGGCGGGCCAATTAAGGCCCACCCAGCGTGAAACACGAACATTCGCGGGTGCATGCTTGAAAATCTGATGAGCAGTTTTCAAAAGAGATCTTAAAATGTTCTAAAACATGTCCCCTCATGTGACTCTGTCAGATGAACAGGGACATGTTATTAAATAAATTTTAAAATTTTTATTTTATTTTTATTTGATGTTGGAAACTTCAACCCGCCCGTGGATGAGATTTTGAAAAGAATGCAAAAGGCCACGGCCTTTTTGCCTGCCCGCCAACCATAAGGTTGGACGGGCAGCTAAAATTTCCTTTATTTACTTCTTTAATGGCCTTAACAGGCCTTTTAATTGTCCATGGGTGTGCTGCCAACTCCGGCATCCGAAATATTGTGCCAATGCGCGGTGACATCGTGACGTTCACCCAGCGTCATCGCTTGTCATTTTATGCTCGGTTGGGTTGGGTGCCTGCTTGCCCGCTGAGCTAATAGTTCAGCCCTATGTCTTTTTTGACGACTTGCTTTCCTACCTATCTTTCCACAAGGGTAAACAAAACTTATTGACCATGGCTTCCCTGGAGGTGTGAACAGTCCTTTCCTGTTGCACCAAATCTGGAAGAATGGGAGCCATTCAAGTTAATGACCAGGACATTTAAAGGGTTAATTACCTTGGCTAAAAGACAATGGATGGGACTATGTCCCAGGTCTGGGCTAACGTGGAAGCATGATTCGACAGTTTGGAATAGCAGCCATTTTGAGTCTTGAACCGCATAAAGTCTGGCTGAGAACAGCCATTTTGTGTAGAAAGCCCAGAAGATCTCTGGAAGTCAGTTCTAGCCCACGTGAGGGCTGGGTTTCTCTCTGCCACCAGGAGTCAGAGGAAGTCAGAAATCATCACTGGTCATGCCAGCAGAACCAGTGAAGAAAACAGACCTTCACTTGCTCCCCAAACCTGTTGACTTGCTGAGTTCACCTACAAAGGCAACCTCTGACTATTCGACTTTAGAAGCCATCGCATCTGAACAGAACACCAACTTCAACTCTGCACTCCAGACAACCGACAATTCAACTGCAAGCTATGGGCCTGCAACAATATCTTAAAGACTGGACTGAATCATCATTATAAGTATCTTTTATCCTTACTGATATCTAATTTTTATATGTGTTTGGTTAGTAACTTTATTATTTCTATGTAAGTAACTTACAGCAGTCTTTTGTAATAAGCTAACCTTTTCTGGTGTAAGACCAAAGCTTTGGTTATTTTTAAAATTGAATCACTCGCAAATTAAAAAGGAGCTACACACACACAAATTCCTAGCTCATGTGCCACTTTGAGGAAACGTCTTTTAAGTGGTTGTGACAAGAATGGGAAGTGATCTTATTGAAACATAAGATCCTGAGGGGACTTGGCAGGAGACTGGGGGATGCTTTCCTCTTCTGGAGGAGTCTAGAACTAGGGGGCATGGTATAAAGATTAGGGGTTTCCCACTTAAAACTGTGATAAGGAGGATTTTCTTTTCTCTAAGGGTCATTAGTCTGTGGAATTCTCTTGCAGTGGAGGCTGGGTCAGTAGGGTCATTGAATATACTCAAGGCTTTTTGGTCAACAAAGGAGTCGAGGGTTACGAAAGCTGGAGCAGAGAGTTGAAGCCACAATCAGATCAGCCACGATCTTATCGAATGGTGGAGCAGGCTTGAGGGGCTGAATGGCCTAATTCCTGCTCTAATTTTTTTGTTCCTATGGCATCAGTTCGAAGAAAGACTGGATTCATATGCTGAAGGTTGTATAAGGAGCATGTGCTTAAACAAACAGCACATCGGTACATACAGTGGAACTTCCTCTCTTTGGAAAAAGCACTGAAGAGGGAGCCTTAACAATAAAAATAATTCTAGCATCCTTACTGCTCTTGCCTGGTGCTCCCACTGTTTGGCCACTCTCTCTCATGCACCCTTTGTTCTGTTGTAAAACTCCCAGCAGCTGGTTTCCAACATTTTTGTTGGGCTTTTTTCTTTTTTATTGCCATTCCCAGGAAATAACATGGCTGGCAGTGGGAATTGCTGGTGGGGTGGAGGTTGGGTGAAGGGATGAGCAGTGCATTAGGAAGTATCCAGTCATGATGTTCCAGGTGAGTATGGCACAGGCTTGACAAACCAGCTGGTCTTTTCTTGCTGGTTATTTTCATATGTTTGTATAACAGTGACCCCATGAACATGAGCTGATCCAGCGAGGCCAGCTCACATGCATGTGTACGAGTCACGAGTCACATGTGCACGTGAGCAATGGCACTATGTGCAAGTGACTAGTTGGCTCTACAAGTAGCAGGATGAAATGGATATCCTTGCCAAGTGGGAAAATGGGCAAACGGTTATAATCTATATTTAAAATATGTCAAGCAAAATAAGACCCTGAGTTTAAACCTGTGAAAGTATAGTGGGGCATGGTTTGTAACAAAAGCTATGGGCACATCCAATATTTGATTAATTTAAATACATAGGGGTAGAGATACATGTGTTGAAGGTATAAAATTTACCTTCAATGGTGGGTCTGGGGAAAACGTTCTTTATCACTACATTGAAGGGATCAGTTTTCTTCAGATATGGCTGGAGTCATGCCCTCAGTTTAACCTTGTTTAAAACTGTTAACACTGAGGGTGGAATCGTCCCAGAATTGCACTAAGTGAAAAAGGATGCTTTATTCGCCAGCCGCAATGTCAGGTTTTCACCCCATATTGCCCATTTCCCACCTCATTAATTATGCAGCCACAGGAAACACACAGTCTTCGCTGGCGGGTGGCCTCTGAATCACCTGCTATGCCGTTACCTCACCATTTCCTCACTCTGAGTGCCATATCTAAACTGCAGCCCAGGACTGCTCCAATGAAGACATGGACCAGAAAGCCAAGAAGAGTTTAATGAACCGTCACTGGGACGCCTTTTGGAGGCCCGCCATGATGTCCTCCACCCCCACTCTGGCCACAGGAGGTCCAGTAATCTCAGCACTCCGGTTTGGGAGGCGGCGGCAGTGGTGGTCAGTGCCAACACTGCACAGAGGAGATTGGCCATTCAGTGCAAAAAAAGGTTGAATGGTCTCATCCGTGCTGCCAGGGTAAGGCAACTATCTCATCACACTAAACTCAAGACCACCACATATTCCCTGGCATCTCACTCACTGCCAGTTCAAGGGACATCGCCACTCACTCTCCTATACACATCCTCACATCTCCATTTGGCCTCATACCCTCTGGAGATTTCCTCCACAGCCCTCATCATCTTGAGGCCACTTGCACAGATCAACATGTGCACCCACACAATCCCTGGGATACCCACCATCCCCAGTACAGCCTCTTCCCTTACCCGAGACCTGTTCTCCCTTTTCCCCAAACGAGCCCTAGTGCTTGCACACGAACAGGAGAGTGAGCACAGCCAGAGTGGGGCACAGCCAGAGTGGGTATTCGGAATTTGGTGCGTAGGGGACCAGGTGCTCTTTGCATTTTTCCTTGCTATCCAACATCTTAAATCTTCAGAGCGTGCTGCAGCAGTAGAGACTACAAGGGAAAGGAATCACTGGTAAGTAGTGGGTAAGGTATTTACTCCTTTAATCACCTATAGTTTAAGGTCTTTTTGTGGTTTACAGTTTGTATATTCTACAGTAACGAGGATCAGGAAAGAAGGGCCCTAGAGTAATTGACTTAAAAGGCTTAATTTAAAGGGATAAGTCATGGCAGGATCGCTCAAAGCCATGGTGTGCTCCTCGTGTTCCATGTGGGAATCCAGGAACATTTCCAGTGCCCAGGACCAGCATGTGTGCAGGAAGTGCGTCCAGCTGCAGCTCCTGGAAGCTCGGGTTTCAGAGCTGGAACGGCGGCTGGGGACACTGTGGAGCATCCGCGAGTCTGAGAGCATCGTGGATAGCACGTTTAGAGAGCTGGTCACACCACAGATGAAGGGACTTGAGGAAGGAAGGGAATGGGTGACCACCAGGCAGTCCAAGAGAAACAGGCAGGTAGTTCAGGAGTCCCCTGGGGTCCCCCTCGCAAATCGGTATTCCGTTTTGGAGGCTGATGAGGGCGCTGGTTCCTCCAGGGAATGCGGACAAAGCCAAGCTTCTGGCACCACAAGCAGCCTGTCTGTACAGGAGGGGAGGAAGAGCAATAGTAATAGGGGATTCTATAGTCAGGGGAACAGATAGGCGCTACCGTGGCTGTCAACGTGACTCCAGGATGGTATGTTGCCTCCCTGGTGCCAGGGTCCGGGATGTCACTGAACGGCTGCAGGGCATCCTGAAGGGGGAGGGCATAGGTGGAAAGAGGGGTGAGGTCTTGCATCAAGAATTCAGGGAGTTAGGCAGCAGACTAAAAAGCAAGACCTCTCAGGTTGTAATCTCTGGCTTACTCCCAGTGCCACGTGCTAGCGAGCACAGAAATAGGAGAATAGCGCTGATGAATATGTGGATTAAGAGTTGGTGCAGGAGGGACCGTTTCTGGGGAATGCGGGACCTGTACAAGCGGGACGGTCTACATCTGAACCAGAGTGGGACTAACATCCTTGCGGGCGGGTTTGCTAGTGCTGTTGGGAGGAGTTTAAACTAATTCAGCAGGGGGAGGGGACACAGAATATTAGCAGAATAGGGACACATCGTAATACACTAAAACAATCAAGTCAGAGGGAGTACAGCTGCAATAAGCTTCAAGGGAGTAAGGCAAGGCTGGATGGCCTCTACTTTAATGCCAGGAATATTACAGGTAAAACAGGTGAGTTAAGGGTGAGGATTGACACGTGGAATTGTGATATAGTAGCCATCACTGAGATGTGGTTGAGGGAGGGGCAGGATTGGCAGCTCAACGTTCCGGGATATAGAATCTTTAGGCGAGACAGGGGAGGGGGTAAAAGAGGAGGAGGCATTGCATTATCAGTTAAGGAGTCAGTTACTGCAGTAAGGAGAGATGATATCTTGGAGGGGGCATTGAATGAAGCTTTGTGGGTAGAGCTTAGGAATAAAAAAGGGGCAGCCACATTATTAGGTGTTTATTATAGACCCCCAGATATTCAGTTGGAAATTGAGGAGCAAATATGTGCACAATTTGTGTGTAAAAACAATAACAATAGGGTAACTATATTAGGTGATTTCAACTTTCCCAACATTAATTGGGATAGACATAGTGTTAAGTGCTTGGATAGAGTCGATTTCTTGAAATGTGTAGAGGAGAACCTTTTAGGTCAATATGTAGAGAGTGCAATAAGGGACCGTGCATTGCTGGACCTAATTCTGGGGAATGAAGCCGGACAGGTGGCCGAGGTGGTGGTGGGTGAGCATTTTAGCGAAAGCTACCACAACATGGTACAATTTAAGTTTGTTATGGACAAAGAAATTGACAAGTTGCAAAAAAATGTTTTGGATTGGGGGAGAGTGGATTTTAGTAAAATAGGGCAGGATCTGGCCAAGATAGACTGGGAACAGTTACTTGTGGGGAAATCTACAGAGGAACAGCGGGGGGGGTGTTCAAAAAGGAAATGGGGAGGGTACAGGCTCAACACATTACTCCTTCCTATCCCCTTAGAGGGAACAAGCCCATAGAACCATGGATGACCAGAGATATTCAGGTTACGATGAGAAGAAAAAGAGAGGCTTTTAGCAGGTACAAGGGAAGCAAGTTAGCAGAGGCATTAGTGAAATTCAGAAAGTGCAGGGTGGAGGTTAAGAAAGCATTAAGAGAGCAAAGAGGGGATATGAGAAAGCTCTGGCTGGTAAAAGTAGGGAAAATCCTAAGATATTCTATAAGTATATCAATGGGAAGAGGATAACCAGGGAAAGAGTAGGGCCCATAAGGGACCAAGGGGGCAATCTATGGGTGGAGCCAGAGGACATCACTAGAGTGCTGAATGAATACTTCACGTCCATCTTCATCCAAGAGAATGAGGATGAAGGTATCGGGGAGAGAGACTGCGGGGTTCTTAAGCAAATTGATATAGGGAGTGACAAGGTATCGGAGGTGTTGGCAGGCTTAAAAGTGGACAAACCTCCAGGTCCGGATGATTTGTGTCCCAGACTGCTGCGGGAGGCAAGGGAGGAGATCGCAGGGGTTCTGACCTGAATTTTTAATTCCCCTCTGGCCACGGGGGAGGTGCCAGAGGACTGGAAAACAGCTAATGTGGTTCCGCTATTTAAGAAGGGTTGTAGAGATAAGCCAGGGAACTACAGGCCAATGAGCCTCATGTCAGTGGTAGGGAAACTATTGGAGAAAGTTCTGAAGGACAGTATCTATCTCCACTTGGAGAGGCAAGGTTTGATCTGGGATAGTCAGCATGGCTTTGTCAGAGGGAGGTTATGCCTAACAAATTTGATTGAATTTTTTGAGAAGGTGACCAGGCATGTAGATGAGGGTAGTGTAGTTGATGTAGTTTATATGGATTTCAGCAAAGCCTTTGACAAGGTCCCACATGGGAGATTTATAAAGAAGGCAAATGCACATGGGATACGGGGTAATTTGATAAGGTGGATTCAAAATTGGCTTAGTTTTTGGAGGCAGAGGGTGATGACAGAAGGATGCTTTAGTGACTGGAAGCCAATGTCCAGTGGCGTACCACAGGGATCTGTGCTGGGTCCCCTATTATTCGTCATTTATATAAACGACATAGATGACTATGTGGGGGGTAGGATTAGTAAGTTTGCGGATGACACAAAGATTGGCCGGGTGGTTAACAGTGAGGTTGAGTGTCTTGGGCTACAGGAAGATATAGATGCAATCGTCAAATGGGCAGATAAGTGGCAGATGGAATTTAACCCTGAAAAATGTGAGGTGATACACTTTGGAAGGAGTAATTTGACAAGAAACTATTCAATGAACGGCATGGCACGAGGAAGTTCTGAGGAACAAAGAGACCTTGGCGTGTGTGTCCATAGATCTCTGAAGGCGGAGGGGCATGTTAGTGGGGCGGTGAAAAAGGCACATGGGACACTTGCCTTTATCAATCGAGGCATAGATTACAAAAGTAGGAAGGTTATGTTGGAGTTGTATAGAACCTTGGTGAGGCCACAGCTGGAGTACTGTGTGCAGTTCTGGTCGCCACATTATAGGAAGGATGTGATTGCATTGGAGGGGGTGCAGAGGAGATTCACCAGGATGTTGCCTGGAATGAAACATTTAAGTTATGAAGAGAGGTTGGATGGACTTGGGTTGTTTTCGTTGGAGCAGAGAAGATAGAGGAACGACCTGATCGAGGTGTACAAGATTATGAGGGGCATGGACAAGGAGCAGCTGTTCCCCTTAGTTGTAGGGTCAGTCACAAGGGGGAATAAGTTCAACGTGAGGGGCAGGAGGCTTAGGGGGGGATGCGAGGAAAATCTTTTTACCCAGAGGGTGGTGACCGTCTGGAATGCGCTGCCTGGGAGGGTGGTGGAGGCGGGTTGCCTCACATCTTTTAAAAAGTACCTGGATGAGCACTTGGCGCGTCATAACATTCAAGGCTATGGGCAAAGTGCTGGTAAACGGGATTAGGTAGGTAGGTCAGGTGTTTCTCACGTGTCGGTGCAGACTCGATGGGCTGAAGGGCCTCTTCTGCACTGTGATTGTGTTACTCCTGCAGCCACTGAAAAGCCACCCCTGCCTTATGGCTGGTCTGGTAGCTAAAGACCTGCTCGAGCCCCCCTAAAAGTGATGTGGTGCTGTTTGTGAAGCCTGGCGCTGATGACCGTGAGTGCTGCCCGAACCAAGGTAGGCAAACAAACCTCGAAGTCCCAAGCAAAGATCAGCTCCTGAAGCATGTCGTTCATGTATATTTGTGAATCGTTGCACGCCGATGTGCCTGGATGATCCAGTGTGGAGGGGATGGTTCCAGCAAGCAGTGCAGATATATTAAAATGACATTCCTGACATCTGGTGGCAGGAAACGTGGTCCATTGCCAGGTGGAGCAGATGACTGCAAACTGGTTTCATGACGTCATAAAACCGGTTTTTGGCTTTCCCGCCATATTGTCCGCTCATGCGCACCACGATGCTCAACGCGAATGGGGGTGGAAAATTCCTCACTGAGGGTGGAATTGTAACTGGAGCATCTTTCCCAACAGACCAACAGGAAGTGGGCACCGCTTCCACTCTTTGCTGCTTCCCAAGTGATTACAGTGGCCGTGTGCATGGCAGAAGCTTTTCTGTGGTGAAACCCACCATCAGCTGACAATGCATCAGATACGGACAGGCTATAAAAAGAGCCTCTTGGTCAAACAGAGAGGCTCTGCATCATGGCCGCAGCTTTCCTGCCCAGCTCCATTGCCACTAACATAAGACGTATTGAGAGCACAAAGGTCACATGGGTGTTTTTCAAATTTGAATTCACTTGTAAATATTTCACATTACATTGGTTTCACTTTATTTATCTGTGCATCATTATTTGTTGAGACTAGTTTAGTTGACACACATTGATAGTTGCAGGGGTGTTGGAACATTTCCTTTAATGTTGAAAGAGACATTTCCTTTAATGTTGAAAGAAACAATGTTGTGTTTCTTTGTTCTCTCTTTATTGAATGTTCATGTTGGTGTTCAGTGTTGTATTCGCCAGTGGGACATGGCTGAACTTGCAGGCTCAGCTGGCCCTCCCTTCTATGTATTGTGAAGGACATTGTCCGAGATCACGCTCAGTGGGGAGAATTGAAATGTTGGTAGGTGAACTCAAAGCCCTGTAAGGACCCTGCCAGCAAACGCCCCGAATGGACCGGTGTGGTCCTTCAGGCCCCTCACTATCTAACCTTGACTGACTGTTGTCACCACCCCCACCAGACCTAGCATGCCAGGTCCTTCCCTCTTCCATGCCCCCAACCCCACCCTCTGTCATCCCTTGAATTCTGCTTCCACTCCATGCCCCGCCCCCCACTGAGCCACTCTGCAGGCTGCCATTCTCCTGCTCCCTCCCTTGTGCAATAGAGTTCAGGAAAACTACCAATGTCAGACACAACTGCACAAAATCAACTGCTACACGCCACTTTTAAATTAATGTGAACTGGGTGCCACGAGATTCCTGTGTGCTGCAAGCTTTATATTGAAGGTAGGACTTTATTAAAAGAAAGTTTCACACTAATGAGTATTCGTGACATCTGGCACCATAAACAGGCCATTGACTTAATCTCTGCATCTCAACCTGTTGTTGGGGAATCAAAATTTCAGCTCCCACCTAATTGAATAACCTACACACCACCTCCCCCATTCTTACAGGCTGCATAAAATTTCCACCTCCTCCTCCCCACGCCCACCCCCCACCCCCGCAAGTGCAAAGTCCTTTTAAGATATTTCCACAGAAAGTATCTTATATGATGACCTATTTTACCTTTGACAATCAGCCCTAATAAGCATTACTGGCAGCCAAAACCCTATATAACCCATATAACAGCCATGTTAAAAAGGGAAGTTGCACTAGGAAGGAACAATTGCAATTTAAGTAGTGAGTAATGCGTCATATTGCCTAAAGTTCTTTCTTCTGTTCCAAGGTCAAAAAGGAAGTTAGTGCTTTTAGTTTGATCACATAGTGCTGAAAAGAGAAGTAAGTTACTCAGGCTATGTTTTTAAAAGTATGAGAAGACAGACCAAGAAACAGAAACAAACGCCCTTAATGTACAAATGATACAGCTTTGTGGTCATGCAGTGCAATGCCATCACTTTCCACTGATGGTGAATCTGCTCTTAATAAGCAACTAAAAACAGGGGAAAGATCAGGAAGAATGAGAAACAGCAGGAACCAGCTGCAGTGCAGTTTAAATTGGATTACACCAGTAATTCTAAGGCAGAAGAATCATTGAAATCGTTATAACTCCTTGAATTTGCAACCAGCAAACCACAAATAGGCATCATTCTACCAAACAAACTTTTATTGCTTTATGTGACTGTTGATAAAAATAGATCAAGGAGGCATTTAAAGGATTGGCAATGCTAATGTAGTCACTTAGGACAGAATCTTCTGTTCTGTGAGCAGGGGTGGGGCCCACTTGCCAAGGCATAAAATGACGTCAGGCAAGTGTCCTGATGTCACCGCGAGTCATAGAAACATAGAAAATAGGAGTAGGCCATTCGGCCCTTCGAGTCTGCTCCACCATTCATTATGATCATGGCTGATCATCCAACTTAATAGCCTGCTCCCGCTTTCTCCCCATACCCTTTGATCCCTTTCACCCCAAGAATTATATCTAACTCCTTCTTGAAACATACAATGACTTGGCCTCAACTACTTTGTGGTAGCGAATTCCACAGGCTCACCACTCTCTAGGTGAAGACATTTCTCCTTATCTTAGTCCTCAATGATCTACTCCGTATCCTCAGACTGTGACCCCTGGTTCTGGACTCCCCCACCATCGGGAACATCCTTCCTGCATCTACCCTGTCTAGTCCTGTCAGAATTTTATAGGTTTCTGAGATCCTCCCTCATTCTTCTGAACTCCAGCGAATATAATCCTAACTGAAACAATCTCTCCTCATGTCAGTCCCGCCATCCCAGGAATCAGTCTGGTAAATCTTTGCTGCACTTCCTCTATAGCAAGAACATCCTTCCTCAGATAAGGAGGCCAAAACTGCATACAATATTCCAGGTGCAGTTTCACTAAGGCCCTGTACAATTGCAACAAGACATCCCTATTCCTGTACCTGAATCTCTGCATTAAGACAGAGCTTGGGTTGAAAATGTCCCTTAATGAAGTCTACCAATTCACTGAAAGTCTTCAAATCTGGGGCACTGGGGACCGGCAAGCTTCGAATCAAACTGTAGGTTTTGTTCTCAAATGCTCTCCTCTTCCCCGTAATTTTGTTTGCTTGAGAGAACACAAGACGTTCTATATACTGAGACCAATCGTCTGTGGCTGGCTCAAAGGGATGGATTCTGCTAAACTGTGGCATTTAGGATGAGTATATCTCCTGTTAATTTTAAATGAACTTAGTTACTCACAATCACTGGGCGAGGTACAGCACCGATTCTGATTTATCCTCATCACCAGCTTGTTATAGAGTTGAGCTTGAGACAGACAAACTTTTCTTAGTGGAAACATTGGATTTTATTTACAAGGCAGCAGCAACTACATGCATCCATCAAACTCCATAACTAAAGAACTCTCCTGTAGAGGTTCCCTGCGCTAACATGATCATGTGATCTTACAACAGAGGATTATTCTTAAAGCTACAGATCCACATTTCCCACAACTATAATTACAACATTTAGTCTGATAGGGTGTATCCAATTCCTGAGGGAAGTAAGAGTGGAAAAAATAGCAGAGGCTTTAGAAGTGTGGTTACTGTTGTAATGTAGGAAATGCAGCAGACAATTTGCATATAGCAGGGTCCCACAAAAAATATTGTATTAGATCAATTCAGTGGTTTGTATTTTCCTTTATAGTGAAATAGATCTCACATCATCTGGTGATCTGGTTTTTGTGATGTTGGTTGAGGGATAAATTTTGCCAGGACACTGGGAGAATTCTCTGCTCTGCTTTGAATGGGATCATTTTACTTTCAGAGGGCTGATGGGATCTCGGTTTATAGTCTCAACTGAAAAATTGCACCAACAGTGCAGCACTCCCTTAGTGCTGTACTGGAGTGTCAGCCTAGATTCTGTACTCAGATCTCTAGCAGGGCTTCAATATGCAACCATCCAACTTAGGAGCAAGAGTGCTGTCAACTGTGCCACAGCTGACAAAGGAAAAACATTTAGGGCAGAATAGTCCCAGGTTTGCATTAAGGGTGTTAGTGAGCAGGAAAAAAAAGTCATTTTACCTACTGGCCACAATGGTGGGTTTTCACAGCTCATTAATTATGCAGCCACAGGAAACACTATCTGGCTGGCGGGCAGCCTCTGATTTGCCCGCCACGCCATCACTTTGCTACTTCCTCATGCAGGGTGCCATATTTAAACTGCAGCCCTGCACACACTTCTCAATGCTTACAGCCCAGGAGGGCACCTGTGAAGTCACGGCCCCAAAAGCCAAGAAGAGTGCAGCCCCCGATTCAGTAATGCATTCCTGGGATGCCTTCTAGGCACTCTGGAAGCCCACTGCATGGCCCTCTAACCCTGCCCTAGCTGGAGGAGGCCCATAAGTCTCACCACTCAGGCTTGGAAGGCGGTGCCAGAAGGTGGTCAGTGCCAATGCTGTACACAAGCAGTCGACCATCCAGTGCAGGAAATGGGTGAATAATCTCAGGTGCCACCAGAATAAGTCAACAATCTTATAATCTGCAGCCGTTGTAAAAGGCACCCCTGCCTTACGGCAGATCTGGCAGCTAGAGACCTGCCCCCGAGCCCCCCTAAGTGTGGTAGTGCTGCCTGCGAAGCAAGGCAGGCAAACAAACCTTGAAGTCTCGAATGAAGTGCAGCTCACCAGGTGCACGTCACTCAGGTACAGTTGTGAAACACTAAGGCATGATGATGCAGCAAGGGGTGGTGGGTGAGGGGCGTGATTCCAGTGAACAGAGCTTAAGATGAGATGCTAGAGTATTGAAATTAGGCTCCTGATGTGCAGCAGTGGGAAATGGGGCCTGCCATTGATGGGTGGAGCAGGCAATCACAAGCTGGTTTCATAACGTCAAAACCGATTTTTAGCCTTCTTGCCATATTATCTGCTTACACCTGCCATGACGCCCGCCGCCAATGGCACCAGACAATTTTGTCCTTACTTTTAGTTAACCTAACTTAAGAGTTATACAGTAGAATCTTCCAGTCCCACCAGTGGGAAGCTTTGCTGATGGGGAAGTTAGTTTGGTGTGAGGTCAAAAATCAGTTTCCCGACAGCCGGATGAACTTTAGCAGTTATATTTTCAGACCTTTAAAAAGGTGGGTCAAGCTTCTCAACAAACAACGGTGGGATGCCCTTTTGTTCATTAAGAGGCCAGCTCGCCAGAATTAAAGTTTCCTGCCAGTGAGACATTAGAACTTCACATTCATGACTTGCACAGGTGGTGTGCACCTGGTGATCTTGACATTTTCCATGATTAAACAGTGAGTTGCCACTGCATTGTCCTATTTGTGGAGTGCCTGTAAATGCCAGCCAATGCTCGAGACTGGATGCTGGCAGTGCAAGTTGCTTGGAGGATGACCAAGGAAGAGAGGAAGGGTTATAGGGGAAGGTTGGAGCAATGGCCGGGCAAAGGTGAAAGGGGTAGTGCAGGTTGGATTGGGGGGGTGGGGGGGGTTGAAGAGAAATTGAGAGCACAGTAGCAGGCCCGATCGCTGCTTGCAAATTGGGTCTGCTCCGCCATTTTATGTGGGTGGACCAATTAAGGCCCGCCCAGCGTATTTGCAGACTCCCGTGGATAGCGAGAGTGTGCAGGCGGCAGCGGGTGTGCACAGACCGCCGAGTCCAATGTCGACCCGGCAGTCTGTTTAAACAGGAGGCTTGGCAGCCTCCCGTAGGCTGCTCACAATGGCCAGTTCCAGGCAGCACCAGAAGGGTTTGTGTGTGCAGGCCAGGCCAGAGCAGGAGGGCAGGCTGCAGGGTAGGCCAGAGGGGGGCCAATACGCACCTCGTTTTTCTGATGACTGCCTTGCTGCCCTCCAAGGTGGCAGCATGGTGGGAGGTGTTGGTCCCCCAAGACAGGAGGAGTCGTCCCCACATGACCAAACGTGTCTGGGAGGTGGCGAGCTCCTGCAGTGTGGTGCGGCGCACCTGGATCCAGTGCTGTAAGCGCTTTAACGATTTGTTGCACTCTGGCAGGGTGAGTACCATGTTGGCGTTGGGCATTTAACCCAGCAGGTAGCCTCACCCTCTGCGACCATCTCCCCCCACCCCCGTCTTAGTGTCTTGACTGCATTGAATCATTGAGGACATTTTTCTTTTGCTGGGTAGCCAAGCACAGTGCCCACGCTGAGGTCAGCCTGAGTGGGTCATGAGGAGATGAGTTCTCCCCCACATTCGTGTGTTGATCTGAGCCTCACATGACTGGTTTGGGGGCAACCTGGAGGAGCTGCACCTAGGCGCAGACTCAGAACTCCAGGACATGTAGTCAGGGTGATGAGATGGTGGAAGGGGAGCCTCAAGGTGTCGTGGCAAAGAAAACCATCTGCTGCCCTCTACACTGCATGTGGTTGCGCCTCCTTGCTATGGGAGGAAATACCATGTGGTTCCTAATGTGATGTAAGCAGCATGTGTTGAGGTGGGAGGGGAGGTGGGGAGCAGGCCTAGCATCTTTGAGTGTTCGGCAACAGCAAGCTGATGGGGCACTGGAGGTCTGATATGTCCCACTCTGGTTGGGGTGTGCAGTGCACGAGCAGAGTCCATGTGCAATTTGCCCTAATTGCCCCTCAGGAGAAGAATGCTCATAACACCTCCGAGCGTGTAAGGACTGGAGGCGGCCAGGCACAGCTCTCCATATTAAGCCATTTCGAGCAGGAGGCCCTTGAGCTGGAGAAGCACCATGTACCCAGTTCTACTGGTGTCAGTGAGGCGGAGGTGGCACGGCCAGATATTTAAGGCCAGTGAGGTCCACATTGTCCTTCCAACGGTCATAACACTGAAGATAGTTAAATTGTTGCAACATTGCTGGACCATTGGTTATGGAAGGCTGAGTGCGTAATGAGCCAGGCCATTGGTTATGGAAGGCTGAGTGCATAATGAGCCAGGCCATTGGTTATGGAAGGCTGAGTGCATAATGAGCCAGGCCATTGGTTATGGAAGGCTGAGTGCATAATGAGCCAGGCCATTGGTTATGGAAGGCTGAGTGCATAATGAGCCGGGGGGACAGGGATGAAGTTTGTTAGTCTGTGCACGCTAACTGATCCACTGTTCTTGTTCTTCCTTTCAGCATCATTGGAACAGGGCCGGGAAGAGCAGCAGAGGCCCCCTCTCACACCTGAGGGGCCTGAAGTCTCACCAGCGTCACACCAGTTTTGCGAGGCAGGCACCAGCGCAGATACTAGCACCTTGGTGGGAATTCGAACATTGGCTAGTGTTCCGGGGCACAGTGGTGAAGGCACTTCAGTTGCTGAAGGAGTGGCAGAGACAGTGCCCATGGCACCAGCAGTCAGACGACTGCAGGGGACCAGGCACATGCTCAGTCGGTGCCTGATGATGCATCTCTGGAGTCATCCACGATACAGCAAGGGCAGGAAATGCGGCCGGGTGTGCAGGATCTGGGGGAGATACATGAGGCCATGCTTGGCTTGGTCTCCATGATGGAGGAGTCTACGTGGACGATCGCTGAAGCAATGAGCCACATGTCCGAGCGCCATGCGTCCTCCATGGAGAGTGTGGCGACTCTCGTGGAGAGCCTCCTCCAGGAGACCTGCCAGGGCTTCCTGGGGATGCGCTCCGCCCAGCAAGCCCTCACACTGGCAATGACCTCAGCTGGTCACTGCCAGTGTGGGATATGGTGTGGGCATCAAGCCTCCCAGCTTGTTGCACATCCATCTACAGTGAGCAGGGAGGTCTGAGGCGACCTCACGTTGGCACAGGCAGCTGCCTGTTGTCTCTGCCGGCTCCTCAGGGTGCTCTGAGTGAGGGCACCAGCTCTTCCACCCCTCTCCTGGTGACCATATCATTTGGTGAGACTGTAACGACTGGGGAGGTGCCAGCTGCAGAACAGGCAGTTGCCTCCCAGGCAGGGCCAGCACAGACTCCACACGCCAGAGGACAGCCACCAAGGTGATCAAGGCTAACAAGACAGCAGAGTCAGCAGACTGTCTCAGGTGCCACTCCGAGCGATGGGGCAGCACTAAGACGTGGCACCCAGAAATGGAAGTAGAAGGAACATTAGGCACACCACAGGTTTTTCACTGGTGCTTGTGTTGCCCTGAGATTACGTCCTTGTGATTTCTTTTTGATTTAAACAATAGTGTCAACATAATTGAAAACTTCTGATTCACACATTAAATGCCAGATGTGAGACCATGGCTGAGGGTGCCTCGTTTCTTCTGCATGTGTATGTTTAAGTGTCATAAGTGTTTCTTTGGACATTCATCTTTATGTACAAGGCCCTTAAGTTAGTGCTGATGACCTGGCAGATTTTGCACTTAGGTGTCGAGGGTCGAGGCAGCAGCCCAGGCTTGTCCTGGTGATCCATCTGTGGTGTACTAGCTGAAGGTTCGTTGGATTAAAGCATCCCGGGTGTCCCCGCCTCCCTGGTGTAGTCCTGGGTCAGCGTCTACCCCCTCAGCATTTCCCTGTGCGTGCTCATCCTCAGACTCACTGCTGGACTCATCATCATGTGCAGCTACAGACACTACATCAATGTCTTTATCATCCACTGCGTCCCCCCCTTTCCAGCGCAAGATTGTGGTGAGCGCAGCATGCAACCACTATCAGCAACACACAATCTGGGGGGGTACCGGAATGTGTCCCCCGAATGGTCCAGGCATCGGAAGCGCATCTTGAGAAGACCAATGGCTCTCTCCACCACAGCCCTTGGAGCTGTGGCTCCTATTGTACCGCTGCTCAGCTTCTGTTCTTGGATGGCGGAGAGGCGTCATGAGCCACCTTCTGAGGGGATAGCCCTCGTCTCCCAGCAGCCATCCATCCAACCGAGCTGGAGCACTGAAGAGCCCCAGCACCTGGGAGTGTCTGAGGATGTAGGTGTCGTGGGAGCTGTCTCTGTACCTTGCACAGACTTGTAGAATCAGCATCCTGTGGTCACACACTATCTGCACGTTCATGGAGTGGAAGCCCTTCCTGTTGACGAAGGCACCGGGCTCACCTGCTGGTGCCTTGATGGCCACATGTGTACAGTCTATTGCACCCTGGACATGGGGAAAGCCAGGAATCGCTGCAAAGCCTCTGGCTCGCTGTGTCTGGCCCCAATGGAAGTGGATGAAGGTCAATGCACACCTGAACAAAGCGTCTGTAACCTGCTTGACACAAGTGTGGACAATTGATTGGGAGGCATTGCAAAGATCACCCACCAAGGCCAGAGGCATAGAAGTTGAGGGCAGCTGTGACCTCCAGAGCCACTGGCACAGGGTGTCCACCCATAGTTAGGGGAGATCTCAGACCCAATCATCTGACAGATATAGTCTGTCTGAGCCTCCTTTGGTACTTTTTTTCCTCAGACATTGAGGTAACTGCTTCGCTGCCTAAATACCCTGGTGGCAGGATAGTGGCATCTTCAGCAGCCCCTTCCACCTTGGACTACCTCTTGGCCCTGCACTCCCAAAGGTGGCTCCCCTGGAGGCTGAATGTGCACTCCTGGCCATCTCTTCCACCTTCTAGCCCTCCCTTCCTCCTCAGAGGAGCTGCCTCCAGTGGACAGATCAGATCCCATAACCAGACTAGTGACAGCTACAGACCCAGAAAAAGATGCCTCACTGCAAAGTGCTGACCTGAAGGTTAAGAGTTCAGAAGAAGCTGCTGGGGTGTTCCGAAATACTGCAGATCACAGGCAAGTTTAAAAAAACTCCTCAATAAATACTTCACAGGGCAGATCTCACAACCCCACTGAGCCCTCTTATCCTGTCCATGGATGAGGTTAATAGAAGTAGTGTCTCCTACCCGCCTACCCGAAGATCGCATGGGCACTGAAAAATCAGCATCAGTTGAAGACTAAAAGGCCTCAAGTGGCCTGTTAATTAATGGCAGGTGCACGGACTTCATCTTGCACCCGCCCAGCGAAATATCACGATGGTGTGTGGTGACGTCAGGACAAATGCCTGATGTCACCGCTCCTTATTTTAGACGTGGACCCCCACAGGTCAAATGGAAAATTCTGCCCCACGAGTTATCAGCGGGGACACCATCTTCTTTCCTGCCCCAGGAATTGGCTAGCTCCTCACACACGCACTGTTCAGCTCATTACATACACAAGATCATCTGTCCTGCACCTCCAGCAGAAATCACTCACTTCTCTGCCTGCCACCAAACTTAGACTGCAGAACAGAAGATTCCAGCTACAGAATCATTGAATGGTTACAGCACAGAAGGAGGCCATTCACTTCAGTGTATGCACGTGCTGGCTCTGCAAAGGAGCAATTCACCTAATGCCACTCACCTTTTCCCTGTTGCTCTGCAAATTTCTCTCAGATAAAGATCCTTTTTGAAAATCTCCATTGACCCTGCTTCCACCACACTTCAGCAGTGCATTCCAGATCCTAGCCACATGCTGACTGAAATGGTTTTTACCATCACTATTGCTTCTTTTGACAATCACCAAATCTGTGCCTTTAAGTTCTCAACCCTTTCACCAATAGGACCAGTTTCTTGCTATCTCTTCTGTCCAAACCCCTCCTGATTTTAACACCTCTATCAAATCTCCTCTCAACCTTTGCTTCTCCAAGGAGAACAGTCCCAACTTCTCCAACCCTTATGTAACTGAAGTTCCTCATCCCCAGAACCATTCTTGTGAATCTTTTCTGCACAATAAGGCCTTCACATTCTTCTTAAAAAGGAGTGGTGCCCATAACTGAATATAATACACCAGTTGAGGCCGAACCAGTGTTTTACACAGGTTTAACTTAAATTCCTTGCTCTTGTACTCTTATGTCCCCTACTGATAACCCCCAGGATGCCATATGCTTTATTGCTCTCAAAATTTC
The DNA here is from genome assembly GCF_964194155.1 of Cetorhinus maximus. Classification (NCBI taxonomy): domain Eukaryota; kingdom Metazoa; phylum Chordata; class Chondrichthyes; order Lamniformes; family Cetorhinidae; genus Cetorhinus; species Cetorhinus maximus. The sequence goes on along the minus strand of NC_135892.1, from coordinate 35,795,226 downwards.
CCTGCCACCTTCAATGATTTATGCACCTACCCAGGTCCCCCTGCTCCTGCACTCCCTTTTAGAATCGTTCCCTTTATTCTTTTTTGTCACTCTCCATTCTTCCTACCAAAGTGAATCACTTCCCACTTTCTCCATTAAATCTCATCTGCCACTTATCTGCCCATTGCACCAACCTGTCTATGTCCCTTTCAGTTCTACACTATCCTCTTCATGGTTCACAATACTGCCAAGTTTCGTATCAACCACAAATTTGGAAATTATGCCCCGTCAATGTCTAGGTCATTAATATATCAGGAAGAGCAGGGGTCCTAACACCATGGGATCTCTACTAGAAATCTTCCTCCAGTCCAAAAAAAAAACAACCTTTAACACCTCTTTGTCCTTTTGTCTATGACATCTTATGGTTATCTCCACCTATCACTGGCCCTCTATCCAGCTCTACCTGTCCCAACCCCCTCTTAAACCAGCTTATATTTCACCTCTTTTCTATTTTTCCTTAGTTCTGCTGAAGAGTCATACGAACTCAAAGTTAACTGTGTTCCTCTCCACAGATGCTGTCAGACCTGAGTTTTTCCAGGTATTTTTGTTTTTGTTTTGGATTTCCAGCATCCGCAGTTTTTTGCTTTTATCTTAATGTTTAATTGACTGCCACTTCTCTTCAAGGAATGCCTACCTTGAAGTATTGCTCTTCTCTCCGACAGGATTTCCGTCTCTCTCTTTTGCCTTGTTCACCTTCATTGCTTTCCATTTCTCTCCTGGTGTTTACTAACCCGCTTTCACAGCCATATTTCCTTCCTCAGTGACTGTCTCCATCTCACCCCATGTGGATTTCAAATGAAGTTCCATCCCTCAACAAATGTTTCGAACCCACCCAGGATTACAGGTATCTCTGGGACATACAACGCTCCTTGGACTGCTGTTCTCGTCGCATCCTGAGATCCATACTCAGTGTCATGCGCCACCATATGAACACACTCAACTTCTCCCTCCAGCAGCACCGCCGCACCCTATTTCTAAGCTGCCCGTGCCCCCAGTTTCATTTTATTCTTCGTCTCATCCGACGCCTCAACAAGAAACGTTGTCTCTTTCAGGTGCAAAGGAACGCAAGCTCCAACAACTCATCGACACCAACACCCATCCAAGACCCTCCACCCCTGCCTGTCCCTCTGTCCCCATCCCGCCTTCCAATCCCAGCCCTTATCCCTTGACCTTCCCCTCTCCGATGCTGAATGTTCAGTGCTCAAAGGACTTAGTTTCATACCCTTACGCCCTCATCTTAATGAATTTCAGGCTTGGCATGATGCTGAACTCTTCTTCCGCCACCTACGTCTCTGTGCTCACTTCTTTGGGCAGGAGTACTCTCCCCGCCTCCAATATTCTCCCTGCACCTGGACCCCTCCCTCTGGATTCTTACCTTCTCTTGATCTTTTCATTAAGAACTGTCAGTGTGACATCAGTCGCCTCAATTTCTCTGCTCCTCTCACCCACTCTAACCTGTCTCTCTCTGAACTTGCTGCACTCCATTCTCTCAGGTCCAACCCTGACATTGTCATCAAACCTGCTGACAAGGGTGGTGCTGTTGTTGCCTGGCGCACTGACCTCTAGCTCGCAGAGGCTGAGCGTCAACTCGAGACACTTCCTCCTATCTTCCCCTGGACCATGACCCCACCACTGAACATCAAGCCATTGTTTCCAGGACTGTTACTGACCTCATCTCCTCTGGAGATCTTCCTTCCACAGCTTCCAACCTCGGACGGTCCGCTTCTACCTCCTACCCAAAATCCACAAACAGGACTGTCCCGGCAGACTGATTGTATCAGCCTTTTCCTGCCCCACGGAACTCATTTCTTGCTATCTTGACTCCCTTCTCTCTCCCCTTGTCCAGTCCCTTCCCACCTGCATCTGTGATTCCTCTGACACCCTACATCATATCAACAATTTCCAGTTCCCTGGTCCCAACCGCCTCTTCACCATGGACGTCCAATCCCTCTACACCTCCATCCCCCACCGGGATGGTCTGAGGGCTCTCCGCTTCTTCCTCGAACAGAGGCCCGAACAATCCCCATCCACCACTACTCTCCTCTGTCTAGCTGAACTTGTTCTCACACTGAACAATTTCTCCTTCAACTCCCCTCACTTCCTCCAAATAAAAGGTGTGGCTATGGTCCCAGTTATGCCTGTCTCTTTATGGGGTATGTGGAACATTCCTTGTTCCAGTCCTACTCCGGCCCCCTCCCACAACTCTTTCTCCGGTACATCGATGATTACTTCGGTGCTGCTTCATGCTTTCGTCTGGACCTGGAAAAATTTATTAATTTTGCTTCCAATCTCCACCCCTCCATCATTTTCACATGGTCCATCTCTGACACTTCTCTTCCCTTCCTTGACCTCTGTCTCAATTTCTGGTGATAGGCTGCCACCAATATTCATTACAAGCCTACCGACTCCCACAGTTACCTCGACTACAGCTCCTCACACCCCGCTTCCTGTAAGGACTCCATCCCATTCTCTCAGTTCCTTCGCCTCCGTCACATCTGTTCTGATGATGCCACTTTCAAAAACAGTTCTTCTGACATGTCTTCCTTCTTCCTTAACCGAGGTTTTCCACCCACGGTAGTTGACCGGGCCCTCAACCGTGTCCGGCCCATCTCCCACGCATCCACCCTCATGCCTTCTCCTCCCTCCCAGAAACATGATAGGGTCCCCCTTGTTCTCACTTATCACCCCACCAGCCTCCGCATTCAAAGGATCATCCTCCGCCATTTCCGCCAACTCCAGCATGATGCCACCACCAAACACATCTTCCCTTCATCCCCTCGGCAGCAATCCACAGGGATTGTTCCCTCCAGGACACCCTGGTCCACTCCATCACCCCCTACACCTCAACCCCCTCCCACGGCACCTTCCCATGCAACCGCAGAAGATGCAACACCTGCCCCTTTACTTCCCCTCTCCTCACCGTCCAAGGGCCCAAACACTCCTTTCAAGTGAAGCAGCATTTCACTTGTACTTCCCTCAATTTAGTCTATTGCATTCGCTGCTCCCAATGCGGTTTCCTCTACATTGGAGAGACCAAACGCAGACTGGGTGACCACTTTGCGGAACACCTTCGGTCTGTCCGCAAGCATGACCCAGACTTCCCTGTCCCTTGCCATTTCAACACACCACCCTGCTCTCATGCCCACATGTCCGTCCTTGGCCTGCTGCATTGTTCCAGTGAAGTTCAACGCAAACTGGAGGAACAGCACCTCATCTTCCGACTAGGCACTTTACAGCCTTCCGGACTGAATATTGAGTTCAACAATTTTAGATCATGACCTCTCTCCTCCATCCCCACCCCCTTTTTTCCCAATAATTTATATAGATTTTTCTTTTCCCACCTATTTCCATTATTATTAAACGTATTTCCATCCATTGTTTTATCTCTACCTTTTAGCCTATTTTGATTCCTTCCCCCACCCCACCCCCACTAGGGCTATCTGTACCTTGCTCGTCCTGCTTTCTATCTTTAATGTCACCTATTATCACATTCCTTAGAAAATATCACCACCTTTAACACCTTTGTCCTTTTGTCTGTGACATCTTTTGGTTATCTTCACCTATCACTGGCCCTCTATCCAGCTCTACCTGTCCCACCCCCCCTTAAATCGGCTTATATGTCACTTCTCTTCTATTTTTCCTTAGTTCTGTTTAAGAGTCATACGGAGTCGAAACATTAACTGTGTTCCTCTCCACAGATGCTGCCAGACCTGCTGAGTTTTTCCAGATATTTTTGTTTTTGTTTTGGATCTCCAGCATCTGCAGTTTTTTGCTTTTATCAAAAAAACAACCGTTCACCACTACTGTTTCCTATCACTCAGCCAATTTCATATCCATGTTGCTTTTGACCCTTTTATTCCAATAGCTCTAACTTTACTCAAGTTTGTTGTATGCCTCTTTGTCAAATGCCTTTTGCGAAGCCCAGTACACCACAGCAACAACTTTACTCTCATCAGCCCTCTGTTACCGTTAGTTAAACACAATTTAAGAAATCCATGCTGGCTTTCCTTAATTAATCTGCATTCTCTAGTGGTTATTAAGTTTGTTCCAAATTATCATTTCTAAAAGCTTCGCCACTATCGATGGCTTATCTTTACAACCTTTTTTGAACATTTGTCTCCATTCTCTCCAGTCCTCAGTTATTACCCGAGTCTAAGATTGACTAAAAAAATCATAGCCACTGCTTCCACAATTTCGACTCACTTTCAAGAGTATACATCTAATCTGGTCCTAGTGCCTCATCAACTTTAAATACAGACAGACAGCATATCCAATACCTTCTGCTTAATTTTAAAACCTCAAGTGTCTGAACCACTTCCTCTTCCACCATTACCAAGGAAGAAGATGCTGCCCAGGTTAAGACAGATGCAAAATATTTATTTCATACTTCAGTCCTGCCTCCAAGCGCAAATCCCCTTTTTGGTCAGTAATTGGCCCCACTCCTCTTCTAACCACCCTTTTACTATTTATATTTTTGTGTTAGTTTTCAATCTCTTCATATTCTCTTTATATCTCTTATTTCCTTTCTCAATTCCCCTCTGAACCTTATGTTTTGGCCTGGTTCTCCATTGTATTATCCACCTGACATCTGTGATACGCACACTTTCTGCTTCATCTTAATCTCCTTCATCATCCAGAGAGCTCTGGATTTGTTTGCCCTACCTTTCCCCTTTGTGGGACTATACTTTGGCTGTACTCAACCTCTCTTCTTTAAAAAGGAACTATATTGCCGTTCCTTCACTGTTGCTGGGTCAAAATCCTGGAACTCCTTTCTTAACAGCACTATGGGTGTACCTACACCACATGGACTGCAATGGCTCAAGAAGTTGGCTCACCACCGCCTTCGCGAAGGCAATTAGGGATGGGCAATAAACACTGGTCTAGCCAGCAACTCTCATATGCCATGAAAGAATAATAAAGGGACAACCTATTACTCAGTTACAGTTTTGCCTGATAATCTTTTGATTCCAATTTGCCTGGGCCAGATCCATTCTTACTCCACTGAAGTTGGCTTTCCCTGGTTATTTATTCTGATTCTGGATTGCTCCTTGTCCTTTTCAATAGCCAAACTAAACCTTACGATACCATGATTGCTGTCCCTTCAACGTTCCCCCATTGACACTTGATCCACCTCTTTCCCAAGAACCAGGTCTAGCAGTGCCTCCTTTCCTGTTTGACTGGACACATACTGCTGTAGAAAATTCTCCTGAACACACTAGGAACTCTAGCCCCTCTCTGCGCTTTACACTTATCCCGGTCTATATTCAGATAATGAAATTCCCCCATTTTAATTACTCTAATTATTGCACCTCTCTGTAATTACCTTGTAACTTTGTTCCTCTATTGCCACTAGTTGCTGGCCTAGAGTACTGTGCAATGTAACTGCATCCTTTTTGTTCCTTAGTTCTAGCCAAAGATTCTGAACTGGACTCCTACATCCTGCCTCTGCAGCACTGTAATGTTCTCCATCAATAATGTCAGCCCAACCCCTTTCTTTAACACCTTGCACCCAGGAGTATTTAATACCCAGTCCTGCTCTTTGAGGCAGGTCTCAATTACAACAACATCATATTTCCATGTGGCTATCTGCAAATCATTCGCATTTACTGCACTTTGCATTTACATACAAGCACTGTAACCCTAATTTAGACTTTATTACTTGCTTTCTTACACTGAACCCACCTAATGCTTTACTATTTCCTACTCTAGTGCAATCTGTCTTTCCCAGTATTCTTTGCGCCTTGGTATTCCTCTATTATTATATCCTGGTCCCCCTGCTGAGTTAGTTTAAATCCTCCCCAGTAACACATGCAAATCATCCTGCAAGGAACTCAGTCCCAGCTCCGTTCAGGTGCAACCCATCCGGCCTATACAGATCCCATCACCCCCAGAACTGGTCCCAATGTCCCTGAAATCTAAAGCCCTCCTCTAACATCCTTCCAGCCACTCATTAATCTTCCCATTTCTGTGCTCACTTGTGTGTGCTACAGGGAGTAATCCTGAGATTACTACTTTAGAGGCCCTGCTTGCTAATTTCATACCTAACTCCCTGAATTCTGACTGCATACCCTTTCTACCTATGTCAGTCATACCAATGTGGATCACAGCTACTGGCTGTTCACCCTTCTCCCTCAGAATGTTCTGCAGCCGTTCAGTGGCATCCTTGACCTTGGCACCAATGAGGCACCATGCCATATTGGATTTACATCTGTGGCCACTGAAACACCTGTCTATTCCCCAACTATCGAATCTCCTATCACTAATTGCTCTATCTTCTGCATACCCTCCTGTACAGCTGAGCTACTCGCAGAGCCATGGACTTGACTCTGGCTGCACTCCCAGATGAAACATCACTTCCATCAGTATTCACAACTAAATGCTGGTTGGAGACCTGGACTACCTTCCTCCAACTGCCTAGTGGTCACTCATTCCCTCCCTCCCTGCATACTCTTAAAGGGGAGCACATCTATATGTGTGCTATCCATGAAGCTCTCGGCCTCACAGATGTGCTGCAGCTGTTCCAAGTTCCAAAACCCGGAGCTTGAGCTACTGTAGCTGACAAATTTCTGCACAAATGGTTATCCAGGACATGGATTAAAAAAATGAAACTATAAAATCTCAGCAATTGGGCCTATGTATTTTACATAATACCCTCAAGTCCTACCACCTTTATCCTTCACCAAAAAAAAAAGCCTCCAAAAAGCACAGAACCTAAACCACTGATCATTTGAACAACCTCAAGTCCCTTTGAACCTTAGTTTCCGATGAAAATAACCCTAGCACCTTGAGCCTAACTTTAGCCAAGAATACATTTGCTAGTCCTCCTTTTGGGCCTTGAACTGCATCGTCTACAATGTAGAACTTGTTTTCTAGCCAGTCAGAATATGGGTTCTTAAGAAACATTTGAGCAGATTTTCTGAATGAATGTGGGAGGCAGCAGCATGTTCCAGGGCTTTGGGGCATTAGTGGAGATAGGCCAGTAGTTAGAATGGACAGAGGGATCAAGCCTTGGCTCTTATATGCAGAGGGTCATGACAGCAGCTGTGAATGGGAAAGGGACAGTACTCGAGGGAACAATTTACTGTGTGAACTAGCATGGGGACTGAAGCTGGGTGGTAAGGGGCATTGTGGGAATAGGGCCAAGAAAGCAGGAGATGGATCAAATAGATAACATGAGCTTAGAAGGGGTGGCGGGGGGTGGTGGTGGGGGGAAACAAAAAAAGAGAAAACAGAGAGACAAGGGTCAGGGATATAGTGGGGACAGGATAGAGGAAGGTACGAATTTAGAGGGAGTAGGGGGAAGCAGCCAGGAGGTCTTGTGGTGCAGTGGGTAGCCAGAAGCTCCAGTCCCACCCCAGTGTTTGATGGCCCAGGAAGGTGCTCATAACATGGCCAAACAGACTGAGTATCAACTTGCAAATCCTTCCAACATACACCAATGGCAGGCAGTAAGAGAGGGAGAGACACCTGCTCAGCCATCTGCAGGGAGGCAATGGCAGACCACTGCATTAGCTTGACAAGCATAACCATGTACTAACACAAGTCCATGGTCACCAACGCCCTTTTAGAGCTTGGTACCTGGAGAGGGAGAAGCAGCAGAGGCTGCTTGGAGGTGAAAAATATCTTCAAGTTCTTCAGACTTGTTAGATGTGAGGGTGGAAGGGGCAGGGGAGAGAGGATCTAAGGTGGTGGTTGGTAGTAGAGAAGAAGAGTAGACTCCAGAGTAAAAAGGTCTGTTTTGGCCAAATAAAATCAAAGCCCAGTAAAACTTGATGGAATCAGCCAGGCGTGGTGATGGAAGGGTTAAACAAGTTATGTCAAGTACAGGTAAGTTTGTACTCCTTGAACTTGAGGGAGCAAAGATGGGAGCTACACTTTGATATAGAAGATAAAGTTTTGCTGTGGGCAAGGTGGAGGTGAAGATGTAGATCAAGCACATAAAATACTGCATAAGTATTATGGTGCATGAAGGGCCAAGGGCTATGCAGAGCAATTAGTCTTAGAAACTCTTGTGCATCCTGTATTGTTGCAAATCACCATGTGGACAGTACAGAGGGAGCTGAAGAGGGGTTGTAATGAAAACCGGAATGGCATTAAGGTGTTGCAGGATCTACAGAAAGTTCTTGTATCCATGTCTTACCCAGAAATGGAATGGCGAGCCCAAAGCGCTCGACAAAGAAATTAAACAGCATTGATGTAATATTAGTGACATCAGGATGTCAGTTTGATGTCAGTGATGAATCAGCCATCAGAACATTTTAGTGCAAGGATAATGAGGTCCTCTCCTTTTGGAGACACTGAAGCACAAGTACATTTTAATGGTAATGATACTAAATTTTGTCCACTCTACACAACAGGAATGCATCGTGAAGGAGCCAGAACTTGGTAATTGTAAGTAAACTGTGATTGGAGAGCTGGAGTCAGGGTGTGTTTCTTTGCTCTGGCTGACAGCTTCATTACCCCATCTATTTGAGAATCTTGGATTCTCATTGATACAATGTAATCTATGTGGTTAACCAAAACAGTACATACTCTTCTTTGGCTGCTGTTTCTGGCACCTATATCCCTTTGTTCAGAGTCAAACATGTGTAACGCAAGAGCGGTGTACAAATAAACGAATTATATTCTGTTATCAGGGACATTGTGGTATTTTGGTCAAAGGTTGAAAACAGGCTTTAAACCAGTACAATGTTAATAAGACTAGCCTGTCTGAAAGTCTGGATTTAACACACAATTTGTCACCATAATTTAGAACTTGCCTGGAGATGCTAAACCAGACTCTTACAGGTTTAAACACTCGACTGCTGACAATGCGATTTTCCTTGCACTGTATGCATGGGTTTCTCCACCCACAGTCGTAAGTGTCGGTACCTCTGCCTGGCACACACCAGCACATTGCAATTTGACTTCGGAACTGAGGGGGCGAGGGTACCACAGGTGCATGCTGGAGGTCTTGGTGGAGGAGGGACTAATATACCAATAAGGGTGGAGGGAGTGGATGGACACCACCTCATCCTGCTGTTCCTCTCTCCTGCAGCAGCCAGTGCTCCTCTACCTGCTCTCATGTCCTCCTCCCATTCCTCATCTAGGCCAAGGGTGATCCCTAGAAAGGTCCCCACGATTAAGCACTTGCTTTCTCCTGATGTTCAGTAAGGTAGAGCACTTAATCTTTGCATGAAGTACTCAGTTTCCAAAATAAATGTTGGTCAAGTCTCTGAAGTCAGAGTTATACAGCACAGAAACAGGCCCGTCAGCCCATCATTTCTGTGCTGGCCATCAGGCACTGTCTATTCTAATCCCATTTTCCAGCACTTGGCCCGCAGCCCTGTATGCTATGGCGTTTCAAGTGCTCACCTAAACACTTCTTAAAATGTTGAGGGTTCCTGCCTCTACCACCCCCTCAGGCAGTGTTCCAGATTCTAACCACCCTCTCGGTGAAAATGTTTTTCCTCAAATCCCCTCTAAAACCTCCTACCCCTTACTTTAAAAATTGATGGCCCTTGGTTATTGAAATACAATAAAGGGGAAAGTTTCTTCCTATCTACCCTATCTATGCCCCTCAATTTTGTATACCTCTATCAGGTGCCCCCTCAGCCTTCTCTGCTCAGGAAAATAACCCTCGCCTATCCAGTTTCTCCTCATAGCTGAAACGCTCCAGCCCAGGCAACATCCTGGTGAATCTCCTCTGCACCCTCTCCAGTGCAATCACATCCTTCCTATAGTGTGGTAACTAGAACTGTACACAGTACTCCAACTGTGGCCTAACTAATGTTTTATACAGCTCCAATATAACCTCCCTGCTCTTATATTTTATGCCTCAGTTAATAAAGGTAAGTATCCCGGTCTTGGAAGTCTTGACCAAGAGTCCCAAGAAAGTCTCCAATATGGTTTGGAGATCACTTTCATAGCTCCAGCAGTAAAAAACTTGAAACGATGAGTAACCCTTTTAGTGCTTAAAAACACCGAAGACTTGTTTACTTCTAAACAGCAGAGGGAAGGGCATTAGTTAAAGCATGAGCCACTAAGAGTTTTTGGGAGAGTACTGATTACAGAAAATGTCTCTTCCAGAAGTCTTCAGTACATTAAAAGTCTTTATTAACTATATACATACACAGCTCTGCTCAACACCACACTGACCCTAGGTCTGGGCCATGTACCTTCTTACACTGTCAGCAGTACTTTGCACATTAACCACGTACCTTATACTATACCTCATCGAGTCTTTATCCAATGGATATAAATTTACACCGGTTTACTTCATGTCTTACATGGTTATCAGTCTCATGCATTTATATTGTTGTTACCACATTATTGCTATTATCAGTATCCCATCTCCCCCTTCAAGTCCTTGAAAAAAAAGAGTAGGAGGTTCTTTTGGTTCTGGTTCTTGCTCTTGGCTTGGAAGTTGGATATGCTTTCATCCTTTTCTTCCATTGATTCTTGTTAAACCACAGTTGCATTGATCAGTGGTTACTGCTACTTCGAATTTGTCTACTTGGTGCTTCTTTCATTGTGTAGGCTGTCTTATGGATGTTTATGTTTCAACAATGGAACCTTCATTTGCACCTGGTTTCACAATCTTAGCCTTTTTTTGATTATTTCCCTCAGATATTTTGAGCTTATGAGTTTTTTCATTCGGCTCAGCACTACTCTGGCAAGGTGTTAAGAGTTATCTTCGTCTCAAGAGTTAGGTGCGGAAGTTTGACAACTTCACCTAGGCTTTTGGTTGTGTTGGGAATGTTTCTTGCCTGGTTACTGACTGCTGTTTAGACACTGTTCATTCATTAGATAATTCCCTCTCACCTTCCAAAGTCTGGATTTGCTCTTCCATACTATGCACATCATCCATCATATTGTTCAGGTTGGAACAGAGTTCAACAATTTCAGTTTTGATTGTTAATTCTGCATTCAAGCAACTGTTCTGATACTTCAGCAATTCCTCCTCCTGTCCCAGGCATTTTCCATGATGTTTACTAGAGATGCCAGATGCTTGAAGTTCATCACTTTTTAAATGGAAGGTCGAATTTGTTTGTAGAAGTTCATCTTTTGCATGTTTCAAGTCCTCTTAAATGTTCTATTTTCTGTGAGCACCACTCGTGTTCAGTTCTTATTTTTCCTTATCAAACTTTGTACGTGAAAGTTAATTCTCTCCAGTGATCAGTTTTTCCTTAGCAGAGTATAATTCCTCTGTGCTACTGTCCAAGCTCACATTCTGTAATTGCACTTCAATTGTTTTTGGAAACACCTCATGCACTTTAGGTGAGAACTTCAACCTTCACTTGCCATTCTGTGTTCTGGATTTTCATCTGTTCATATATCTCTTTGCAAATGTAATGTTTTTCCAAGGTTCCTTCCAAATGTGCAACTGTTTCCTTCAGTGGTGTAGCCTCTTTCTTGGGCTGCTTGGCTTCCTCCCGGAATACTAAACGTTCGAGTCTTAAAATCAGTTTGTCAGTTCCTTGTAGCATGTAAAGGTCCTTCAACAGATTTTTTTCATTGCAAAGCTCAATTACTTCATCTTGTGTTCTTGTGGTTTACCATAGTCTCATGGGGGAGAATTTTTCTTATGGCAGATGGGCCTGCGATCAGCTGTGCACCGTCATTTTTATGTGGGTGGGCCAATTAAGAGCCAGGGCCTGAGCTCTTTCACACGTGCGAACAAGAGTGCAGCAACCTGAGGCACAGAGCTGCCTCAGGGAAACTGAATATTTATAAAAACGTTTTATAATCCAAAGTAAAAATTTATTTAAACATGTCCCCTCATGTGACAGTGTCACATGAGCTGGAACCTGTTTGTGAAGGCCACTTGGGCTCTTCACCTGCCCGCCAACCTTAAGGTTGGATGGGCAGCGTTCTTAACTAGTTTAATTACTTTAATGGCCTTAATAAGCTGTTGACATTTCGGCAGGCATGCAGCCGCCTCTGGCATGCACCTGCCGAACAAAAGAGAGATGACACGGTGTCAGGATGCATGCCTGACGTCATCACACATCATTTTGTGTGTCGGCGTGTCGGGCCCGGCCCCGCACACCGGCCAGAAGATTCAGCCCATTGAGTTTGTTCTGCCAAAGGTATTCTGTCACGTTGCTGAAGGATTATTTACCTGTTTTTCAATACGATCCTGAAGCTGATCAGCTGTTCTTTCAACTGTTTATTTTCTTGGTCAGGTCTCATTTCCCCACCCCCCCCCCTCAGTGTATTGCTTTGTCACTACTAATAGCTCCATGTGGTCTCAAAAGTATATACTCAGCTTGAATGTTGTGCATCAAACCTTCCCATTCAGCTTCAATACAAACATTTTCTGATTTAACTTCCTCTGCCTGCCGCAAGGCTCTCTCCTTGTCATTTACTACCAGCTGCTGATACAGTTCTGGGAACATGTCTGGGTCTTCGAAAAAGTATTCATTTGGGACTTCAGTCTCAGGCTTCTCAAAAAGATATATTCCTGGGACTTCTAGAAAGTTCTATTGCTCTCTGGCACCCTTGTGGTTTGTTCAGGTACAGTTTTGTTGCTTTCCTGATGGTTTTCTATGTCTCTTTTTAAGTTCTGCAGGCTCCTCCACTTGAAAATTAAAATATTTGTCAAAGGCATTTAATATTTTTTCAAAACTGGCTGATGACTCAATGCACTGCTTTAGGATTAATTCATCAGCAAGTCCACCAAATGAGTATAAAAAAGGGTATTAATCTGGACTTCAGATTTTGTGCTTAGACTTGATGCATTCTGATAATTTGAAAATTCTCTTCTCCAGGACACCCAATTTTTTGTTAAGGTTGGCCCTGGGATGAGTCCAAACTGGTAGGTTAGATTCTAAATCCATGGTCATTTAACATTTTTTTTGCAGTTATAGTTTTAAATGTTGTTGTCCTTTTAATAATGGCTGTACGGTAGCCATTTTTATTCTGCTCTTCCCCTATAACTTGTCAGTTTTGCTTGGAATGGGAGCTCCCCATTGCACTGATGGGCTATTTGTTTTCTAAACTTTTTAAACTCTGCAGGAAAGCTTCAAATCAAAGGGTTTGGGCTATCAAGAGGGTTTTTAGATCAGAATTGTGCTGGAAGGTGATTTCTTGCTCTGCTTTCTGCTTTTTTTCTTCCTCTTCTCAGGACCTTCTCCTGGATTTCAAGATGGCATCGCCAGTCTCTCAGAAAGGGAGTTCCTGTGCTGGCTGGTTTTGGCAGGCTGTGAAAAATGGTGATGCCGTGCTTCTTGAAGGAAAACTGTTTTAACTATGGCTACCTGGGTCAGCTGTCTGCCGACTTATTTTGTTGAATGGTTTGCTTTTCCGAGTAATGAGGCGTTCAAATTTAAATGTAAGTGAGCTGAATTCGGAGTTGGACAGTCAGGTACTGAGGGCTCAATACGGCAGAGTCCCGAGAAGAGTATAAAAAGCGGAGGGGGGTGAAGCTTAAATAGGAAATTAGGAAAGCCAAGAGTGTGCATGAGAAAGCATTGGTGGGTAGAAAAGGAAAACCCAAAGGGTTTTTAAAAAATGCATAAAGAGCAAGAGAATGACTAGAGAAAAAAAAAGAGTAGGGGCCAATTAGGGGCCATAGAGGTAATCTGTGTGTGGACCCGGAAGACGTGGGTGCAGTCCTCAATGAATACTTTGCGTCGATCTTTACAATGGAAAAGGATGATGCAAGTATAGACATCAGGGTAGAGGGCTGTGAAATATTAGAGGAAATTAACAGAGGAGGTACTAGCAGGTTTAGTGGCATTAAAAGTGGATAAATCCACAGGCACGGATGAGATGTGTCCCAGGCTGTTGAGGAAGGCAAGGGAAGAGATATCAGGAGCTCTGGCAGTAATTTTCAAATGCTCTGGCCACAGGCGAGGTGCCAGAGGACTGGAGGACTTGCTAATGTAGTCCTGTTATTAAAAAAAAAAGGGATAGAGCTGGAAATTACAGGCCAGCCAGTCTAACCTTTGGTGGGGAAGCTACTAGAAAGAATTCTGAGGGACAGAATTAATGGGCCGAATGGCCTCCTTCTGTGCTGTAGGCGCCTATGAGTCAATGACATTCCCGAGAGATTTAATTATTCTTTCTTTTATGAACTCAGGAGGTCACATGTTGAGACTGAGTCAGAGATCAGGTTTTAGTGATGGGTTTCATTCAAACAGCACTTCTGACATTGGATTAGTGGAAGCTCTCTCAGGGGTCTTCAGCTTCTATTTGGAGCTTCTCAGGTCGGAATAATGCTCATTTGGAGAGCTAGTGCACATGATGGGCCGAATGGCCGTATTTGCCGTTAAAATGCTGAGATTTTCCATTGAAGTTTTTGCTTTAGTCTTTCAGCATTTTAGCAAGGTGGAGTGTTTTTGATCCCAAGCTGCCACCATGTTGGGAGGGTGTTGGTTAGATGGTGTCTGTTAAAGAAGCCTTCATAGTCTTCAGTAGGTGAACAGCAAGTTCTTATATACAGTAAAGGATACAAGGCAGGGAGCTACACATACTATAATACTGTGCAGTTTCTTTACTGAGCATCAGCAGGTATTTTAAGTGGCAATCAGCTGTTCAGCAAACTTCTGGGTGGCCATTCCTAATGCTTTCTTCAACTTCTTTTTCAAGATGGTGTCATGCACAGAAATGTAGGATAAACTGATCTTTCACTCAAAACCCATCTTGGCTACTTTAGAGGATCATTAGCACTTGAACAGGCTGCTGGAAGCCATCCTTATTATTTCTGGTCACTACGAAGGACAGAAATGCCATTGTAGAAGTGGTGCTTCGATCCCAGTGCTCCTGAACAAGTAATTTGTTATCTATTACCTCTTGGGTTCTGATGATGATTTCGTTTGCTAGAGATATAATTACTTGGTTATGTTGGCCACTGCAAAAATACAGCAATTTTCTTGCTCAATAATTCTTGGCTACTGCTGTCTGTCATTGGCATATCACACCAATGGGCCAGGCCATAACTTAATGTATATTCCCCAAGTTTCCAGCCAGCCAAAACTGACTGACTGAGGCTACAATAATGGAGACCAGTATTTACAGCAAAAGCCCTGGCAACACTTGCTCAGGTCAGAGATTAGTGGCTAGGATTCTGTTGGGGCAGCAGTGGCCCAGTTGGTGGGCAGGAAAGCTGGAAGAAACCCCACCTTGGCCATTTAAGGGATGAGTGTATGCAGTCCAGAATTGCTGACAATCAGAGGGCTGACAGCTCTTCACTCGCAGCAGCACACTGGGAGCAGTGACCACTGCTTGGATTGCACTCAACTGTAAGACTCACCGATGGACATGGGTTCTTGGCAAAGTCGGGTTGGATGTGCAGAGGCCAGTCAGGCAGGTCCCATTGTTGGGGGTGAGGTAGTGGGAGGGGGGGGTTGGTGTCTGTTGCCATGGGGGTCACTTCATGACAGAGCGCTCAATAAAGAGGGCCCTGCTGGTAAAATGCCAGCAACAGTTTGAAGAGGACCTTAATTGGCCACTTAAATGGCACAATTGGCCTCTAGGTGGGAAGGCCGAACTCCACATTTTCCACTGCTGGCACTCCACCCCCTCACTTTCCTCCTGGCTTTTTGGCCCTCATCAGCCCACTCCCAGCCTCAACCTGTTACTGCAGGCTCCATAAAAACCCAAACACTGTTTTCAAGTCCACAACAGAAGTTTGCACATAAAACCTCAGCTGACACTTCAGTGCAGTGCCGAGAGTGCTGCACTGTCAGAGGCAGTATCTTTGAGATATGATATTGAACTGAGGGCCTATCTCCTTGCCGATATTGCCATAAAAGGTCCCTTGGCACTATTTTGAAGAGCAGGGGATTGCTCCCCAAAACCCTGACTAATCCCTCATGCAACAATCACAGAAAAAGATTAAAACAAAAAACTACTGCGGATGCTGGAAATCCAAAACAAAAATAGAATTACCTGGAAAAACTCAGCAGGTCTGGCAGCATCGGCGGAGAAGAAAAGAGTTGACGTTTCGAGTCCTCATGACCCTTCCGCAGTTCTGCGGAAGGGTCATGAGGACTCAAAATGTCAACTCTTTTCTTCTCCGCCGATGCTGCCAGACCTGCTGAGTTTTTCCAGAAAAAGATTAACTGGTCATTATCTCTTAGCTGTTTGTGGGACCTTGCTGTGCACTTATTGTAGGAAAAGGCCACATGGCAACATTTGAAAAGTTCCACGTTGCCTGTAAAGAGCTTTGGGATGTCCTGAAGTTAAGAAAGGAGCTGTGTAAATGCAAATTCTTACTTTCTTCATTCTAATCTTGGGGCTGACATGTCTTCTTCAGCAACACAAGCCACACCCCAAACACCTGCAACTCAAAATGTATTTAATATTTTAAACCATATAAAATGCTGAAAAATATTAAATGTGTTCAGTGTTCATACATTTTTCCACCATTTGTGCGTTACTGTCTTCTTTCACTATTGGGCTTCACTCCTCTTTGCCAAAGCATCCCACTAATGTGGGATCACTCTGGAGAGCAAACATCCAACTTATTTACTAACCATCTCTGACCTTTTTCTCCCCAAATTCTCTCCATGTTGTCACCTTCCAAATTCATGCCCATTCTCAACTCCACACTTTAATCTTTCTAAACAGGGTCACATCACTGAAATAGCCTCAAGTGCCACAAATGACATCCTGTGCCTGTAACCCTGGTACAGTATCCCTCATATCCTTCAACTTCCCTGCAGCCTTAACACATGATAGACCACACCATCATCCTCAGCACCTCTCCCCTGTTCTCCAGCTACTGGCAGAGCCTTGAGGCATTAGGTCGTCCTTCTGAAGTGCACACAACTCAGCCACCATCTGCCTAAGGCTATACTTGCATCGGAGGCAGTACAGCAAAGGTTCATTCGATTGGTCCCTGGGAAGAGAAGGTTGTCCCATGGTGAGAGGCTGAGAAATTCGGTCTTATTTTCTGAAGTTTGTAAGAATTAGGAAGGGTCTCATTGAAACATTCAAGATTCTGAAGGGGCTTGGCAGAGTAGACCAGGCTTCCCAACCTGTGTGTTGCAAGACGAGCTTTTGGGGTTGCAAGCTCAGAGGCAGTAATGGCTACCGTGGAGCTCCGACTGATTTCTGACAGCTGCAAGGCCCCTTCAAATCCTTGCTTTTTTTTTAAAATATAATCGGGGTCACACTGGGAAAAAGTTTGGGAAGCACTGAAGTAGTCAGAGGTCGTTTCTGCTGGTCAGGGAACCTAGAACACAGGAGCAGTGTCTCAGGTTAAGGGATTAATCGTTTAGGATTGAAGTGAAGAGAAATTTCTTCACTCCAAGGGAGTGAATCTTTTGAATTTTCTACCCCCGAGGGTCCATTGTTGAATCTATTTAAAGTCGATTAAGACAGATTATTACTTTCTCAGGGAATCAAGGGATATGAAGAGCAGGCAGGAAAGTGGAACCGAAGCCCAAATCAGCCATGATCATATTGAATGGAAGAGCAGGCTCCACAGGCTGTATGGTCTATCCCTGTTCCTATTTCTTGTGTTCTTGTGTTCTAGATAGACGAAGTGGTCAATGGCACTGCAGCTCTGACATGCTGAGGAAGCTGATCATATAGTGATGCACTGAATTCTGTGGACATCACCTTCTGACCCTGCCTGCCTCTCGATCAGCACCTCAGCATCAACTGCCGCTGGTCCAGCTGACCTCCAAGTGGCTGGCCCCCATTAGCAGAGACAATGCCTCTGCTTGGCTGGGCCATCCCAAGCTGACTTTATGGCCATTGGGCTGTTAATTGGCTCATAGCGAGACTTCAGTCCTGCCTCAGAGCTGCTGGCCAATCCAATGGCTGGCAGCTCTCCAGTCCCAACAGTGCCATTGGGAGCAGTGACCACTGGGACTGCAGGCAGTTCCTAATATCAAGGGGACTGGTGGCAGGTGCAGAGGTCTGGGTTTAGGAAACAAGTACAGTGGGGAGGCCTCCATTGGGCACTGGAGAGACAACCCCCTCAGGCTGCAAAATGGTTGCTTTGCATATGGCATGGGTGCCTCCAGCCACTGGGAGGAGGCCCTTAAGCGGCCATTAAATTACCACTTTGGGGTTGCAATTGACCCAAAAATAGTCAGGCCACCTGACACCTTCCTTTCCAGTGGTAGGCAGTGGGGATGATGCCACTTCCATGGCACCCAATTTTACAGCCCTTCCAACTGTCAGCCCACTCCCCAGGGGAGCATAAAATTCCATCTAGCGTGATGCATTAGGACCAAAATTATGACTTTATGAAAAGGCATTCTCCAAGACCCTCTCTGCCACCAATCCTAATCGTACAGCTCCATTTCAAAAAAATGGCAGCTTAGTGATGTGCATGAGCTGCTGCTTAATGTTTAGTCTGTTTATAAATAATTTTACATAGCTGCCATTTCAGTCAAGGACCTCCTGTTGTGCGGCTGTCTCATCTGGTTGAATGAGGTGCTGAGACAGCGTGGGGCCCATGCAACTCAAGTGAAACGCAATCCCTTAAAGTACCTCTCATCTGCCTCTTTAACAAGCATAATTCCCTGCCTGCCACTACCAGGCAGGTGGGCATCCTCCATAAGAAGCCGCTTCCAGAAAAATCAGGCAACCTAGACAATTCGCTGCAGGGAAATCTTGCTGTCTCATCTGACCTCTAACCAGCCTCCACCACTTCTTGAAAATCTAGTCCTTGCACTCAGTTCTGGGCACCATCTTTTTGGAAGGATGTCAAGAGTGCTGAAAAGATCAACTGGAATGGTACCAGGCACGAGGGACTTCAGTTATATGGAAAGCTGGTCCTTACACCAGAGAAGGTTAAGAGGAGATTTGATAGAGCGTTTTCAAAGTAAGTATGGAGTAAGGGATGCATGGAGAGCAGACTACACTGGAGTGAGATGTAGACTGAGTGTGCAGTTGGGAATTTAGTTTAGGTGGAAATTCAGTGCAGAGGGGTAAAGGTACACTCTTTTTCCTACTTTCTTTTCAGTCTCCAATAGTTCCTGAGTTTTTTGTCTCCAAGCTAGATGAGTGCAACTTTCTATTACGTTGTGTAAATTATAAACTAATTGCCTAATTAAGTAAATAAGGTTAGATAGAAATGGCAGGACTGGTGGTGTGCTGTCACTGTAGAATGTCAAAATCTGTGGAATACACTGCAACCCCAGACAACCATATCTGCAGTAAGTGTCTGCAGCTTTGTATCAGAGTTGCTGAGCTGGAGTCTGAGTTGCAGGCATTGCAGGGCAGAAAAGGGAAGAGTTACCTGGAGACTTTGTTCTAGGAGGCAGTCACTCCCCTTAGGTTAGGCAGCACCTTAGAATTGGTCAATGGTCAGGGATGGGAAAGTGTGACTGAGTCAGACAGGTATGGGGAAAATCATGCAGTGACAGAGGAGCTTCAGCCCCTGACTTTGTCCAACAGGTGTGAATGAGAAGAAGGACTGCAAGATGGATGAGCAGACTGGCCATGGCAGCATGAAGGATGCCATTCAAGTGGGGGGAGTGAAGAGGAATGTGGTAGCGATAGGAAACAGAATGGTCAGGGGGATAGATACTGTTCCCTGCAGCCATGACCAGGAGCTCTGAAGGTTGTGTTGCCTGTCCAATGCCATGGTTAAGGGCATCTCCTCACAGCTGGAGGGGGAGGATCTAATTGTCATGGTCCACTAGGGAACCAATGACATAGCAGAACATCATTCCTGAGGAGTTAGGAGACCAAATTAAAACATAGAACATCAAAGGTAATAATCTCTGGAGTGTTACCTGAACCATGCGCCAGTTGGCATAGAGACAAGCAGATTAGAGAATTAAATGGTGTGGGATGAAGGGGGTTTTGATTCATAGGGCACTGGCATCAATACTCAGGGAACAGTGTTGGGATGGGCTCCACTTAAACTGGGCTGCGATCAGTGTCCTGGCCAAATGTATAACTAGGGTTGTGGACAGGGCTTTAGACTAATACAGTGGGGGAAATGAGTGTTCAAATGAAGGGAGATTTAGAAATTCAAAGAGAAAGGTTGGGGACGTCAGACCAGTGGGTAAAGACAAGCAGAGTGGGATATGAAGAGACAGTTTGCCAAAAATTGTACATCGGTAAATAAGGACATTACAAGGGATAGAAGTACAATATTGAAATTAAAAGGTTGTTGATCTGAATGCATGATCTGCAATAAGAGAGATGAACAAAGAGGTAAATGATTTTGATTTAATCACCATTACAGAGACATGGTTACAAGGTGATCAAGGTTGGGAAATAAATACCAGAGTATACAATATTTCAGAAAGACAGGCAGAATGGCAAAGGAGGAGGGGTAGCCCTGTTAGTAAAAAATGACATAAAATGACAGAAAGGATCTGACCTCAGAAGATGATGTAGTAGAATCAGTGTGGGTGGAGATTAGGAATAGCAAGAGTCAAAACATTGATGAGAGTAGTTTATAGGCCCCCTAACAATATTTGTACGTTGAGCAGAGCATTAAAGAGGAGATTATTGGAGCTTATTTGAAGGTCTAATACAGGCAGGAATTATTGAAGGTCTAATACAGGCAGGAATTATTGAAGGTCTAATACAGGCAGGAATTATTGAAGGTCTAATACAGGCAGGAATTATTGAAGGTCTAATACAGGCAGGAATTATTGAAGGTCTAATACAGGCAGGAATTATTGAAGGTCTAATACAGGCAGGAATTATTGAAGGTCTAATACAGGCAGGAATTATTGAAGGTCTAATACAGGCAGGAATTATTGAAGGTCTAATACAGGCAGGAATTATTGAAGGTCTAATACAGGCAGGAATTATTGAAGGTCTAATACAGGCAGGAATTATTGAAGGTCTAATACAGGCAGGAATTATTGAAGGTCTAATACAGGCAGGAATTATTGAAGGTCTAATACAGGCAGGAATTATTGAAGGTCTAA
Organism: Cetorhinus maximus; assembly: GCF_964194155.1. Classification (NCBI taxonomy): domain Eukaryota; kingdom Metazoa; phylum Chordata; class Chondrichthyes; order Lamniformes; family Cetorhinidae; genus Cetorhinus; species Cetorhinus maximus. The sequence continues at coordinate 35,774,347 of NC_135892.1, read as the reverse complement.
TACAGGCAGGAATTATTGAAGGTCTAATACAGGCAGGAATTATTGAAGGTCTAATACAGGCAGGAATTATTGAAGGTCTAATACAGGCAGGAATTATTGAAGGTCTAATACAGGCAGGAATTATTGAAGGTCTAATACAGGCAGGAATTATTGAAGGTCTAATACAGGCAGGAATTATTGAAGGTCTAATACAGGCAGGAATTATACAGTAAATGGCAGAACCCTTAAGTGCATTGACAGGCAGAAGGATCTGGGTGTACAGGTCCACAGGTCACTCAAAGTGGCAACGCAGGTGGATAAGGTAGTCAGGAAGGCATATGGCATGCTTGCCTTCATTGGCAGGGGTATTGAGTATAAAAGCTGGGAAGTTATGCTGCAGCTGTATAGAACCTTGGTTAGGCCACACTTGGAATATTGCGTGCAATTCTGGTCGCCACATTACCAGAAGGATATGAAGGCGTTGGAGAGGGTGCAGAGGAGGTTTACCAGGATGCTGCCTGGTCTGGAGGTTATTAGCTATGAGGAGAGGTTGGAGAAGCTCGGATTGTTCTCACTAGAGCGACGGAGATTGAAGGGCGACTTGATAGAAGTTTACAAAATTATGAGTGGCATGGACAGAGTAGATAGTCAGAAGCTTTTTCCCAGGGTGGAAGAGTCAATTACTAGGGGACATAGATTTAAGGTGAGAGGAGATGTACGGGGCAAGTTTTTTTACGCAGAGGGTAGTGAGTGTCTGGAATTCGTTGTCAGAGGTGGTGGTGGAAGCAGGTACGATAGTGGTGTTTAAGAGGCAGCTTGACAAATACATGAATAGGATGGGAATAGAGGGATACGGACCCCGGAAGTGCAAAATGTTTTAGTTGACGGGCAATATGATCGGCTCAGGCTTGGAGGGCCAAAGGGCCTGTTCCTGTGCTGTACTTTTCTTTGTTCTCTTTTGTTCTTTATAACAAAAGGAAAATGTTATAATTGTAGGGGACCTTAATCTTTATATAGACTGCGACAATCAAATTGGCAAGAGTGGTCTAGAAGATGAGTTTGTAGAATGTTAATGACAATTTCTAGGAGCAATACATTGCAGAACTGAATAGGAATAAAGCAGGGTTAATTAGTAATGTCATATTAAAGATCCACTGGGAAATAGTAATCATAATACCATTGAATTCCATGTTAAGTATGAAAGTGACGTACTCCAACCACAAACAAGAATCTTAAACTGAAACATGGGTATGATGGGAGAACTGACTAAGGTTAATTGGATAAATACATTAAAAGGTATGGAGGTAAATGAAGGAAGGGAAACATTTAAAGCAACAAATTCAAAATCTTGAAAAATATATTTTATTGAAAAATAAAAAGTCAGCGAGAAAGACCCATCCATGGCTCACTCAGGAAGTTAAGGATGGTAATAGATTAAAAGGAGAGGCACACAAATGTTGCAAAAAAAAAGTAAAAATCCTGAGGATTGGGAGTGTTTTAGAAACAAGCAGAGGACCATCAAAAAGATGAAAAAATAATGTGTAAACTAGCCAGAAATATAAAAACAGATTGTAAGAGCTTTTATAAGTATGTAAAATAGGAGAGAGTAACTAAAGTAAGTGTTGGTCCCTTAGAAGCATAGACAGGAGAAATCATGGGGAATGAGGAAATTGCAGAGACATTGATCAAACAGTGTGTGTCTGTCTTCATAGTAGAAGACATTCTTATACCAGGAAGAGATGACAATCTAGGGTCTAAAAGAGTGAAGAAATTAATATCAGCAGAGAAATGTATGGTCAAAACTTCAGGGAATAAAATTTGACAAATCCCCAGGACCTGATGGCCAACAAGCTAGGGCACTAAGGAAGATAGCTGCAGAGATAGACAGTGTGCTGGCTATGATTTTCCAGAATTCCTTAGATTCAGGAATGGTCCTATTGGATTGGAAGTTGGCAAATATTGCACCACTTTTCAGGAAAGGAGGGAGAGAGAAAACTGAACTACAGGCCAGTTAGCCTAACATCAGTTGTTGGGGGAAAATGCTGGTATCTATGATTAAAGAAGTCTTAACATGCACTTAGAAAAGCATAGCATGATAGCGAGCCAGCATGGTTTTACTAAAGAGAAATCCTGTTTGACAAATTTAGATTTTTGAGGATGTAACTAGTAGGTTAGATAAAGGGGAACAGTAGATGTCTGTCATGAAGCTATTAATGTATATAATGTTACTGGAATTTTTTTTTTTAAATAGAGGTTGTGTGTGTGTGTTTTAATTGGATTAAAGCCAGCTAGTCTGGGTGCTTTGATGTATAGTAGTTTTGAGATGAAAACAGAGGTAGAGGTACATTTGCATTTTGTTGAAAAGAGCATTCATTAAGCGAAGTGAAATCTTCCACCTAGCTAGGAGATACCAAGCAATATGTTTATATTACTAATGAAATTGGTACTATGAAAGGGGTTTTATTGTTAGAAGAGGGGGAGTTCAAAGTGCCTGGTGATACAATGAAAATATACATTCAAAGAGAAAGTGCTGGGCATAACCTGAGGGAAGTTTGTGTGCAGGGCAGAGGCATGTAATAAAGCAGCTGTAAGTCTACAACTGTCTGCAAAGGAACCAAATTGAAAAGAACCTCATTTTGAATTCATAAGGTGAAAACGCTTTGCCTGGTGTCTGGTTAAGTCAATTGGTTGTTGTTGCCTTAGTGGAGATTAATTTGGGAATTTGTTAAAAATTATGATAGTAGTAATTCGTAGACATGTGTATATATGTTTAATTTGGAGTAAATTAATAAATGTCTTGTGTAGTTTGATGTAAAAACCTTTCAAGAACTGGTGGTCTTATTCCTGAATTTAGAGCTGCGACTAAAGTTTCCCCTGGGATTTTAAATAACAGCCTTTACCAACTGCTGTATCATAATGTAGTATACCTGGATTTCCAAAAGGCATTAGATGAGGTGCCACACAAAGGTTAATAGGCAAGATAAAGGCTCATGGAGTTGGGGTAATATTTTAGCATGGATCGAGGATTGGTTAATGGATAGAGGGCAGAGAGTGGGCAGAAATCAGGCTTTCTCAACTTGACAGGCAATGAATAGTGGAGTGCTGATAGCGGAGGCCCCAGCACTGATCCTATTTACAATCTATATTAAATGACTTAGATGAAGAGACAGAGTAATGTATCTGAGTTTGCTGATGATACCAAGCTAGATGGGAAGGTAAGCTGTGGGGTGGACACAGAGGCTGCAAAGAGATATAGACAGGTTAGTGAGTGAGTGACAAGATGACAGCTGGGAGTATAATTCATTTTGGTCATAAGAATAGAAAGGCAGAATTTTTTTTTTAAAAAAAAGGTGAAACTTTGATGTTCAAAGAGACTTTGGTGTGCTTATACAAGGAACACTTAGCATGCAGTTGCAGCAAGTAATAAGGAAGGCAAATGGCATGTTGGCTTTTATTGCAGGGGGATTAGAGTACAAGAATAAAGAAATCTTGCTATAGTTGTAAAAGGTTTTGGTGAGACCACATCTGGAATCTAATTTTGGTCTCCACATTTAAGAAAAGATAAACTTCCATTGGAGGTAGTACAGTGAGGGTTCACTGAATTAGTCCCTGGATGAGGGGGTTGTCCTATGATGACAGGCTAAGTAAATTGGGTTTATATTCTGAGTTTAGAAGAATAAGAGTTAATCTCGTTGAAAACCTACTAAATTCTGAAGGGCTTGATAGCGTCAACACAGATTGTTTCTGCTAGTTGGGGAATCTATAAGAAATGGCACTGTCTCATTATAAGGACTTATCATTTAGGACTGAGATGAAGAGAAATTACTTCATTCAGTTGGGAATTTTTGGAATTCTCTACCCCAGAGGGTAGTGGATACTTCATCATTGAAAGCATTTAATGCTGGGATAAATAGCTTTTTGGTCTCAGGGAATTAAGGCATATGGGGAATGGGCAGGAAAATGAAGTTGAGGCCCAAAATCAGCCATAATTGTATTGACTAGCAGAGAGAGTTCAATGGCCCATATGGTATACTCCTGTTCCCATTTCTTGTGCTCTTGTAAAGTCATGAATGCTGCTGATAGTCAGTAGCAGAAGGATCAATAACCAAAGGACAAGTTTAAGGTGATTAAAAAGAACCAGTGTAAGGAACATATCCTTTTATTTTTCTCTATTTCTGTTGGACTGTGGATTTAAGACTATAATGGCTGCAGTTTGAAAGACATGTCTACTGGAACAGGATGAAATATATATACAATGTTGCAGTCCTGGAACAGAATGTGCCATGAAAAACAGGATGGTGCCGGAAAGGAGTCCTGGACCAAAGGAGCTGCCTAACAATGGCATTTTAATTGTCAGGGACAGCATAAAAGCTAAAGGGAAAGCATACAATGCGGCGAAGAGCAGTGGGAAACCAGGGGATTGGGAAGCCTACAAAGACCAACAGAGGACAACTAAAAAAGAAATAAGGAGGGAGAAGATTAAATATGAGGGTAAACTAGCCAGTAATATAAAAGAAGATTGTAAGAGTTTTTTTTAAAGATATATAAAGGGTAAGAGAGGCAAAAGTGAACATTGGGCCGCTGGAAAATTACGCTGGAGAAGTAGTAGTGGGGAACAAAGAAATGGCGGAGGAACTGAATAGGTACGTTGCGTCAGTCTTCACCAAGGAAGACACGAGTAACATCCCCAAAGTTCAAGAGAGTCGGGGGGCAGAGGTGAGTATGGTGGCCATTACCAAGGAGAAGGTGCTAGGAAAACTGAAAGGTCTGAAGGTGGATAAATCACATGGACCAGATGGATTACACCCCAGAGTTCTGAAGGAGATAGCTGAAGAGATAGAGGGGGCGTTAGTGGTGATCTTTCAGGAATCACTCGAGTCAGGGAGGGTCCTAGAGGACTGGAAAATCACTAATGTAACCCCCCTGTTTAAGAAGGGAGTGAGGCAAAAAACGGGAAATTACAGGCCGATTAGCCTGACCTCGGTCGTTGGTAAGATTTTAGAGTCCATTATTAAGGATGAGATTTCAGAATACTTGGAAGTGCATGGTAAAATCGGGCAAAGTCAGCATGGTTTCATCAAGGGGAGGTCATGCCTGACAAATCTGTTAAAATTCTTTGAGGTGGTAACGAGTAGGTTAGACAAAGGAGAGCCAATGGATATTATCTACTTGGACTTCCAGAAGGCCTTTGACAAGGTGCCGCACAGGAGGCTGCTCAGTAAGATAAAAGCCCATGGTGTTAGAGGCAAGGTACTAGCATGGATAGAAGATTGGCTGTCTGGCAGGAGGCAGAGAGTGGGGATAAGGGGGTCCTTCTCAGGATGGTGGCTGGTGACTGGTGACTAGTGGAGTTCTGCAGGGGTCAATGTTAGGACCACAACTTTTCACTTTATACATTAATGATCTAGATGAAGGAACTGAGGGTTAAATGCCTCATCCTAGCTAAGTTTGCAGATGATACAAAGATAGGTGGAGGGACAGGTAGTATTGAGGAGGTGGGGAGGCTGCAGAAGGATTTGGACAGGTTAGGAGAATAGGCAAAGAAGTGGCAGATGGAATACAACGTGGGGAAATGTGAGGTCATGCACTTAGGTAGGAAGAATAGAGGCATAGACTATTTTCTAAATGGGGAGAGAATTCCGAAATCTGGAGTGCAAAAAGACTTGGGAATCCTAGTTCAGGATTCTCTTAAGGTTAACTTGCAGGTTGAGTCAGTAGTTAGGAAGGCAAATGCAATGTTGGCATTTATTTCGAGAGGACTAGAATATAAAAGCAGGGATATGCTGCTGAGGCTTTATAAGGCTCTGGTCAGACCACATTTAGAATATTGTGAGCAATTTTGGGCCCCGTATCTCAGGGAGGATGTTCTAGCCCTGGAGAGGGTCCAGAAGAGGTTCACGAGAATGATCCCAGGAATGAAAGGCTTAACATATGAGGAACGTTTGAGGACTCTGGGTCTATACTCGATGGAGTTTAGAAGGATGAGGGGGGATCTGATTGAAACTTACAGAATACTAAAAGGCCTGGATAGAGAGGACGTGGGGAAGATGTTTCCATTAGTAGGAGAGACTAGGACCCGAGGGCACAGCCTCAGAGTAAAGGGAAGACCTTTTAGAACAGAAATGAGGAGAAACTTCTTTAGCCAGAGAGTGGTGAATCTATGGAATTCATTGCCACAGAAGGCTGTGGAGGCCAGGTCATTGAGTGTATTTAAGACCGAGATAGATAGGTTCTTGATTGGTAAGGGGATCAAAGGTTACGGGTAGAAGGCGGAAGAATGGGGTTGAGAAACTTATCAGCCATGATTGAATGGTGGAGCAGACTCGATGGGCCGAATGGCCTAATTTCTGCTCCTATGTCTTATGGTCTTAATTGGCTTCCGACCAGGTGGCCAGGGTTGTGTGTGGTAGAAGTGCAGCAGAAAGCTCCTGGCCTGCAAAAAGAAAACATCTAAAATCTCTTTTCCTCATTTCTATAACCTGCTGTCTCTGACGAAACCCTTGCGAAATAAAAAAAGGGGGAAAATCACCATTAGAGACATTGAAAGGCAAGTGCTCAACCAATGAACTACAGACTAAAAGTGCTGGAAGACCACCTTGTGCCATCAAAGAACAAAGAAATTTGGAAGACAATCAAAATCAACTCATCCTGTATGCCAAATTGGTGCTATGAACTATTTTATCCCACCCTTAAAATCCATGTTTTGTGTGTGAGATATAGTTAGCAGTTCATATTTCTCTCTTTTGCCACTAGGTGAAGACAATTTGTTCAATAAACAGTTATTTAAGTTTACAAACCTGGTGCTCATGCTCTGTTAACCTAAATTAAACAGTTAAGTAGAAGTGGGGCAATCTGGTGATTTGGTCAAACTTTTCATATTTGTTGTGGCTTGGGGAACAGTGCAGCTTGATATTAGTGCACTATTCCCAGTGAGTTGTGACACCAGACACGAGGAAACTTTTATTTTGCAAGTTGCCGTGATTTGGAATGCGTTTCCTCAAAGGGCGATTGGAGCAGATTCAATGGGCAGAAATTTGCTTGGCAGGCGGGTGCATGCCCAACTCACTTGAGAGTGAAATGACGCACGCTGATGTCGGCCTAGCGGTCAGAGCTGGCAGTGCATCTGCTGACAATTAAAAGGCCTGTTGAGGCCACTAAGTTATCAATTAACAAATTTTGCGCTGCCCGTGGTGAAAAAGGCCCAGCAGCCTTTGCATTGTTTTGCAAATCTCATCTATGGGCGGGATGAAGTTTCCAAAAGCGAATAAAACGAAAACTTTAAATTTTTAATTACTAACATGTCCCTGCTCATGTGACAGGATCATGTTTCATGACTAATTTTAAATTTTGATTTTTTTTCCTAATATCTCATCACCTTCCTGAGGCAGCTCTGTGCCTCGGAGATTATGCAGCATTCACTTGCACCCACACTTGAAGTTTGCATTCGGCCGGCTTGCACTCACACACCGCCCCCCTGCCCACCCCCCACGAGGGATTGCAGAGCTCTGAGGTTCAGAGGGATCTGGGTGTCCTGGTGCATGATTCACAAAAGGTTAATATTCAGGTACAGTAAGTAATTAGGAAAGCTAATAGAGTGTTATTGTTTATTGCAAGGGGAATTGAATACAAAATTCAGGAGGTTATACCTCAGTTATACAGGGCATTGGTGAGACCACATCTTGGAGCACTGTGTACAGTTTTGGTCTCCTTATTTAAGGAAGGATGTAAATGCGTTGGAAGTAGCTTAAAGAAGGTTTAGTAAACTGATATCTGGAATGGGCAGGTTGTCTCATGACAAAAGGTTGGACAGACTAGGTTTGTATCACTGGAGTTTAGAAGATTATGGGTGACTTGATTGAAACATAGGGCAGGGCAGAATTTACGGGCTGGCGGGAACTGGCCCGATCGCTGCCCGTGATTGGGTCTGTCACCATTTTTTGCAGGCGGGCCAAATAAAGGCCTGCCCAGCGTGAATCGCGGCTCCCGAGGATAGCAGGAGTGGGTGGGCGGCAGCGGGACTGTAAAGACCACCAGGTCCAATGGCGACCCCATGGCCTGTTTTAAAAAGTTGCTGCAGCCTTTCGAAGGCTGTGAATCGTGGCCAGTGGAAGGGCTCCCCAGAGCCCTGCTGGTGAGCAGGCCAGGCAGGAGGGTAGGGCAGTGGGCACTGTGCCCCTCATTTTTCCTGACGATTGCCTTGCTTCCCGAGGTGGCAGCAGCACGGCGGGAGGTCCTCGTACTGCAGGATGTGAGGAGGCCCTCCCACACCCCATGACCAAACAGGCCTGGGAGGTGGTGGTGGAGGTGATGAGCTCCCACTACGTGGTGCAACTCACGTGGATCCAGTGCCGCAAGCACTTCAATGACCTGTTGTGCTTGGGAAGGGTGAGTACCATGTTGGCATTGGTCACTTAACCCAGCAGGTGGGCTTTCCCCCCTGGTGTCCCCACCCCCAAGTCAGTGTAGTGACTGCATTGAATCATTGATGGCATGTGTCCTTCGCTGGGTGGACCAGTGGATATCACCCATGCCGAGGTCACCCTGAGAGGGTGGTGAAGAGATGGGTTCTGCACCTGCAGCATGTGGTACACTGAGACCCACATTACTGCTTTAGGGGCAACCTGGAGGAGCTGCACCTTGGCACAGTGCTGGAATTGCAGGACATGTCATCACCCTGACTTGGACATGCTGGGAGGGGAGCTTCAAGGTGGCGTGGCACTGATCGATCTGTTGTCCTCTACGCTTCACGTGCTTGCGCCTCCTTGCTATGGAAGGTTAGACTGTGTGGTGCCAAATGTGATGTAGGCAGCATTTGTTCAAGGGTGGGGTGGGAAAATGGGCCTAGCATCTTTGTGTGGAGTGTTCGGCAGCAGTGGGATGAGGCGGCACTGAAGCCCTGCAATGCCCCACTCTGGTTGGGGTGGGCTGTCTGCGAAGATAGTGCAAGTAGCACTAATCAATGCTCTTCTTTTCAGGAGAAAAATGCACCTAATGCAGCTGAGCAGGTGAGGACTGGCGGAGGGCCCAGGTGGCGATGCTTACATGTTGACCAGGAGGCCCTAGAGGTGGAGAGGCACCATGTGCCCAGGTCCACTGGTGTTGGTGAGGCTGGGGTGCCATGGGCAGGTATATTTGCCCAGCAGCAAGGTCACCATTGTTCTAACAGCCATGGCGAATGTTCAGCGATTGAAGTTTGCAACATGGCTTGACCATTGTTTATGGAAGGATGCACAAAATGATCCGGGGATAGGGATGCACATTGACATTGAGTCAGCTAACGTGGAGACATTGTCCTTGTTCTTCCTTTCAGCACCAGCGGAGCAGGGCTAGGAGCAGCAGCAGGGGCCCTATCTCACCTGAGGGCCCTGATGTCTCAGACTCCCCAGCGTCACACCATCTCTGTCAGGCAGGCATCAGCAGCTCGGTGGGAATTAGAACATTGGCTAGTGTCCTGGGGCACAGCAGTGAGGGTACTTTAGTTGCTGGAGGAGCTGGCAGAGACAGAGTGCCCATGGTGCCAGCAGCTGGAGGACTGCAGGGGACCAGGCATATGCTCAGTAGCTGATGTGCCTCTGGAGTCATCAGCAATGCGGCACGGTGTGCAGAAGCATCTGGTGGAGAGACATGAGGCTATGCTTGGCTTGGTGTCCATGGGAGGAATCTACGTGGACTATTGCTGATGCAATGAGCCTCATGGCCAAGCACCATGCGTCCTCCATGGAGACAGTGGCGACTCTTGTGGAGGCTCTTCCAGGAGACCCATCAGGGCTTCCTGGGCAAAAACAAAAATACCTGGAAAAACTCAGCAGGTCTGACAGCATCTGCGGAAAGGAACACAGTTAATGTTGAAATGGCAAGCGACAGGGAGGTCTGGGTCATGCTTGCGGACAGGCTGAAGGTGTTCCGCAAAGCGGTCACCCAGTCTGCGTTTGGTCTCGCCAATGTAGAGGAAACTGCATTGGGAGCAGCAGACACCTTTGGTCTGTCCGCAAGCATAACCCAGACCTCCCTGGTCGCTTGCCATTTCAACACTCCACCCTGCTCTCATGCCCACATGTCCGTCCTTGGCCTGCTGCAATGTTCCAGTGAAGCTCAACGCAAACTGGAGGAACAGCACCTCATCTTCCAACTAGGCACTTTACAGCCTTCTGGACTGAACATCGAGTTCAACAACTTCAGATCATGAGCTCTCCCCTCTATCCCCACCCCCTTTTCCAATAATTTATATAAATATTTCTTTTCCCATCTATTTCCATTACTTTTAAATATATTTCCATCCATTGTTTTATCTCTACCTTTTAGCCTAGTTCAATCCCTTCCCCCCTATCCCCACTAGGGCTATCTGTACCTTGCTCGTCCTGTTTTCTACCCTTAATGTCACCATTAGCACATTTTTTAGATAATATCACCACCGTCAACACCTCTTTGAGCTTTTGTCTATGACATCTTTAGGCAATCTCCACCTATCACTGGCCCTCTATCCAGCTCTACCTGTCCCACCCCTCACTTAAACCAGTTTATATTTCACCTCTTTTTTCTATTTTTCCTTAGTTCTGGTGAAGAGTCATACGGACTCGAAACGTTAACTGTTCCTCTCAGCAGATGCTGTCAGACTTGCTGAGTTTTTCCAGGTATTTTTGTTTCGGATTTCCAGCATCCGCAGTTTTTTGCTTTTATCTTAGGGCTTCCTGGGGATGTGCTCGGACCAGCAAGCTCTCACATCAGCCTTGACCTCAGCTGGTCAGTGCCAGTGTGGGAGATGGTCTGGGCACCAAGTTTCCCAGCTTGGTGCCCATCCATCCACGGTGAGCAGGAAGGTCTGAAGTGACCTCATGTCAGCGCAGCAGCTGCCTGTCGTCTCTGCGGATTCCTCAGGGCACTCCAGATGAGGGCGGCAGCTCCTCTGCCAGTGACCATTGCATCGGATGAGGCTGAGATGACTGGGAGATGCCAGCTGTGGAACTGGCAGCTCCCTCCCAGGCAGGGCCAGCACAGGCCAGAGGACAGCCTCCAAGGTCACAGAGGCCAACAGGACAGTAGAGTGAGCAGGCTGTCTCAGATGCCAGTCCCAGCAAGTGAACAGCACCAAGACATAGCAACCAAAAATGTAAACATAAGGCACCTTAGGCACACCACAGGTTTATCACTGGTGCTTGTGTTGGTGTGAGATGAGGTCTTTGAGTTGGTATAAAGTTGAACACCTTTGTCATTGTGTTTTCCTAAGTTCCTTTTGTTATAATATAAAATTCAGACATGTCACCCTGGCTGAGGGTGTCTCTTTTCTTCTGCAGGTGGATGGTTACCAATGATGTTATGAGTGATTTGTGGGATATTCAGCTTTATTGACAAGGCCCTTAGTTAATGTTCCTATCCAGGCAGATTTTGCACTTAGGTATTGAGTATGGAGCCTACAGCCCAGACTTGTCCTGGGGGTCCATCCAAGGTGGGCTAGCTGAAGGTTTGTTGGATTAGAGCCTCCTGGGTGATCCTGCCTCCCTGGAGTATGCCCGGGTCAGTGTCTACCCCCTCAGCATTTCCCTGTGCGTGCTCATCCTCGGACTCACTGCTGCACTCATCGTGTACAGCTGCAGCGTTGACATCTTCATCATCCAATGCGTCCCCCCTTTCCAGTGCAAGATTGTGGAGCTTGCAGCACACCACCACCATCAACAATAAGGGGGGTTGGGGTACTGGAGTGCATGCCTTGAATGGCGCAGGCATCGGAAGCACATTTTAAGACTGATGGTTCTCTCCACCACAGCCCTTGTGGAGCTGTGGCTCCTGTTGTAGCGCTGCTCAGCTTCTGTTCTTGGATGGTGGAGAGGCGTCATGAGCCACCTTCTGAGGCGATAGCCCTGGTCTCCCAACAGCCATCCATCCAGCTGGGCTGGTGCACTGAAGAGCCTCGGCACCTGGGAGTGTCTGAGGATGCAGGCGTCATGGGAGCTGCCTGGGTACCTTGCACAGACTTGTAGAATCAGCATTCTGTGGTCACACACTATCTGCACGTTCATGGAGTGGAACCCCTTCCTGTTGACGAAGGCACCGGGCTCACCTGCTGGCACCTTGATGGCGCCATGTGTACAGTCTATTGCACCCTGGACACGGGGGAAGCCAGCAATGGCCGCGAAGCCTCTGGCTCATTGTGCCTAGCTCGCCTGGTCCCAACGGAAGTGGATGAAGGTGGATACCCGTCTGAACAGAGTGTAGACAGCTGATTAGGAGACACAGCAAAGATCACCCACTGGAGCCCTGGAAGGAGCCAGAGGCATAGAAGTGGAGGGCAGCTGTGACCTTTAGAGCCACTGGCATGGGGTGTCCACCCACAGGGTGTGTGGAGATCTCAGGGCCTATCATCTGACAGACATGCTTACCGTCTCCCTTGAGAGAGAGAGAGCCTCCTTCGGCACTGCACCTCAGATATTGAGGTAGCTGCTTCACTGCCTGGATACCCTGGCAGCAGGATAGTGGTGTCTTCAGCAGCCCCTTCCACCTTGAACTACCTCTTGGCCTTGCACCCATGTGCCTGCACCTGTCCTTTCAAAGGTGGCTCCCCGGAGGCTGAATCTGCACTCCTCCCACTTCAAGCTCTCCTTTCCTCCTCAGAGGAGGAGTCTCTAGTGGAGAGTTCAACTCCTATTCCCAGGCTAAGGGAAGGCTTCCTGAAACCTGCAGGCCCAAAAAGGATTACTCACTGAAGAGTGCTGACTTGAAGGTTGTGAGTCCAGTCCAAGCAGCTGGTATGCATTTTGAAGTATTGCAGATCTCACAGGCAAGTACCAGTAACTTTGAAAAAACAATTTGACAGAGCACACTCGTGACCCCATTGAGCCCTCTTACCCCACCTATGAGGTTTATACAAATGTGTCCTACCTGCTGCACCTGTGCGACAACCCTAAGATCGCATGCAGGCTGAAAAAAAATCACCATCAATTGGTGCCTCGAGTGGCCTGTTAATTAATGGCAGGCGTGCAGAGATCATCGCACACCCACCCAATGATATATCGCGATGGCACATGGTGACGTCAGGACGCTTGCCTGACATCACTGCATGTCATTTTGTGTCAGTTTGCAGTTCCTGCCCCTGCATGCCAATGGCAAAATTCTGCCCATAAGATCCAGAAGGGTCTTGACAGCATGGATGTGGATGGGATGTTTCTTTTTGTAGGAGAATCTAGAACTAGGGGTCAGTTTAAAAAATAACAGTCACTCGTTTAAGACAGATGAGAAATTCTCTAAAGTTTGGGAGTCTTTGGAACTCTTCCTCAAAAGGCGGTGGAAGCAGGGTTTTTGAATATTTTGAAGGCAGAGGTAAGTAGATTCTTGATAAGCAAAGTGGGAAGGTAATTGGGGGTTGGTGGGAATGTTGAGTTGAGGTTACAATCAGATCAGCCATGATCTTTTTGAATGGAGTAGGCTCAAAGGGCTAAGTGGCCTTCTCCTGCTCCTAATTCATATGTTCATGCCAGTTTGATGCTGAAGAAAGGAGATGCCTGGGAGACCAGACAAAGGGTGTGTAACCTCTTTTGGTTAGCTACAATGGATTACCTTGTACTAATTAGAAGTCAAGATTTTCAAAGGAAATGCCAACTGGAGCTAAAACAAATTCCTTGAGGCTAGGAGGTAGAGATTTGTCTTGGGCAAAGGTGCAAACCAGGCAATATTGGATCAACTGCCCCTGCCTGCTTTTAGTTCCATTTTTTGATGCCACCACCTGAGAATAATTTATATCGACAGCTTTACAATTACATTTTGTTTACACAATGGAACTGCCAAGTTCTGGCTTCACCACAACATTATCACAGTGCACAAAATTTGATATTTTTGCCTTTAAAAATACTTTCTGCTTTACTGTTTGCTGGACTGTGCTTGCAATAAAGTGTGCTGGTGGTTGACGCCTTACAGTAACATGAGTCAGCCACAGGCCTTTTATGAACATGTGCCAGTCCCTGGTACCCTGCCATGTGCCAATCACTGATGTGACAAACATGTTGAACTTCTCAATACTCAGTTGAACATTTTGCTCACCACTGCATGTTTATAGGTAATATAGAACAATAAATTTCTTTATTCTGTAGTTTGTGCAACACCTTGTCATGCCTTGTTTCCATTACATTCACCTTCTGTTCCCACTGTATTGTTCAGTGTTTTGCAGCAACAGAGGATGTAGAAGTGTTTTGGAAGCTGATTACTCTGCATAGCCTTCGCTCTTCATTTGCAATACTACTTCTGCTGCATTTAATGTGCTCACTCACTCCCTCACCTCCACCTGGTCCACACAAGGAAAACCTGTCCCCCAATTACACCCAATGACTTATTTTAATGGGGTAAAAAGTCATTAAATGATTAGGATAGTTTTAAATGAGTGATGAAGCATTCTCTCCTGTTAAAATGAATAGATAATAAACCCAGAGAATTATTTCATATTCATTCTACCCATTCCATGGTCTTGTCTTTTCTTTAATTCTGTATCTGTACCAAATTAATTTCTAAGAAGAATTGCCCCAGTTATTTACTGGACTTGATACCTGCCCCTGATCTAATCTTTGATGGATCTATCCTTTTGACCAGCCAACTGTAGTGTCCACCCTCCTCGTAAACTCTTACTTTGTTGCGTTCCTATGGCATGTGTAGAATACAGAAGATTAACTACCCTGTTAGGTTAAAATCTTGATCATTCTGCTCATGGAAAGTTCTTCACAAGCTGCATTGCCACCCAGCCATCCTCTCCTGGATTAGATTTGAAGTTAAATACTGTAGCATGGGTCAAAAGCTATTTCTTATGAGTTGGTTGCCTTTTATAGGCAGTGTACATTTGATAATCGCTTTGTGACACAGTTGCCCAGCTGTTGCACTATAGGGCAAAGACTAACTCCAGTAGCAATTAATCTTTGCACCATAGCTATTAGTTATTAAGCTATAACTTGGAAAGAGGAATGCAGTAGACCAATTACCCTGCTTATAGTTACTATGATAGATAAGATACATAGGAGGGAAGAACTACATGTAACCTAATGGGTACAGGTCATAATCTTGATCAGTTTATGAACTTTGTAGGGGATTCTCTATACATCATTTTGAGTGAGCTTGTCAACACTTCTATGCTAAATTCACATATTCCCAGCTTTAGCAGTAAATAACTAAATTACCAAACCATTTAGAATAAATAGGTTAAGTAGGTCATATGGTGAATTAACACCAATGTGATAACCAGTGAACACTATAACCAGCAAAAAAGAAGAATCTCAAATTCATGAGGTCATTGCTCCTGGAGCTGATGTAATGGGTTATCAAATTAGTTTATAAATTCCAGTAAGTGAAGTTCACCTGCAAACACAATGCATTTGTACAATTCTCCCTACACCCTGTTTTAATAACATGATCCCAAACAGACTTGTGGATTTGTACAATTGAATTGTGATTTGTGAGCATTTTATCAAAGTCAACCTGTTGTGTGTGAAATACTTTGAGATGTGACAGGCACACACTATAGTCAAGGCTTTTATGTAGAAAATACAATAAATTAATGTCTAGTCTAATCATGTTGGAGTAGGAAAATAATACATGAGATGTATGCAGATATCACTCCACCAGCACCCTACTTCTGCAATGGATGGAGAAGACTGGTTGAAAGAAGAAAGATAGAGATACTACATCTGCACCAACAGTGAAGAAAGGATCATTGCAACAGGACTCAAACACCATAAAAACACCAATGGGGAGAATTTCTGCAGGCTCCTCCCAAACTCCTCCCATTACTTTGGTAGAAACCCTGAAGAAATGGCTGTTTTAGTTTGTCTTCCATTGGGATTATGCTGGAAGATCAGGAGAATACCCCCTACCCAACTCCCTAGAAAGTCTTGGTTCCCACACCACCCCCCCCACTTCAAAATTGTTTGTTTCTGCTACTGCTACATCGCCACTTAATTTTAGTGTCAACAGCAATGTGGATGCACAGCTTTCCACCTCATTATCCAAGTCATTAATAAATATGGTGAAAAGCTGAAGCCCAAACAGATTCTTGCAGGACACCATTAGTCACATCCTGCAGATTTGAGCACCTACCCATTATCCCTACACTATCTCCTGCCATTCAGCCAACTTCCTAACCAGGTCAATAATTTCACGAGCTTCACCTTTAGCGAACAGTCTCAAATGAGGGATTTTATCAGATGCCTTCGAAAGTCCATATAAATAACATCCATAGACATTCCACTATTTTAATCACCTCTTAAAAAAATTCAATTAGGTTTGCCACATCTGTCCTTACCTTTTACAAGTTCATGCTGACTCGCTGAAAATTTTCAAGGTTTTCAGCTGATCTACCCTTAATTGTAGACTCTGGTATTTTCCTGACAGGTGTTTGGCTAACCACTCTATAATTTTCTGGTTTCTCACCCTCAGTTCTTAAAGTGGAGTGGCATTTGCAATTTTCTAATCTAAAAGAACAGTTTTCAAATCAAGCAAACTTTGAAAGCTGGTCCAAAGAACAGTAGAGTGTGTTCCCACAAACAATCCTTATATCACAAGTTGCATATTTGTATAGGGGACACACATTTGCTCCAAGCTCCATTGGGTTTCCTACACCTGGCAGCCAGCTAATCAAATCAAAAGAGGACAGCAGGTGTGCAGATTGCACTGTGATGGTTGCCAATGTGCTGCAGAGTTCAGGTCATTAGATGTTAACCATGGCTCCAGGGACATCAACACAATATAGGCAGATACTAAGGCAGTGTTATCTTTGGATGAGACATTAAGCCAAGACCTCATCCTCAATTCTCAAGTGGACAAAAAAAAACTGGAGAGTTCTTCCTAGTGTCCTGGCAAACATTTATGAATCACCCAATACCTAAAACTTGTTTATTTGTGGGATTGAAAGAGTGTGCAACTTAGCTGCTACATTTGCTATTTTTACAACAGCTACACTTCAAAAGTGCTTCATTGACCCTTTGGGATGTCTGGAAATTGTGACAGGCACTCTATAAATGCAAGTTTTTGAAAGGGAAAAGACAAAAAGCTTGCTTAACATTTGATGGCAAATGACAGCCTTTATACAGAATAGTTTTGTAAAGATTAACTCTGACACTGGTTTGATTAGAAAGCAGGCATTTCCAGCACAGTAGTGCCTTCTTACCATTGCATCATATCGCAGCTTGTTCATGAAGTGGGCAGCCTCAGCACCCTTATAATAATTGAACCAGATGGTCCCCTGGTACTGATCCCCGGCATCCAAGAGCAGCACATTCGGCTCCCGCTTCCTGATCTGGCGGATCATAGTCAATCGCCTGGCCACTCCGGCATAACACTTAGACACGCACTTGCTCGAATCCTCGCTGGTCTCCTCCACCCTGGCGTGCACATCGTTGGTGTGGAGAATAGTGAGCTGAAAAGAAATAGTGCCCCTGATGCAGAGGACACTGAACAGCAGGAGAGAGAGCAACTGTGCGGTGAAGCGGCCCATAGCGAGCGAACGTCTGAGTGGCGTCGCTCCTCCAGCTTTTAACGAACCCGAGCCTTGGACTCTCCCTTACATAAAAGAGGTAGGCGGAGCGTCAATCGTTTAGGTCGTGAGAGGCTTAGTAATATAGATCACAAGGAAGCTCACTGATGGCCCCGGGAGCTGCAGATGACCTGCAGAAATTTGAGAACATTTGTTGATAAAAAAGTTACACATTTTGTATTGCTTGTATGTTCAAATCTCTACATTTTTTCCCACTCTGGAAGTGTGGCTGGAACTTTTCACGAGTCACTAAAAGTTTTGCCCTGAGTTGAGGGTTCTGAGCATGACTTGAACACAATATTCAGACTCAAACCGCTGTCTTTTGGATGAAACCTTAAACGGAGGTCTTGTCTGCTGTCAAGTCTTTGGAAGTCTCTTTCTCAAAAGGTAGCTGAAACAGAGTCTTTGAACACTGTTAGGGCAGAGCTAGATAGATTCTTGATAGGAAAGAGGGTGAAAGTTTGTTGGGGATAGGCAGGAATGTGGAGTTGGGGTTGCAATCAGATCAGCCATGGTCTCATTGAATGGTGGAGCAGGTTTGAGTGGCCTACTCCTGCTCCTAATTTGTATAATCGAAGTAAGTGAATGTAAAAGATTGCCAGGCACTATATAGATCAAGAAAGTTGTTCCAAGTGTCCTGTCCAATATTTATACCTAAACCAGCATTACTAAAAAGCAAATTATCTGGTCATGATGCCAGTGCTTTTTTAAAAAAGTGTTTGCAGTGTGCAAATTGCCTGCAACATTACCTACATTAGGACAGTGACCACACTACAGAAGTATTAAGCACTCTAGGATATCCTGAGGTTGTGAAAGGCACTTTATAAATAAAAGTCTTTCTTTCCCACTGAAAGCATAGACATGTTCCATTGAATTTTAAAGTGTGCGTTGGAAACTCCAATCCTCGTTCTCCAATGGTCTTGTGACTCCACCTGGAGAAGAATTAGCTTCTAATCTTTTCTGTTTAACTGTGACAAATAATTTTTCACTGAATGAGCCAAACGGCTTGGGTTGCTCATTGTGGTTAGACATATTCCTAGCGGCTTCATCACAAGGCAACATGAAAATTGGTTACCATTGTAAAGTGGGACGACATTGACCTTACGCTAACATCAGATGTTCTTGCACTGTTCCCTTACGCTAACATCAGATGTTCTTGCACTGTTCCACCAGTAAGATGATTGAGAGAAGATAAGCACACAAGGCCTTGATAATCCGACAAATTTGCCTCCAGGGATGTATGAACCTAACTAGAAGCTGATAACAAGATAAATCGGACTCACTGTTCAGTGTTCCAGGCTATTGGCAGCATCAATCTTTAATTGCTGGGTATTCCAGGATGTTCTAGGATGGATGGTAATCTTAAGAGGGTCTATAAACCTGTTCTGTTATTGCTGAGGTGTAGCCTGATGATGCCCTGCACAAACAATAATTATGGGCCCACCGTCAGAAAAAAAGGGGTGAAATAGGGTTTGGGCTGCACTGAAGTGCTCACCAGGTAGACTACTCCTTCCAATTATCAACTGTATGGTCTGAATGTTATGCTGGAGATAGAGTTGGACCCCTGCATGCTCTGTGCCATTTTTTGGCAAAGGCTGCAGATGTTTGGGGAATTAGTGGTGTGAAGTTTGATGAAAAATCTAAAGGCTACCTGGCCAATTCACCCATCCACCAACCGTAAGGTTGGACGGATAATGGAAAATTGCAGACAATTGTGCTGTTAATGGGATTAATTGCCAGCTTAATTGCCCTCTTAATTGTCAGCAGGTGCGCGAGCGTGGGATGATGTCAGGACGCTCGCTCGACGTCATCTCGCGCAATTTCACGCTGGATCTGGTTGGACATGTGCCCGCCTGCCGAGCTAAAAATTCTTCAGTTTAAAAATAAGGGGTCACCCATTTAAGATGGGGATGAGAAGGATTTTTCCTCTCAAAGCATTGCAAATCTTTGGAAATCTCTTCCCAGAAAGCAGTGGAGGCAGGGGTTATTATCGAATATTTTTAAGGCAGAGGTGGATCAATTCTTGACTAACAATGGAGTCAAAGGGTATTGGGGTAGGTGGGAATGTGGAGTTGAATCCACAAGGGCCATTATCAGCTGTAATCTTATCAAATGGCAGAACAGACTCAAAAGCTGAACGGCCTACTTCTGCTCCTAAATTCGTATGTACGTATGGCTAAGAACCCTGCAGATCCGGTCCTCCAGCCTTACCACTCAACAAGTTCCTGACATTATCCATTCCAACCATCTCTTCCTCAACTTGGTAGATAATAATGCTCTCCTCCTGCTCCCTGTTATTGCTTGAGGGTTAGAAGGGGGAGTGTTAGAAGTAGTTTAATGAGATCCTTTGAGGGTGTGCATATAAAGATCAAATATTGCTGTTAATATGTGGAGGGGTTTAGAGGTTTGAGGAGATGAGAAATGTAATAGAGATTTTGGGTGCAGATTGTGACATTAGGAGCAGACACGTGGAGTAAAGTGTGCTGCAGTGATTGGGAGAGTGTGGTGGTGATTGGGAGGGAGGGGTTGTGAATGCTGAGGCTACAGATACTGCAGAATTAAACAGAGTGAGCAGTGAGTGAACTCAGCAATGATAGTCAGGTCATCAAACATCCTGTGGCACTTCAGCCAAGTCTGTTAGGTGATGCTTCTGCCATCTTTGATCAATGCTGCGATCAACTTGTCTCAAGACCATCCTGTTGCCTGGTTGGAAGAGGACATTCCTTCTCCTGTCCACATCTAATACTTCCACTGAGCATCTGAAAACCTGCGGAGCAGAGTCTTGCAGCTTATATTTTGCCTGCCATTGTAAAAAAAAGTTAACTGCAGCTACAGAGCCTCTTACGTTTAAGATAGATAGCTTTGTACCTGTTTGATTTCATTGGAATTCATCCAAGAAACTCCAGCTTTTGTACCACTCTTTCTTCTCATTTAGGAATAAGTCCTGACTTCTGTTTCAAAGTGGTCAGCATGGGTGTACTAAGAACCTGTCCTGTTAAGTGTGAAGCCCCCTTAACGATTCCTGGAGAGTGCTGGCCACCGCTTGGTTGGCCAGAGATTAGTGCACTGTATGGTTGCCCGAAACCCCACCACCTCCAACCCAGTCCACCCGACCGATTGATGGCAGCTTTGCCCATTGTACTGCATGCTGTACTCTCAGCTCAGGCGCAGGTATTCTCCTAACCCGTACTGCAAGGCTGCGCTGTTAGCTTGAACCATGGGGGAGACTGGTCCAACCCAGGGTGATGACATTGCAAGGGGCTGTGAGCGCCTCCAGCAGTGACTGCTCCAGCTTTAGCGAGGAGCTTGTACAATGTGTCTACTAAAATGCTTATGACTTTGCAGTCTGTGCCATGGGGCGGGGGTGTTGTGGGCTGGGGGGGGTTGGTGAAAAGCTCTGGAGCACTTGGTGGCACTTTGATGCCTCTGCATTGCTTGAGTGGACAGATAAGCTGGGAGCCCGACTCCAATCATATCAATGTGGCTGCGCTTGAAATCTCTCAGTTGCAGAGGAATGGTCACTTTCTACAGGTTTCCCAAATGTGTGGCCGCTTCCCTCGCCCACCCTACCCTCCACCCAAAATGTGTGCTCTATTCAATGGCAGGGCTGCCTTGCCCCATCCCTCCCCACAAGTTGCCTCAGTGGCAGGGTCTGCCCTTGCCCCATCACAACTCACCTCAATGGCAAGCCTGCCCTTGCCCTCAACCAGCCACCTCAATGGCAGGGTTCCCTTGCACCCCCCCACCCCCAAACAAGTCACCTCAATGGCAGGCCTGTCATTGCCCCATGCCCCCCAGAAGTTGTCTCAACGGCAGGGCCCATCCTTGACCCCCCTTCCACAAGTTGCCTCAACAGCAGGCCTGCCCTTTCCCCCAACCCCCCCACAAGTCGTTTCAATGGCAGGGCTGCCCATGCACCCTCCCATCACAAGTCACCCCAACGGCAGGGCTGCACTTAACCCAACCCCCAGCGCCCCAAGCTTGATGTCCAACAGGCGACCCTGGTGAGTGCTGTATGTTATTGTGTACTTTCACGGCTCACTGGGGATAGTGCACTGTAATATCAAGCCCCACTGTTCCCCGAGCCGGACAAATGTGAAAAATTGGCCAAACCACCAGATTGCCCCAATTCTACCTACATAAAAGACACATAAGACACACAAAAACATGGATTTCAAGCGTGGAATAAAACAGTTCAATAGTACCAGTTCCTGAGTACATGAGTCAATTTGAATAGACTAAATCCAGTAGATTTCATTTGGAGAATCTCTGGTAGCAAAGAGTAAGAAATCTTGTCCCAATCCTTTGGGTATTCATAGCAATTGGTCTTAATCATGGTTTTGAGAGTCTGACAGTATCTTTATAAAGCTCCCTGTGTCTGTGGGTGGTAGGTGGTAGACCTTAGTTGTTTGATACCCCAACTGCTGATTACGTCCTGGAAAATTTTAGACATGAAGTTAGAACCTTGGTCAGATTTTATTTAAGTTGGTAGGCCACAACAAGTGAAAAACTGAGTTAACTTTTCCACTACCACCTTAGCTGTAATTGTCCTTAAAGGAATAGCTTCTGGAAATCGGGTTGTCATATCCATGATTGTCAGGATATACTGATGTCCTGCTTTCATTTTGGGTAATGGTCGTACACAATCTACCCAACTGAAAGGTTCTTCAAAAACTGGTATGGGTATTAAAGGTGCTGGTTTGATTACATGTTGAAGTTTACCTACTACCTGACATGTATGACACATTTTACAACATTGCACTACATCCTTAGGAAGTCTTAGCCTGGTAAAATGCCTGTTTATCGATGCTTGGGCTTTCCATATTCCTACATGTCCTGCCATAGGGATTTCATGTGCTACCTGCAATATCTCCATATGATATTTGGGTGGTACCACTGTCTGATGAGCAACCGTACATTCCTCATCCGCAGGTCTGCGAGGGTGTCTCCACTTCCTCATCAGAACTCAGTTTTTAATGTAATAGCACTACGGAGCTCCTCCCGCCTCAGCTTCAGTGTGAGCTGACTGTGCTAACTTGTTTAACTCTGGATCTGCTTTCTGAGCATCAATCAATGAAGTCCTGCCAAACACTTGCTTTGAATTATCCTCATCCTTAAAGAACGTTTCGGGTACTCTAACATCTGCTCACTTTGACCTCCGGTGATGGACTTTGTTTAGCCATCACCACACATGATGGAAAAATACCAGGAACTTGTTCTCTTCCTCTTTAGCCCCTCTCGGACTTTCCGTAATTATGGGCGAAGCCAGAACCTTCACTCCTGCCAAATCATTCCCCAGGAGTAAATCAACTCCATCCATGGGTAATTTCTTAACCACTCCTACAACCACCGATCCAGACAACAGATCACACTCCAATTGTACTTTGTACAATGGAACAGCGATATACTCTCCACTTATCTCGTTTACCAATACTTTAGCTTTTAGTGAACTCTCTGGAGGGAAAACTAGGTCATTCTCCAGCAAAAGAGTTTGAGTGGCTCCTGTGACTCTTAATATAGTTATGTGTTTAGCTGCATCATTTAATGAAAAAGGGTTATCTTTCCTTTAGACAAAAACCCTTCATATCTCTCATCTACTTTATTCACTTCACCTGCATTCACAGCAGCGTTTACCTCCAGTCCCTTATTTGTAGTTAAAGCTACAATTTGATCCGTAGCATTTTCTTTTTGAGTTCCCTTTTTGGACTCACTCTTACAAACTCCAATAAGTCCCATTGGCTTCCCTCGCAACTTCCAACATTCTGAACACATGTGTCCCACTTTATTACAATGGAAACACTTAAGCCTTTGAGTTTCACCTCCTCCCTCAGTACCTTCTTTCCTGATCTGGGGAGGAGATCTCAAGGTATTCCCAGCTATCCATTCTTTACCCTGGCTACTTGCCTTCATTTCACCATTCTACTTTCTATTCTTTTCAAATTTATGGGGGTGATGGAAAAAGGGTTTCGTTTTATGGATCAGCTCATAATCAACAGCCATTACTGCTGCCTGTCTAGCAGTTGCAATCCTTTGGTCTTCAACATGGGTTCTTATTACAGAAAGTAAGGCGTTTTTAAATTCTTTCAAGAGAATATTCTCTCTGAGAACGTCATAGATAGTTTCAGCTCCCAATGCTTGTATCCACCTGTCAAAACTACTTTGCTTAATCACATGCTCTCACACAAAACCTGGTCACGTGGTCAGGAACCAATTAAAATGTTGTTGTCAGGCAGCTCCCTCGGTCCAGGACTCCTTTTCGGCACCATCCTGTCTTTCATGGCGCACTCTGTTCCAGGACTGCGACATTGTATATATCTCTCATCCTGTTCCAGTGGATATGTCTTTCAACATAAAGCCATTGTAATTTTAACTCACTGCAACAGAAAATAAAAAGATATATTCTTTACAACAGTCCAACAGAAATAAAAAGATGTTCCTTACAGTACCCACCTCCAATTTCCTCTCAAAGTGCAACCCAACAAGTGCATGTCGCTGATGTGCTGTTGTAAAACACGTCGGCGTGCTTTCCCATTGGCGTGGATGGACGGACGGACGGATGGGCGGGGGGGGGGAAGAATGATTCTGGCGGGATGGCTTAATAATGATATGCTGATATATTAGAATGAGATTCTCGATGTCCAATGACGGGAAACACGGCCCGCCATCAGCGGGCTTAGCAGATGATCGCAAACTGGTTTTCCGCCCTCATAAAACTGACCGTGCCATATTGTCTGGAAAATCCCACCCCTAGTCCTCTGTAAAATACCTATTCCACAATGCCAAGTGTCATGCTGTAGAAATAGAGCTTTTCCTGAATTATTTTGCATTTTGGTCCTTACCCACCTGCATTGCTGTGTCTCACCCCAGTCGGTAAAATCCAAATAATAGCTGCCAGTTCCTGCACTTCAATGGCTGTATTTCAACCCTGAAACTTAGAATTTTAAATTAACGTATTTGCAAAATTAACCTCAGTTTGCAATAATAACTTGTGATAGGGTTGATAAAATGCAAAGTGATGGAGGCTAAGACTGTGGTTGTAATGCAGCAATCATGTGAGATAGGTATCTGCCATTTGCCATGAAGACAATTTGGCTGAGACTGGAATGAGACAGTGGACCAGGAGCATTTGCTATATCTCGACATTGCAAAGACAGAGGACTAAGTTTTAAGAGTGCTTAGGTAATCTAATGCAGGGGTTTGAAACGTTTTTGCTTCAAGCCACACCTACCATGTTATACAAATTCTGTGGATCCTTGTAACAGAACCAGAGTATTTTTTCTGTGTAAGATAATTATACAATTCATCATATATATTCATTATTACTTTTGTTTGACTTAATGAGAAACTTGTTGCTGATGCTGGGCAATAATTGTGCAAGGACATAGAAGTATTTTTGACAAGGACACATGCACGTCATGGTCAATGTTCAATCTGGCTTTAGTGTTTTGTTTTCATTAATGCCATTTAATGTCATTTCTTAAAATCCAGCTTTACACAAATTGGTTGTACTAAATGGGACAAATACTTTCAGTGCTGCTAAAGAAGTGTCTTATTCATTGGAGCATTCACACCAAAATATCTCTCGCAGCATTTCACTGAACTTGATTCTGAGAGCTGTCTGATGAAATGTCAATGAGCTCTTCCAATAGCTTTTATATGACAGATGGAGGCAAATTATCTTCAATATTCAGTAAAGGGATTTGGAGTCCACAAGGGTGTGGCAAACTGTTCTACCATGAATTCTGGAAAATAAATACTATATTTGTTACATAGACCAGAAAGATGTGCTACATCTGATATTAAATCAATCTGTTGTATGACAGTGGCATTTGACATCAATATCTTCCTAGTTTCTTATCCTTTTACTGTCCAAACATTTCCCTTATGATTTCAGTAGCACATGGCAGTATCAACTCCTTAGCAATCAAATGTGATTTTTTTTTGCTTATTAATTTTCTGTGCCAGAAAAGCTTTCTACAATCTTTTTATCAAAAGTACTTGTAGGTTGCATTACTGCTTGAATACCAACCAGTTCCTTAACCTTTTTCTCAAAAAATGACCACATCTAATGAATTGTCCAGCTTTGCACTGGGCTGATGTCAGTCTAGAGTTGACTTGAAGGTTACATAACTGACTTCTTAGTCATACTGCCCTGTTCTGCCTGGTTGGCTCACAGCTGAGTCAGCTACTTGTGGATTCAAAGCCCCTCTAGGGAATAGAGCTCATCATCTAGACTGACACTTCAGTGCCATACGGAGGGAAGCTCCATTGCTGGGATGTCACTTTCAAATGATGCATTAAATGGAGGCCATTTCTGCCTGTTCTGGTGGTTCAGGTGGGTGTTAAAGGTCCGACAGCACCATGCAGAGGTTACTGAGGTAAGCTAAATCTAAGTAGATATGATAAAGAGCAAACTGTGGTTTAGTCCACCATCTCTTCCTTTAGGTGTCCAGATGTACCTTAAATGTTACAATAGACTACACATTGTCCTTACTTTGCCATGTGTGAGAAATTGAAAAATTGATCTTAACTTCTTAACTTTCCTCTTACTCAAACACTAACCTTCTCCCTTTCAAACCTGCCAACATTATCTCACTCCTCATGAACCCCATTTGCACCTTTCCAACTAACATCCCACCTCTAACCCCCTGTCGTCACCTCCCAGCTCTGCACCTACCTTCCCAAAACTCCCTTCAATCCAGCACTGAAACATGCCTGGTCAATGACACAAATAATGTTATAACTATAACTATCCCTCTCCAACATCTCTGTAACGGTTGATAGAATCAGTCATGTTCTCCTTTTTCATCGCCTTCCTCCATGGTCTATATCAATGGGACTGTCTTCATGTGGTCCCAATCCAACCTTCTTCATCAAACAAAAGCAGAAAATGCTGGAAAAACTCAGCAGGCCTGACAGCATCTTTGGAGAGAGAAGAACAAAGTTAACGTTTCGAGTCCGTATGACTCTTCTTCAGAGCTCCGTATGGACTTGAAACGTTAATTTTGTTTTTCTCTTTCCACAGGTACTGTCAGACATCCTAAGTTTTTCCAGTATTTTCTGTTTTTGTTTCGGATTTCCAGCACCCGCAGTATTTTGCTTTTAGCTTCAACCTTCTTCACCAATGGTTTCCTCCCACCTTCACAAAGTCACTTCTAGAGGAGGGGTCTCCCCTTAGCCTCCACCTGTTCTTCACGAACACGCTAACTCTCAGTGGAATCATTCACAGGCATGGGATAAATTTTAATCTGTGCGCTGATGACACCAGGCTCTATTGGGAGAAAATAAGTCTGGAAAATTCCTCTCCAATCCCCTTAGTCAGTCAAAAATTAGACAAACAGGCTGCATCGCCTGTGCTTATACTGTATTACTTGGTAGTTCACTACCTTCCAAAAGATGTGATGTTAGCCCCAGGCAGGAGCTGGTCCAGCACTCTTTTGAAATATGTAGGGTGTTAGCAATCACCACATAATCTAACAACTTGTTCCGAGATCTACTTTCCTCTGGGATGCGTCATGGCCAATGGAAGTGTGTTTCTGTTCATGTTCATGTGACAATGTTGAGCATACAATCAACATGAAAAAAACTGAAATAATGTACAGTACCAGCCTGCTCCAGGAAAGCCCTATCTAGAGCCCAAGGTTTCAGTCCATGAACAAAATCTGTCATCAGTGGATAAGCTCGTCTCGGATGGCAGCACACTCTCTCGAGCTGTCTGTATTGATGATGAGACACATGCAAGAATTGCCCAGGCAAGTGTAGTCTTAGGCAGACTTTGAACATCAGCCTGGGAATGAAGAGCAGTAAGGCTACCTACTGAACTGAAAGTCCAAAGAGCAATAGTCCTACCCACTCTGCTCTACACATGTGAGACTTGGACTGTGTATCAGTGTCATTGCCAAGAACCTCAGCAACTGTCACTTGAGCAGCCTTTGGAAGCTTTTGAAGATCAGATGCCAGGACACAATACCAGACACTGAGGTGTTCATCTGAACTGCCCTGCTAAGCAACCACACCATATTGTAACAGTCACAACTAAGTTGGACTGGTCACATAGCCAGAATGCCTGACACTTGCTCACCAAAGCAAATCTTCTATGGAGAGCTTGAGTTGAGGGTGTACTCTCATGGCGGTCAAAGGAAGTGCTACAAGGACACTCTGAAAATCTCACTCAGGAGTTTTGATATCAGCACTGAGTTCTGGGGAAAGGGTCACTTCACATTCTTCCACCTCAACCAGGAGCAATGCCTGAGGCGACTCATACTCAACACGAGGTGGCCACAGAACTGTCCCGCCTCCTTCAATACAATTTGCAGCCTCACAGCAGAGTGAGGACTGTGCTGCCAGTGGCTGTACAGGTCCCAGTTGCATTAAATTTCTACATGAGTGGATTATTTCAGGTAGGAGCAGGCAAGCAGGAGTATCCCATCCACCGGAGCATCCGAGAGGTTACCGAGGGCCTGAATGCAAAGGCAGGCATTTGCTTTAAGCAGGGAGCAGCAATCACGTGGCTTTGCCAGGGTAGTGGGATTGCCAATGCTGTAAGGAGACATTAGCTGCGCACCTGTGGCTCTGCAGACCCCCCTGTGTTAGTGGGAACTTATACAGGAACTGCAATGGCAGTTGGTTTGCAATCATGCACAAACTGTTTATCAGGAAATGTCCTCATTCCTGGCAGCAGCTCAGTGCCAATATCCTGAAGCGGCCTGCCATTTTCATTGCTTGCAGGCCTCCAAGAAGAACCAGAGGCTGGCTGCTTCAAGAAAAGGGCTACACACGCTAATGATCCCCTCCAGCATTTGCCCAAGTGAGGACAATAGGCATATAATGAAAGCCATGAAGCCACCAGAGACATTATTGAACAGATTATCAGCATTTTCAAGCAATGATTCTGCTGCCTGAACCGCTTAGGGAGAGCCTGACAATACTTGCCGGACTGTGTATCCAAGGTTGTGGTCAATCCCCCACAATCTCACTACCATGATGGTCCAATAATTGCCAGCAGGTATCCAGAGAGAGGGGTAGGAGGATGTTAAGGAAGAGGAGGAGACAGGGAGGAAGCAGCCGGGATCTCTTCGCTTTGGATGGGCTGCTCAGACTCCACTTTCCTTTGGGAAACGCCCCTTCACCACTACTACCCACCCACCAAGGGCCAGAGGCGGGAATCGGGAGACGGGTTAATTTCCTAGTCATGCACTTGCCCCGACATGAACCAGGATGATGTGTGACTTGCAGGAAACTTGCAGGTGGTGCTGTTCCTGTGCATCTGCTGCCTTTTTTCTTCTAGGTGGTAGAGATTGCAGGTTTGGAAAGTGCTGTCGAAGGAGCATCAGTGAGTTGCTGCAATACATCTTGTATATGGTGCACACTACTGTCACTGTCTGCTGGCAGTGGAGAGAGTGCATATTTAAGGCGGTGGATAGCAGACTGCTTTGTTCTGGATGTTGTTGAGCTTCTTGAGTATTATTACAATAAAAGCCACCAATGATAACCTTTCTATTACATCCTTATCAAAAAACACATCCACTTATGTAAACAGAAATATGCTATTCACTCTTGTACATTCCTTTAATGCAGGCTTGTCCAATGGTGGCCCGCAGGCCACAACCCAGTCCCCGGAGCCTCTGTATCCGGCTGCAGACTCACTGTTCAAACGACCGGTAAGTTGAATGAAAGATCTGCAAGGAGCTGCTCTTCCAATCACAGGCCGTTCCTCTCCCGCGTTTGCTGCTGATAGGCTCACCAGTGAGCCTATCTGCAACAACTTCGGGAGGTAATCAGTCTCTGATTGGAAGAACAGCTAACAGTGTGAAGGTGAGTGGCTGTTCCTTTGAATTCAGTGTGCGCACTCTCTCTCGCCCTCCTGCACAGGCACCGGCCCCCGAAGGAGCACAGGGCCAAGATGGCGGAGGGGGCGAGGCGGTCACGAGGAAAAGTAGAGTGGCACATTTTTAAAAAAACAAACTGAAATAAAATATCAAAATCTGCAAAGACACGCTGGTTGATCTGGCTGAGAACATGAGATGGAATTATGCTGCTTTCTGATAGTGCTGATCGCTCCGCAGGTCGTCCCAAGGAAAGGAAACAAGCAAGGGAAAGGGGTGGTAAGCAGGAAGCAACAAGTATTCAACAATCAGGAAGAGGTTGGGAAGGTCAACGGAGCAGATCGAGGTTGGGAAGGCCTGCAGAGTGGGAAGCAGCAACATGGGGCAGAAATTTACGCCTCATGGGCAGGCGTGCGCCCAGCCCGATTGGGTGTAAAATAGTGCAAGAAGACGTCGGGCGAGCGACCCCAAGTCATCCCGCACGTGCACAATCTTCAGGTCAGTGGGCGCGCTCAGGTGTCGGAGCCGCGCCTGCCATTAATTAAGATTTTTCACTCGTCGCACGGGCAAAACAGGCAGGCGGGCAGCCCACGTTTTGCAAAACCTCATCCAAGGGCAGGATAAAAAGGGTCGGCAGCATTGCCAGTGTGAGTAGCGAGGGGTTTAGGAGGTAGTTTGCTGCTGGTTGCTGATTTGAACTTGACAGCTTCATCTCTGTTCTGAGCTTCAGTCTTAGCATTTCCAGGCTTTATTTCAGTTCTCTTTGGTATCTGCATGGCCCCTGGAGGATTCAGACAGTGTGGACCCTTCCATGTATCAGACAGCCTTCCGTTACCCTGGTAATGGAGATTGTGGTGTCCGCTGGAGGCACCTCCCCTGAGGACGAAGAGAGGGGCAAGAGGGAGAGGAGGCCAGGTGTCCCTGTATTTCCGGGGGAGCAACCTGTGGGAGCAGAGGTGCAGGCACAAGGGGTGCAGGGCCAGCAGGAAGTCCAAGGTGGAAGGGGCTGCAGAAGACGCCACTATCCTGCTGTCAGGGTTTACAGGCGGCGATGCAGCTACCTCAATATGTCTGAGGTGCAATGCCAAAGGAGGCTCCGCCTCTCCAGGGATTTGTCAGATGATTGGGCCTGAGATCAGCTCTGACTCTGTGGGTGGATACCCTACGCCAGTGGCTCTGAAGATCATGGTGGCCCTCAACTTCTATGCTTCCGGCTCTTTCCAGGGGTCGGTAGGGTATCTTTGTGGAGTCTCCCAATCAGCTGTCCACAGTTGCATCAAGCTGGTGACAGAAGCTTTGTTCAGGCGGGTAATGACATTTATTCATTTCAGTACGGACGAGGCCAGCCAGACACAGCGATCCAGAGGCTTCGTGGCCATTGCTGGCTTCCCCCCGTCCAGGGTGCAATAGACTGTACACATGTGGCCATCAAGGCGCCAGCAGGTGAGCCCGGTGCCTTCGTCAACAGGAAGTGCTTCCACTCCATGAACGTGCAGATAGTGTGTGATCACAGGATGCAGGTTCTACAAGTCTAAATGGTACCCTGGCAGCTCCCATTACGTTTACATCCTCAGACACTTCCAGGTGCCGAGGCTGTTCATGGCTCCAGCTTGACTGGATGGATGGCTGCTGGGTGACAAGGGCTATCCATTGAAAAGGTGGCTTATAAAGCCTCTCCGCCATCCAAGAATAGAGGTAGAGCAGAATTATATTAGGAGTCATGCCTTCACATGGGCAGTGATAGAGAGGAACATAGGTCTTCTGAAGTTGCGTTTCTGATGCTTGGACTGTTCAGGGGGAGCATTACAATACCCCCCAGAGCGGGTGTCACTGATAGTGGTTGAATGCTACGCTCTCCACAATCTGGCACTGGCAAGGCGGGGGGGGGTGGGGGGGACCCACTGGAGGAAGAGGATCTTGATGCAGCTCCACAGTTCACAGATGATGAGTTCAGTAGTGAGTCAGAAGAGGAGCACAGTGAGGAGAACGCTGAGGGCACGGAGGCAGGCCTCAGTAACCTGCAGGGAGGCAGGGACACCAGGGAGGCTTTGATCCACCGCTCCTTTGGCTAGGCTGCCAAAGATTTGCTTCCACCTCATGCCAGGGCTGTCACCTCCATCCCGGGTGTCTAAAGTGACGCTTCAATTTGAACCTGAAGTCCACCGATTACCTGTGCAATAAAATTTAAAGCCACTCACATCCAGCATTACATACCGGTGTACCCTGTACCAAAAATATAAAAAGGTGGAGCATACTCAGGCCATTACGACAAAAACAAAATTTATCTCATTTTGACAATACAAACAAATTAACGTAACCTTCATTCATACATTACAAACCAGAAGATCACCCGTGACCACGCCCTCTTGTGTTCATGGTGCCTTAAATTTACGTTTGCAAGTGCTATGTCTTGGTTCCCCCCCCCCCACCCCCTCACTCGCTGGCAGCAGTATTGGAGACAGCCTGCTGACTCTATTGTCCTGTTGGCCTTGAGGACCGTGGCGGTCATCCTCTGGCCAGTGGAGCCTGTGCTGGTGCCACCTGGGAGAGGGTGGCCAGTGCCACTGCTGGCATTTCCCCAGTTATTGCAGCCTCAGATGCTACGGTCACTGGTAGAGATGCGGAGGAGCTGTTGCTGTCATCCAGAGCACCCAAAGAGGAGCCCGCAAAGATGACAGGCAGCTTGTGTGCCAAAGTGAGGTCATTCTGGACCTCCTTGTTCACAATTGATGGACGGGCAGTTATATTTTACTTGGGGGTCGCTTTGCTTGTGAACCGGTTGCACACTTATCTATCGGCAGGCGAGTTGATTACAATATACAGACGCAGTCTGCTCACAGTCTCTTAAAGGTGTATTACACCTCAGATTACCACATCCCTCCCCCTTTACTTGAAAGCACATTTTACAATATATTAACTATTTACAAAAATGAACTATTGACAAATTAGACTCTCAGGAGGCTTTTTCAAACGAGTCAACTGTCGTAGTTCTATGACTTTGGATGGTTTATCTGAAGCCTCCCTCTCAGGAGCTATCTGTCCACTAGGCTCCCCGGTAGGAACATGCAAGTTTGCCACTTCAATTCTCTCAGGCTCAACTGGTTCTGCAGGTACTCCCATACAAGAGGAATTCCTTCTACCTGTGGTGTAGACTCCAACGGGAATGCTTACGGCACCTTTTCTTGTGAATCTGTTTCCCGTTTCCTGAGGTGATCTACGTGTCTCTTGATTATCCGACCTTCAACCGATATATGGTAGGACAGGGGTCCTGTCACTGCACTGACTTCACCTGATAGCCATTTGGGCCCATCTCCAAAGTTCTTTGCGAAAACAGCTTCTCCTGCAGTGAAGTTTCTTTCATGATTATGGTAATTGTGTTCATTTTTCTGGGCCTCCTGACTTTTCTCTACCCTTCCACCTAAAATTGGCCTTATGAGGTTTAACTGTGTCCTGAGAAGTCTCTTCAGTAATAACTCTGCAGGGGAAAAACTGGTGGTCATATGTGGCATGATTCTGTAGCTAAGCAGGAAGCAAGATAACTTCGTTACTATAGAGGTCCCTCTAATTTTTTCATTCTGGCCTTGAAGGTCTGAACTGCCCTCTCGGCCAACGCATTGGATGCAGGGTGGTGTGGCGAGGTCTTGACATGTGTCATTGAGAGTTGTAAATCTTTGGAATTCCCGGTTAGTGAGTGCCATTCCATTGTCAGACACTATTATCTCTGGTAAGTTGTGTATCGTGAAACTGTGGCGCAATCTGGCTGTGGTGGTGGCAGATGTGGGTGATCGCACCTCATCTACATTCAGCCATTTGGGTAGGAGTCGATAACTAAGAGGAACATTGTGCCCAAGAAAAGGTCCCATGTGGTCAACATGGAGGCGGACCCATGACCTTCCTGACCATTCTCAAGGATGCAGTGGAGCAGAAGGGGGCAATTTTCATTCTGGAAATGCTGGGGTGAGCGCTATACAATTCTATGAATAATGGTTGTCTTCCTCTGGGAGGCACAATGACCCTTGCTCCCCACAGTAAGGTGCCATCCTGGGAGGGGAGCTCATATCTCCTGTTAAAATAGGGCTTCATTTCGTCCAACTTTGGCTTGTTACACCGTCCCTGCAAGACTTGCTCCCTGATGTGAGACAAAACTGGATTGCGGTTGGTCCATTCTCTGATCTGTTTGGCATTCACTGATGATGAATCTAAAGTTTAATAACAAGACAAGTTCTTGAGGGATGGGGACATTCACATTGCGGTCCTTTAGGGGTAATAGGCTCAGCGCGTCGGCATTGGCAATCTGGATTCCTGGCCGGTGGATATAAGTATATTCGCAAGCAGCTAGAATCAGCTCCCACCTTTGGATGTGTGCTGAGGCCATTGGGGATATTGCCTTATCTTCCCAAAACAAGCCTAGTAGTGGCTTGTGGTCAGATACCACAAGTGAAGTGGCGACCTTGGATGTATTGGTGGAATTTCTTAACACCAAATACAATAGATAAGACATCTTTTTCTATTGGTGAGTATCTTCGTTCTGCCTCAAAGTGTTCTTGAAACGTAGCCAATGGGCCATTTGGAGCCAATCTGCCATCTGGTGGGGGAGTATTGCCCTACTCCGTATGGGGATGCATTGCAGTTGATTAAAATCAGTTGTTTCTTTGAGTTGAAATGTACCAACAGGACCAATGAATGTAGCAACTGTTTTACGCCGTAAAAGCCTGTTGTTGTGGGGCTTGCCAAGTCCACCTGCGGTTTTTCTTGAGTAACCCATATAATGGAGCCAGTACTGTGGACAGAGTTGGGAGAAAATGACTGTAGCAGTTGACCATTGCCAAGAAGTACTTGAGTTCTGTGGCATTTTTTGGGCTGGCGCCTCACAAATAGCTCTCACCTTGTCTTCTACTGGGTGAAGGCCCTGCGAGTTGACCCTATGACCAAGTAAATCACTTCTTTTGCTTGGAAGATACATTTTTCCCTTTTCAAGCGTACTCCAGCTTGTGAGAAACGCATCAATACCTCTTCCAAGTTAGCCAGATGTCTTCATCAATTGGTCCTGTTACTAGGACATTATCGAGATAAACTACCACATGGAGTAGTCCTTGGAACAAATTTCCCATAGCCTGTTGGAAGATGACACAAGCCGATGAGATTCCGATGGATAACCTGGTGTATTGGTATAACCCCCTATTGTGTGTTGATAGTCACAAAATCCCGAGAGACCTTTTCTAGCTCGACTTGCTGGTAAGAGTGGCTCATTTTGAGTTTCGTATATGTGGTTCCTTCTGCCAGCTTGGAGTAAAATTCATAATTTTTGGTATAGGATGCCTGTCAAGTCTGGCTGCTTTGTTTACGGTCAACTTGTAGTCCTCGCAATTTGCACACTCTGGTCAGGCTTCAGTACTGGAACTATGGGTGCTGCCCATTCGGAAAATTGTACGGGTTATAAGACTCGCAACCTTTCCAACCTGTCTACTTCAATATCCACTTTTTCTCGTAAGGCATAGGTGACTGGTCTCGCCTTCAAATATCTGGGGGTTGCTCTGGGATCCACGTGGATTTTAGCTTGCAGTCCCTGAATCTTCGTGAGCTCTTCCCTGAATACAGGGGCATATTTCTGTAATAATTCTTTCAGGTCTTTCGTTTTGAGTTGAAAAATCTCAGTCCACTCCAATTTTATTTCCTTAAGCCAATTCTGACCAAGTAGAGTTGGACCCTCCCTGCTACTATTATCAGGGGTGGGTTAGTAGACTGGCCTCCATGTTGTACTGGAACCTTGCATATACCTTTCACTCGTATGTTTTCACCAGTATATGTCTTTAGACTGGCATCTGAGTTTTCCAGCTTTACTGAGTGGCCTCCTCCATTTAGATACTTAGATGTGTGTTCCCCTATGACTGTTGTGGATGCGCTTGTATCCACTTCCATTCAAAGGGGTTTTATGTTGACCTCTACTGTCATGTAGATTGGCTCTGTTTTACCCATTTTTAAATTGTGTAGGGAGTAAATATGAATCTGTTTTTTCTGGATCCTCCATTATATAAATTTCACGATTTCTGCCTTTTTGTTTGAAATTTGGCCTCAATCTTTCTTTACAATATCATATAATATGCCCATTGCGATGACAGTAGAAGCACTCGGTTCTTTTAAATGGTCGTTCATTTGTGGACTGTCCGGTTCCAATCCTGCTATTGTGATTGTGGTTTTTATCCGTTAAGCCATTGCTTTTTGCTGGTCTGTTAATGGCGGCTGTTTCCCACCTTTCCACAGAGCTCTGCACTTCCACGCCATTTCTTGCCGGTGCCTCCCTCCCAATGTGAAGAACTGTGCCATTTTATGCTCCCTTGATTTCTTCTGAGTCCCTGACCACGCTTTCCATTGCGAGTGCCAACTCCAGTGCTTTGCTGAAACCCAAATTTGTCTCAGACAGCAACCTTTTTTGAATGGCATCTTCGTTAATCTCACACACTAATTGGTCTCTTAACATTCATTAATCGACGTCCCAAACTCACAGTGCTCTGTCAATTGTTTTAAGGCTGCGACATAGCAAGCGATTGTCTCTCCAGGGGTGCAACACATCAAATTGAATTTAAAACACTGTGTTGTTACCGAGGGTTTTGGTTGAAAGTGGCCTTTCACTAGATTCACCAAC
Organism: Cetorhinus maximus; assembly: GCF_964194155.1. Classification (NCBI taxonomy): domain Eukaryota; kingdom Metazoa; phylum Chordata; class Chondrichthyes; order Lamniformes; family Cetorhinidae; genus Cetorhinus; species Cetorhinus maximus. Next base: position 35,738,400 of record NC_135892.1, on the reverse strand, counting down.
TCATCAAAGCTCTTGGAACCTGGGGCGTTGGGTGCCGATAGACTACAAATTAGGCCATATATTTTACTGCCCATCTTGATAAGAGGATCGCCCGCCTCTTCTCCTCCCCCGATATGTTGTTGGCCAAAAAGAAAAACATGAGGCGTTCAATATAATGTGACCAGTGGTCTGATCAAACGGTTTGTGACATATTGGAGGGCGATGACTTCGATGACTACGGTTAGGGTTTACAATTGTAATGTATGTACAATCGGTCTGCAGGGCATGGCTAATTCACTACAGTTGAGTTTTCGCGGCTTTCCTTGATGTCGTCAACTGGTCATGTTTTGCCTCATCGCCAGTTGTTATGTTTTACTTTGGGGTCGCTTTGCTCACGAACCGGTTGCACGCTTACCTGTCGGCAGGCGAGTCAATTACAATATACTGCAGATGCAGAGACCAAGATGAAATGAGGCACATAATATTTATTTGCACAAACAACAGAGCACCAACATGATGTGTGCTTCTCCAGCCAGACACTACTCTAGACTAACATTAACATGGTAGCCTGTGCTAGCTATTGGGTCTTACAGTCACGTGGTCAATCTGCTCACAGTCTCTTAAAGGTGTATTACACCTCAGGTTACCACAGGCACCTAGCTGGGATTCAGGGTGCCTCATTCATCTCCCACACTGGCACTGACCACCTGAGGCCAGTGGTTGTGTGAGGGCTTTCAGGTCCTAGCACAAGCCCAGGAACCCCTGATTCTGTCCCTGGAGCTGCCTCTCCATGAGAGTCGCCACTCTCTCAATGGAGGAGGCTGTGCGCTGGGCCATGAGGGTCAACGCAGTGCTCATCCTCCACAACGGAGACCATAGCATGCATACTTTCATGGATCTCTGCCAGATCCTTCCACACATCACAATGGACATCCAGCATCTGCTGCCTGTCGGACGAGTCCAGAGGCTCACCATCTGCCTTTGACTGATCATTGTCCTGGTCTCCAGCAGTCCTCAAACTGCTGGCGCCCTGGGCACTCTCTGACTCCTCCTGCTCCTCAACTGAGTGTGAAGTGCCCTCACCGCTGTGCACTGATACTCTAGCCAAAGATCTAAGTCCACCGAGGTGCTGGTATCTGCACTGGTGCTTGGTTCAGAGAGTGGGTATGGTGCAGGTGCATGTGAAGCCTGGTGGTCCTCTGGTGTCAGGGGTGGCTCTTCGGGGTGAGTGCATTCTGGCGAATCTATGGGAGAACAACAGCATGTCATGAGTTAAATTCATCACACTGTCACTGTGCATGCCAGGCACCTGGTGAGACAATGGAGATCCGTATCATGGTGTCATCATCTTTCAATGATCAATGGGGACTCCAGTTTTGAGGCTCCCATCAATGATGAAACTACACAAGAATGTTTGCACCATTCAAAACTTTCACCTCTGTGCACCTCACTCTTACCTTCGTCTGACACCCCAACCTCTCCGCGGCCGGTCGACTGAGGTTCATGGCGCCTCTCCTGCTCCATGGTGTCCTGCTCAAATCTGGATAGGATTACGAGGTTTGGGGGCTTCTGCCTGTCTGCAACCTCTCAATGTTGTTCTGGCTCATCTTCCCCTGAAAGGACAGAGGAGCGATGATTAGTCCACTGTCTACCTGCAGCGCCATTGCAGCCTGGTCAGCCACACCTGTGTAACACCTCGCAGGACACACCTGAGTCGTGGCCCTCGAGCCACAAGGCACTCAGTCCAAACAGCCAGGGCTCACCCCCTTGGCCAGCTCCGGTGTCATTGACAATTGGCACTCAGACTCTAACACCCCTGAGGTCCATGGGGGGACGGCCAAACCTTAACACTTCAACACGTTGATCCATGCTAACACAGTACTCATCCTCCCGAGCACAGCAGGTCGTTGAACCTTTTGCAGCACTACATCCATGTGCGTTGCACGACGTCATGGCTGCTGACCTGGGCTGCCACGTCGTCCCATGCTCTTTTCGTTAGGTGCTGTAGCCTCCTCCTTCCATCTCTAGGGGCGAGGGTGTCCCTCCTGGCAGCCACCTCCTCCAGGAGGACCACGAGGTACTCGTCCAAAAACCGGGAGGCCGACTGCCCACCTGACCTGCCCTCCTGCCTGGTGTCTCCAACCACACTTGATGCCATAACCTCGGTGTTCAGAACACTGCAAATGTATTCTTCCCTGGCAGCCTTCAAGGAGTTACCTGTGCCATTTTTAAACCCACTGGGTTGGCATTGGACCCGGTGGCCGACAGGCTCCCTCCCCCACCCAGCCCTCCCCCGACCATTGGGAAGACGCGTTTCACGCTGGGAGGGCCTTAATTGGCCAGCCAGCGTGAAATCGTGGTCAGGGGACAATTGCGGGTGGCGGCCTGTTTCCCGACCCGTCGCAGGCCCGCCAACGCGCCCGGCCACCAAGGGTAAAATTCAGGCCATAGTCCACAGAGCGGGTGGAGGTTGGGGCCCGCCAAATGGGAGGAGGGCCCAGCCACCACCTCCTGATCAATTCCTCCTGAGGTAAAGTGTCCAAACACTGTGGGCCTGGGTGCGGAGTGAGTCTGTGAGTGTGAGCAAGTGTGTGTGCGCGCGTGTGTGTGTGTGTGAGAATCTGTGTATGAGTCTGTGTGCGTGTTTGTCAGTGAACGAGCCTGTGCAAGTGAATCTGTGATTGCGTTTGTCTGTCTGTGAGAGAGAATGTGTTTGTGTGTGAGTGAGAGAGTGAGTCTGTGTGAGTGAGAGAGTGAGTCTGTGTGAGTGAGAGAGTGAGTCTGTGAGAGAGTGAGTCTGTGTGAGAGAGAGAGTGAGTCTGTGTGAGAGAGAGAGTGAGTCTGTGTGAGTGAGAGTGAGTCTGTGTGAGTGAAAGAGTGAGTCTGTGTGAGTGAGAGAGAGAGTCTGTGAGAGAGAGAGAGAGTCTGTGAGAGAGAGAGAGTGAGTCTGTGTGAGTGAGAGTGAGTCTGTGAGAGAGAGAGTGAGTCTGTGAGAGAGAGAGTGAGTCTGTGAGAGAGAGAGAGTCTGTGAGAGAGAGAGAGTCTGTGAGAGAGAGAGAGTCTGTGAGAGAGAGAGAGAGTCTGTGAGAGAGAGAGATTGAGTCTGTGAGAGAGAGAGATTGAGTCTGTGAGAGAGAGAGATTGAGTCTGTGAGAGAGAGAGAGTCTGTGAGAGTGAGAGAGTGAGTCTGTGTGAGTGAAAGAGTGAGTCTGTGTGAGTGAAAGAGTGAGTCTGTGTGAGTGAAAGAGTGAGTCTGTGAGAGAGAGAGATGGTGAGTCTGTGAGAGAGAGAGATGGTGAGTCTGTGAGAGAGAGAGATGGTGAGTCTGTGAGAGAGAGAGATGGTGAGTTTGTGTGAGTGAGAGAGAGAGAGAGAGAGAGAGTGAGTCTGGGTGAGTGAGTGTATTAGGGTGAGAGCCCTGAGACTGGGAGTGAGCCAGATATACACACAACCTGTCGTCCTCCTCCCCCCTCCCCACAAACCTAGCCACAAAGCAGGCCAGAAGAAGAGGAAAACCCAGGCTGAAAGGCAATTTGCTTCCAACTCTCCGCTTTTGTATGAATTCCGCCAAGGCCAGCACAGTGTATGTGCCACCAGAGGCAAATGCAAGGTCAGTGTTAGTTAAACCTAACTCCTTATAGCTCTGGCCTGGTCTCCACCATTTCTCTGGTGACCAAGACATGGGATTTAGCCTGTCTCTCTCTAACTCTGCTTCTTAAGCAAAAAGGCAAAAACGGTATTATTGGTCAACTCTGCTGCTAGGCACTTTTGAAATGGGCATTTTTGTTAATTACTCTTTTTTGAAATTATCAATTCATTGCTTTGACATTGATTTTTAAAAAAAATAATGTTTAATGTTGTGTGAAACCTTATCTTGCCAAAATTTGATCATTGGCCTCTTGAGTCAGAAAAAAATTTAAACGTGGTTACCCTCTCCCACCCCACGCGAAAAGGTTGGACAAGCCTGACGTAATACTTGTCTTGTGGGTGTCTTTGTCCTGGTGCTGCTAGGCAGAGCTACCCCAATAGCTACAGCATGGTGAGTGGAGATGGCTTTGCAGAATCTTTACTATTTGTGAGATGTTACTGTATGCTGTGTGCTTTACAACTACCATGGTTGTGAAGTATAAACATACCAGTTATTGTGCATTTAATACTTCTCACAAATAGAGAATGAGTGACTGGATGTTGATTTAGGGAAGGCAGAGGACTCTGTTCTTCAGGTAGGACAACAGGATCTTTTACACCCACCCCAGCATTATACACAGCTTGCCTCAGGTTAATGTCTTTTGTGAATCCTTAATAACCATCCTATATGGTACTGAAGTGTCAGTTTTGAATATAGCTTCAACATAGTGATGGAATCTTGACCTATATCTCAAGGGGGCTGAATTACAAAAGGGAAGGAAATTGTACTTCACTTGAATAGAGCTTTGGTCAGACTCCTTGTGGAGTGCCTCTTTCACTATTGGGCACTGCCTCAGGAGAAATATGCTGGCCTCAGAGGAGGTAGAGTGCAGATTCACCAGTGTGATACTGGGGCTGAGAGGGTCAAGGTACGAAGACTGGTTGCATAAATTTAGCATCTATTTCCTTTAGTATAGCAGTTTGATGGGTAAATTGATTGAGGTGTTTAAAATGTGAAAAGAGTTTGATAAGATAGATACAAGAGAAACAATTTCCTTTGGTGGGGGATCAAGAACAAGGGGTCATAATCTTAAAATTACAGTCAGGTCATTCAGGGTTGATGTCAGGAAATATTTATGCATTTGTTCTCCTTAGAGCAGAGAAGACTAAGAGGAGATTCAATAAAGGTGTTTAAAACCATCTATGCTTTAGATAAAGCAAATAAAGAGAAAGTTTTCAATGGCTGAGTTCGATAACCAATAGACACAGATTTATAGTGATTTGCAAAAGAACCAAAGGCAACATTGCAAAAATCTTTCTTAAACAATAAATGGTTACAATTTGGAAGCGTTATGTATTAGGGTGGTAGAAACAGATTCACTAACAGTCTTCAATCAGGAATTGGATAAATATTTGAAAGAGAAGATTCCAGTAATATGGAAAATGGGCAGGAGTGGGACTAACTGGATTGTTTTTTGAAAGAGCTGGTGCAGACTTAATGGGTCAAATAGCCTCCTTCTTTGCTGTGGTTTTCTATACTTCATGGTTTTAAGTTTGCGATGAGCTGGTAGAGTCCGGGGTGTGGGGTGGAGTGATTGGGTGTGGGTCATTACCATACAGGAAACCATAATGTTCGGTGCATCAGCCAGTGTCTTTTTAACTCAGCCACCTCATAATTAATGTCCTTTGGCGTTTCCCTTCAATCAGTGACCGGGGGCCTAATAATGACCCACATGAGCCCAATTCAATTACAGTATTTAAATGGACAATCCAAACTTGTGAGTTGAAAGAGTGGGCATTAGGAAAAAGAAAGAAGCAAGTAGAGTTGAAGTAGACATTGTGCTTTCAAATCGAAACCATTTATTGTGTAAAAAAGATTTTCCTCATGTTGACTTTAGTTCTTTTGCAAATCATTTTAAAGCGGTGCCCACTGGTTATCGGCTTTCAGCCACTGCAAACAGCTTCTCTTTATTTACTCCATCTAATGTGCTGCATTTCATTGATGCATCCCAAAGTGCGCAGTTCGGGGCTGAGGAGTAGAAGAGAGATAGTCCTGCCTTGCAATGAGAGAAAGAAGCCTGCAGCTGAGAACAAGACAACATGGTTAAGAGTTAAAGAGGAGGTGAGCAGCAGGAAATTGGTGCTGTTTGGTATAGAAAGCAGTTTAGTGACTTCACCAGATCAGGAAAAGAGTTTGCTATCACATTCTTTTACATCCTGTTGTATGCAACACGCCAACCATCTCACTCTGCCATCTGAAGCCTCTCAGTCTGTGAGAGGGGGAGCGAGTCACTGCGTGAGGGGGCACAGCGTGTCTCAGTTTGTTAGGGGAGAACACATCGGTGCGTGAGGGGGAGGGGGAGGGCGCGTCGGTGCGAGAATGGGAGAGAGCGCCGGTGCGTGAGGGGGAGGGAGCGTCGGTGCGTGAGAGGGAGAGAGCGTCGGTGCGTGAGGGGGAGAGAGCGTCGGTGCGAGAGGGGGAGAGAGCGTCGGTGCGTGAGGGGGAGAGAGCGTCGGTGCGTGAGGGGGAGAGAGTGTCGGTGCGTGAGGGGGAGAGAGCGTCGGTGCGTGAGGGGGAGAGCGCGTCGGTGCGTGAGGGGGAGAGCGCGTCGGTGCGTGAGGGGGAGAGCGCGTCGGTGCGTGAGGGGGAGAGAGCGTCGCTGAGTGAGGGGGAGGGAGCGTCGGTGCGTGAGGGGGAAGGAGCGTCGCTGAGTGAGGGGACATTGTTAGTGTGAGTGGGACAGTGTGAATAACATTCATGATTCGGGGAGTTGGGGGGATAACGGGCCCAGAAACAGGGGAAGCACCAGGGACCATGATTTCTCTCCCTGGCCCTGGCTGAATCATGTGAAAATTGCAGAGAAAAGGAAGAGTTAGGCTTAGTAATTCCACAGAATATAAAATGTTGTGATAATTTTTTGTTTTTCGTTTAGGTCACATATTATTCTTTTCCACGATTTTTCAGTCTTGTCCATCCTTGAGTGCTGGGTGGTAAATGACCTTCCAACTTTTTTGATGATGGATGTGAAGACATGAATTGATGGGGACTGATCGGCGGATATTCAAGGGTTAGTTGGTTGTTAATATGATCGCTTTATGTCAGGGGCATGGATGGAGGCTGAGCAGGAAAACTGGCTGTTACCTTTTCTGGTGAGATGGGTTCACTGGTGCAGCTTTGGATTAACAAGAGCATCACTGGCAGCAGTGTGAGCATCTATGGGGTGGGGGCTGGTGGGTGGGGGTGGGATATATTGCCTCATCATCCTCCTCTTCTTCCTCCTCCCCCTCTGAATCATCTGAGGAGGATCTGAGCTCTTTACCTTGCCCCTCCTGCTGTTGTGGAATGTTACAAAGTGCAGCAAAACATGACCATTTCGGGAACTTTTCCGTCTAGGCACCTGAAACATTCAGATGACTTGCTCAGTGACACATGTGGTAGTGATATAGCATTCATTATTGGGTGGATGTTTGAAATTTTGACGAGTGTCATGAGTGCAGTGCACTGTAAAACACTGGTGGGAATAGTTTGGACAGTAGTTATCTGGTTGGGCAGAGCATTAAGCAAGAAATAATTGGAGCCTGTAACAAAGCAATAAATTAGTCATGAGGGACTTCAATGTTCATATGTACTGGACAAATCTAATGAGAAAAGGTAGTCTGGAAGATATGCTTTCACAACAGTTTCCTGGAACAATACATTGTGAAACCAACTAGGGATAAAGCTATTTTAGATCTAGTATTGTACAATGAGGCAGGTTTAGTTAGTAATCTCATAGTAAAAAATCCACTGGGAGAAGTCATCATAATACAGTTGAAATCCATATTAAGTTTGAAAGTAACATACTCGCAGACAAGAAACTTAAATAAAACCAAATAAATAGGTATTGGGGAGAGCTTGCTAAGGTTAATTGGGTGAATAGACTAAAAGGGCTGGCAGTAAATAAACAGTGGGAATCATTTAAGGAAATAATTCAAAAGCTTAACAAAATTATATCCCATTAAAATCAAAAACTCAGCAATAAAGATCCATCCCTAGTTTGCTAAGTTAGTTAAGGGAGGTTATAAATTAAAAGGGGAGGTTTATAATGTTGCAAAGAATAGCAGTAAGCCTGAGGATTGGGAATGTTTTAGAAACCAAAAAGGGTTACCAAAATGTTAATAAAAAGGGAAAAAATAAAATAGGAGAGTTATTCAGCCAGAAATATAAAGCAGATTGGGTGAGCTTTTACAAGTTTATATAAAGGATATTAACTAAAGTAAATGTTGGTCTCTTAGAAACAGAGACAGGAAAAATATCATGGGGAATGAGAAAATGCCAGACATTGAGAAAAAATTCCCGACATTGTAATCCTACCTCCTTCCCAGGAGTGCCAGCTGGTAGGATTTTCATCTGACAGAGGCAGGGATGGACTGGAGCTGGTAGGCCCAAGGCAGAGATGGAGGCGGGCTGTTGCCAAGGCAGCCAGATTAAAAAGCCCGCCTCTGTTCGCAGAGATATTGGCTCAGAGTGAAGCCTCCCTAACTCTCACCCCTACGCTCTCGCTTAAAAATATTGTCCTTTTCAGAAATGCATATATCTGTCAAAAACGTTACTTGAATAGCCACTTAACATTATTCTCTTCAGACTCTGTCAAAATGAACAAACTCCCATTTCCATGGACAACCCACGCTAAGTAGAATCCATTAATGATTTGAAAGGCAGCCAACCATTTATAATGACATTCAACTGAACAACTGTAAACAAACAAACCTTCCCGAGCAGAATTGGTTAAAGCCTATTAAGACAGCAAGAAGCTCCATCACCTGTCAAGGCTTTGAATCAACCAAACAGATGGCTGAACTGAACCTCAAGGAGAAGTGAAAGCACCGGGGACACTTCACATAATTAGATCTGGATATTAAACTGGGTTAGCCGTTCAAAATTGTACAATGCAGAATAGCACTTTATCCAGTAGATAATGTACTCTAATGTATCTGAAGACCTTTCCACTTTCACAATGCTCTTTCCGCTGACAGCTTGTCAGTTCTCAGAAGTAACAACCTGGCAACCACAATATTTATTGGTCACATCTTTTCAAATCAAAGCATTATCATCACTTATTGTAGTAAAAACAGATATAACTTATGCTACAGCATTTCATAAAGAAATGTGAAGCAGGCAACACCCTTACCCTTCAAACTGCTCCCGTCTCCAAATCATGGTTCATCCATGGATCACAACACCTCTATGCTGGTGTGAGCACCTTTCTAAACCCACCCTCCTCCATCAAAATTGCAGAAGTTTGGCCATGCCTATTTCCACAATGTAGCCGGCGATGTCGAGACAGCAGCATGTCAGCTGCCCTCCCACCCCCTTTCCCGTCTCCTTTCCCACACTGAATGTTGCCAGCACCAGAAATGAGGATCTGGGCCCCACATGCAATTTTCAAAAGCCCACCTGCGCACTTCGGCCCCATGTCAGGATGGGAAAATCTGGCTTTTTATGTCTGTCTTCGCAGTACATACCAAAAATAGAGGGTAACCTAGGGACTAATAAGAGTGAGGAACCTAAGGTCATTAAATTCAGCAGAGTAACGGTATTGGAGAAACCGGAGGGACTAAAAGTCTACAAACCCCCAGGCCCTTGTGACCTATGCCTAAAGTTCTACACATGTCTGCAGAGATAGTGGATGCACCGGTTATGATTTTCCGAAATTCCTTTGATTCCCTGGAACTGCCAATTATTAGCCAGAGAGGGTATTTCCATCCAATTAAAGACTGTGGGCAGGCTCTCGAAGCTAGAGGGCCAATCAGTGGACTTCCAGCTTGTAAGCAGGATGCAATGAAAGGTAAGTGAGGGAGAGATTGCTTCAAAATGGAGGGGTCCTCTCTCTATGTTAAAGGTTAAATGAAAAATGGCTCTTGCAGCCAAGCCACCACTGCAGTGTGGGGAGGTGGGGTGAGGGGAACTCCTTCCTGAGTGACTAGCAGCTTCTGCTGCTCTGAGATAGATAGGGAAGGCCTCTAAACCTGCCAGTAGTGCTGGCCTTCCGGAGTGAGGCGTGATGGAGCCAGGAAACTGGCACTCCGACTGGGGATGCTATTTTTAGCACCACCTGACTCCATCCTTAGCTCTGAGGGGACTGAAAATCCAGTGCTTGGTCTCCATATTTAAGGAAGGCTTTACTTGCCTTGGAGGCGGTACAGCAACTGTTCATTAGATTGGTTCCTGGGATGAGAGGGTTGTCCTATGATGAGAGGATAAGTGAATTGGGTCTAACTCTCTGGAGTTTGGAAGAATGAGAGCAGCACATTGCTTAGGGAACAAAGGAGAGGGCACATAGGTTCTCAGATGTAGCACTGGAGATCCTGGTGGAGGCGATCTAAAGGAGGAGAGATGCCTAGACCTATAGGAGAGAAAGATGCCACCTTGATCTTCTGTCCTGCTCTCCTGTAGCAGCTTGTATTGCTCTGCCTGGCCTTGTGTGCTCTGCCCATTCTTCATCCAGACCGAAGGGATCTAGCAAAATGCTCATCACCAAAGAACTCCCTTCCTCATGGTGACTCCCAGAAAACACCCTGGAAAGTCTCCAAATGTGAATCAGAGATCTTTATCACAGCTCCAACAGCAAATGAACATGAAATGGTATCATTTTAAGTCGTATTTAAAATCAACATCAGCACATGTTTATTCCCAAGCAGCTGGTTTCTGTTAGGAAAGGGGGTTGGCTAAAAGCCTAGTCACCAGAATGCTGTGTAGCCTCACTTCTTAAGTGGCAATCACTGTTTAACAAGCCCCTATGCAACTGTTCCCAGTGTGAGTTTCAACTCCTTTACCAAGCTGACTTTATTGTGCTAAATGTGGGTTAAATGCCATTTCAGCTCAAGACCCCACCTGGTCACCTCAGATGCTCATTAAAGCCCAAAGTAGCCAGTGAGAAATCCCCCTGTCTCTAAAATACCCGAGGATGTTTCCCTATGCTAAAGCAATATCAATGCAAAAATTGAAAAATTTAAATAATCATTGATATTTGGCCCAATTGTTTTCTGTAGCCCCTTGATTCTAATTCTGCTTTTTGCTTCTGTGGTCTCTCTCTTTTTTAAAATGCTGTGGTTAAATGTTGTGTTTACAGTCATGGGATAATTGAAGTCAAAATAGATGATCATATCTCCTTAATTCCTGCCAGCAGCTTCTATTTGTACTGTCACAAACTCACATCGAATTTACAACACAGAAACAGGACATTTGACCCAAATGATCCACTCCACTATTTATTTTCCACATGAACCTCCTCCCATTACTCTTCATCAAACCCTATCTGCATGATCTTCCCTTACTTTCTCTCTTTTGTGCTTATTCAGCTTCTCCTTAAATGCTTCTATACTATTCACCTTAACTATTCCAAGGTAACAACTTCCCTATTTTTATCTCTGTCTGGGGAAGGACATTTCTCCTGATTTCTTGTTGGATTTATTAATGTCTATCTATATCTATGGCTCTTAATTTTGGAATCCCCATAAGTTGAAACCTCTTCTCTACATTCACCCTATCAAACCGCTTCATAATTTTAAAGATCTCTATCAGGTCATCCCTCTGCAGAGAAAAGCATTCTAGTCTGTTCAGTCATTCCTGATCATTGTAACCTCTCCATTCTGGTGCAGTCCTTGCAAATCTTTTTGCACCTTGCGCAGTACCAGACAGCCTCTTTGTAATATAGAGACCAGAACTACGCACCGGACTCGAAGTATTATCTTCAAAATTCCCGGCAAGTTTAACATAATAATAATCCTTTTCAATTTTTTATTTCTCTAGAAATTATTTTATTTGCATTTTTTATGGCCTTGTTAACTTGTGGATCTACTTTTAATGATTAGTAAACCTAGATCACTTTGCTCCTCTACTGTATAGTCCAAGGGAAATGTGCCCTCCTTATTCCTCATATCAAAATGCCCCATCTCACACTTAACTATATTGAAATTACATACCCACTATGGAGGTCATGTGACTGAGTAGGTAACACCCATGCATCTGAGCCAGAAACTCTGGGTTCAAGTCCCACTCCAGGACTTGATGGCCATGGAAGGATCATTCATAACTTATCACCCCACCAGCCTCCGCATTCAAAGGATCATCCTCCGCCATTTCCGCCAACTCCAGCATGATGCCACCACCAAACACAGCTTCCCTTCACCCCCCCTGGCGGCTTTCCACAGGGATCGTTCCCTCCGGGACACCCTTGTCCACTCCTCCATCACCCCCTACACCTCAACCCCCTCCCACGGCACCTTCCCATGCAACCGCAGAAGGTGCAACACCTGTTCCTTTACTTCCCCTCTCCTCACCGTCCAAAGGCCCAAACACTCCTTTCAAGTGAAGCAGCATTTCACTTGCACTTCCCTCAATTTAGTCTACTGCATTCACTGCTCCCAATGCGGTTTCCTCTACATTGGAGAGACCAAACGCAGACTGGGTGACCGCTTTGTGGAACACCTTCGGTCTGTCCGCAAGCCTGACCCAGACTTCCCTGTCGCTTGCCATTTCAACACTCCACCCTGCTCTCATGCCCACATGTCCGTCCTTGGCCTGCTGCATTGTTCCAGTGAAGCTCAACACAAACTGGAGGAGCAGCACCTCATCTTCCGACTAGGTGCTTTACAGCCTTCCGGACTGAATATTGAGTTCAACAATTTTAGATCATGACCTCTCTTCTCCATCCCCACCCCACTTTCGATCCCCCTTTTTTCCAATAATTTATATAGATTTTTCTTTTCCCACCTATTTCCATTATTTTTAAATGTATTTCCATCCATTGTTTTATCTCTACCTTTTAGCCTATTTCAATCCCTTCCCCCCACCCCACCCCCACTAGGGCTATTTGTACCTTGCTCGTCCTGCTTTCTACCCTTAATGTCACCTATTAGCACATTTCTTAGCTAATATCACCACCGTCAACACCTCTTTGTCCTTTTGTCTATGACATCTTTTGGCAATCTCCACCTATCACTGGCTCTCTATCCAGCTCTACCTGTCCCACCCCCCGTTAAACCAGCTTATATTTCACCTCTTTTCTAATTTTCCTTAGTTCTGTTGAAGAGTCATACGGACTTGAAACGTTAACTGTGTTCCTCTCCACAGATGCTACCAGACCTGAGTTTTTCCAGGTATTTTTATTTTTGTTTTGGACTTCCAGCATCCGCAGTTTTTTGTTTTTATCATTCATAACATCATTCAACAGGCTGACAATTGGTGTCCTTTCAGCACTTTCCCACTACTCCTCAAAGGGGAAGATACAAAACAGTGCCCACCCTGCAGGTTTACTGATGTTTTCTGTATTTTGTTGCAAATTTTGTTGCAAATCTTTTTATTAACTACACCTCTCAACTTGAAGTCATCCACAAATTTTGAAATTATGTTTCAGATTCCTTATCCAAATTGTTTTTAAATGATTAATGACACCAAGCCCTGTAGAACACCACTTCCCTTCTTCTGCCAGTCTGAGTAACTACTTTTAACCATTGCTGTTTGCTTTCTAGCCAGATTGCTAACTAGTCATTAATTATTTTCCCCTGATTCCAAGTTTAGACATGAGCCTATTATGCATACCTTATCAAAGGCCTTTTGGAAATCCAGGTATGTTACAACTACTACGTTACTCTTGTCTGCTCTTTCTCTTACTTCATAATAAAATGTAGGGTAGGATTTTAACCGCCAAGGATGAACATAAGAAGTAGGAGTAGGAATAAGCCATTCAGTCCCTTGAGCCTGCTCAACCATTTAATAAGGCAATGATAATAAAAAAGATGAGTGGGTTGTGTGGGTGGGAGATTAAAAAAATTAATGTCTCAAACTCGACCTCAACCCACTTATGTTATTAACTGAAGTGGGCTGGCTTCTTTGATGAGACATTAGACTGATGCCCCGTCTGTCCAGGTGGATATAAAAGATCCCATGATACCATTTCAAAGAACAGTAGGGAAGTTCTTCCTGGTGTGCTGGATAATAGTTTTCCCTTAACCAATGTCACTAAAACAAAATAACTGCTTATTATCATATTGCTGTTTATGGGATATAGGCCCAGATCTTCCGGTCTTCAGATGGCTGTACCCCGAATGTACCCCAGAAGATGCGCTGGGGGACCCCTCAGAGGTCCCAACCCAAAGATTCTGTGGGAATTACCTCAGAAGTTTCAAATCCCAATGTGCAATTCCCCGACTCCAAGGACAGGTAAGCTCTGCATTTCTGAAGAGGCCAGCTTCGGAAGTCTGGGCGAGAAATGCGGAGCTCAGCACTGTAAAAAAAGAGTGGAGTGGCAACCTGACAGTGATTGCCACTCCTTGGAGGATTTGTCCCCTTGGGGTGTTTCCTACAATGAAATAGTGATTACACTTCAATTCATAGGTCTGTTCTTTCCCCCTTTGCAAGAGAAAGAACCATAGAACACAAGGGAGGAAGATGGATATCTGTAGATTTCAGGCATGAGCAGATTGGGACCTCCCAGCTCCCTGGTGACACATTAAATATCAGCAACCCATAGGTCAGCAGTGAGTGAAATATAACTGTCTTCATAATGATCAATTGCAACATTCTTACCTTGTCAATATTAATTCATGTCTTTTCTCTTTGCCAGGGCCTTCATAAAAGCACTAGCAGTCAGTAGACATTCCAGATGACAAGTTCTCAATGGAGCTGAATCCTTCTGAGGGTGCACTGTTGCAAGACGTGTGCTTACCATGCACCAGCAGGGATACGTGTGCTTCAGTGGATCCAGTTAGACAGATAGTTGGGTTTTCATCTGATCTCTCACAATTTATGATGAGCTAGAGCTAACAGTGTTGGTATGAACAGCTGTGAAGAGTCTGCATCAGAGGGCACAATTCTTCTCAGCTGGACCTCTTGTTACATGGATAGTGCCTCCTTTGATCTGGGATTCCCACCCTTTTTCAATGTACAGGCTAAAACATTTCTCCTGAATGCTTTTTAGGAATTCTGCATCCCCTATATGTTTAGACTGATTTTACCCCAGTTAATGTTAGGGTAGCTGAATCCTTTCAGGCATATCATTCCTCCTTAGCTGTGATTGTTTCTTTAACCAATATTGTGACCACGCTTTACATTTTTATTCCCTTCTCTGTCTCGTCTGAAAATCCTGTAACCAGGGATGTTGAGTATATGGAAACCCTGAGCTCAAATTATCTGGCTGACCACAGCTCCCCACTCTGTAATATATATAATGTCACTTCCAGTCACCTCCCCGTTCTGTACTATATACTGTCACCTTTAGTCACCTACCCATTCTGTAATATATAGAACCATAGAAAAGTTACAGCACAGAAGGAGGCCATTCGGCCCATCTTGTCCATGCCAGCCCGAGAACACCCAGATGCCCTTTCTAATCCCAGCTTCCTGCACCTGGCCCATAGCCCTGCAGGTTACAGCACTTAAGGTGCAGATCCAGGTACTTTTTAAAAGAGTTTAAAGTTTCTGCCTCTACCACCAACTTGGGCAGCGAATTCCAGACACCCACTACCCTCTGCATAAAAATGTTCTTCCTCATATCCCCCCTACACCTTCTGCCACTTCTCTTGAATCTATGTCCCCTGGTTCTAGAATTCTCCACCAAGGGAAACAATTTTATCCTGTCCACTCTATCTATTCCCCTCATAATTTTGTACACCTCAGTCAAGTCATTTCTCAGCCTTCTTTATTCTAAGGAAAATAACCCCAACCTATCCAATCTCTCCTCGTAGCTACACTTTTCTAACCCTGGCAACATTCTTGTAAACCTCCTCTGCACTCTCTCCAGAGCTATTACGTCCTTCCTGTAATGTGGTGACCAGAACTGCACACAATACTTCAGTTGTGGCCTCACCAGTGTTTTATACAATTCCAACATTATATCCTTACTTTTATATTCTATACCTCTGCCAGTGAAGGAGAGCATTTCATATGCCTTCTTTACAACCTTGTCTACTTGAACTGCTGCCTTCAGGGACCTGTGTACTTGTACGCCAAGATCTCTCACTTCATCTACCCCTCTTAGTATATTCCCATTTAGTGTGTAATCCCTGTAACTGTTTGACCTCCCTAAATGTATGACCTCACACTTCTCTATGTTAAAATCTATCTGCCACTTTACCGCCCATTCCACCAACCCATCTATATCGTTTTGGAGATTATGGCTATCCTCTACACTATCCACTACTCAGCCAATCTTTGTGTCATCCGCAAATTTCCCAATCGTGCCCCCCACGTTCACGTCCAAATCGTTAATATATAACACAAACAGCAAGGCTCCCAACACCGAGCCCTGTGGAACACCACTTGAGACAACTTTCCATTCGCAAGGGCATCCATCAACCATTACCCTTTGTCTCCTGTTACAAAGCCAACCTTTTATCCAGTTTGCCACATTACCCTGAATCCCATGGGCTTTTACTTTCCTGACCAATCTGCCATGTGGGACCTTGTCAAAGGCCTTGCTAAAATTCATGTACACAACATCCACTGCACGACCTTCATCAACCCTTCTTGTCACTTCCTCAAAGAATTCAGTCAAATTTGTGAGGCAAGACCTTCCTTTAACAAATCTATGCTGACCATCCCTGACAAGTCCATGCCTTTCCACATGACAGTTCATCCTATCTCTCAGGATTGACTCACTAATTTGCTCACCACCGATGTAAGACTAACTGGCCTATCCTTTGGCATTTCCTTTGATCCCTTTTTAAACAATTGAACTACGTTTGCATTTCTTCAGTCCTCCAGTACCTCCCCTGTATCTAGTGAAGATTGGAAAATCATCCTCAGAGCATCTGCTATCTCCCCCCAACATACTTCAGCAGCCTCGGAAACAATCCATCTGGCCCTGGCGACATCAACTTTCAAGGATTTCAACCCTTTGAGTACTTCCTCTCTCTTTATGACTATCCCGTCCAATATCTCGCAGTGTTCCTCCTGGACTATTATATCCACATCCTCCCTTTCCTTTGTAAACATGGAGACAAAATATTCATTCAAAACCCTTCCCACAGCCTCTGCATCTACACACAAGTTTCCATCTTCATCTCTGATAGGTCCCACTTTTTCCTTAACTAACCTTTTAGCATTAATGTATTGGTAAAACATCTTTGGGTTATCTTTAACTTTACTTGCTAATCTTCTTTCATGCCTTCTCTTTGATTTCCTTATTTCCTTTTTTACTTCGTCCCTGCACTTCCTATATTCATCTAGGCTATCTGCAGTGCTTAGTTCTTTGTGTCTATCATACGCTTTCTTTTTCTGTTTGCTCTTCCCCTGTATTCCTCTAGACAACCAGAGGGGTCTAGATTTGGCAGTACCACTCTTATTTTTGTAGGGGACATGTCTACTTTGTATAATTAGGATCTCGCTTTTTAGTGTTTCCCACTGGTTTTCCACTGTTTTATCCTCCAGCAGTGCTGTCCAGTCCACCTCAGCCAAGTCCCTTCTCATTTCTGCAAAATTTCCCTTCCCCCAGTTCAAAACTTTTACTCCTGCCTTATCTCTGTTCTTTTCCATGGTAATGCTAAATCTAACTGAATTGTAATCACTGTCCCCGATATGGTCACCAACTGTCACTTCACCCACTTGCCCTTCTTCGTTCCCCAAGACTAGGTCTAGAATTGCATCTCCTCTCATTGGGTTTGTCACTAATTGGTTGAAAAAATTTTCCTGGACGCACTGCATGAATTTTTCTCCCTCAGTGTCCCTTATATTGTTTGAATCCCAGTTGATATTAGGATAGTTGAAGTCTCCTACTATTATTGCCCTCTTGTTATTACAAGCAGAAATTTGCCTACATATTTGTTCTTCTATCTCCCTTTCACTATTTGGGGGTCTGTAGTATACTCCCAGTAGTGTGACTGCCCCTTTTTTATTTCTAAGCTCAATCCATAAAGCCTTGTTTGTTGACCCATTTAGTATATCATCCCTTCTCACAATTGGAATTGATTCTTTAACCACTAGTGCTACCCCCCTCCTTTTTTATCTCCTACTCTATTGTGTCTGAAGACTCCATAACCAGGGATATTAAGCTGCCAGTTTTGTCCCTCCTTTAGCCAGGTCTCCGTTATAGCAATGACATCCTGCTGCCATGTGTCTACCTGTGCCCTTAACTCATCTACCTTGTTTGTAATACTCCTTGCATTGAAGTATAAACAGTTTAACCCCCTCAATTTACCTTGCTGGACACTTTGTAAACTTTGCTTCTCCTGTAACTCCATGTCTATCACAACGACCCTAGCTAATGTTCTACCTCCATTTTTCTGATCTGAATCTGACCTATCTGATCCTACTCATGGGATCCCATCCCTCTGCCACACTAGTTTAAATACTCCCCAACAGAACTAGCAAAAGCCCCTGCAAGGACATTGGTCCCAGCTCTGCCTAGGTGCAGCCTGTCCAGTTTGTACAGGTCCCACCTTCCCCAGAACCGGTCCCAGTACCTCAAGAATCTGAATCCCTCCCAGCTACACTATCTCTCCAGCCACATGTTCATTTGGTTTATCCTCTTATTCCTGTTCTCGCTAGCACATGGAACTGGGAGTAATCCTGAGATTACTACATTTGAGGTCCTGCATTTTAATTTATCTCCTAACTTCCTGTACTGAGCTTGCAGGTCCTCATCCCTTAGTTTACCTATGTCGTTGGTACCAATGTGTACCACGACCACTGGCTGTTTACCTTCCCTCCCCAGAATGTCCTGCAGCCGCTCCGTGACATCCCGGACCCTGGCACCAGGGAGGCAACATACCATCCTTGATTCATGTTTGCGGCCACAGAAACGCCTGTCTGTGCCCCTAACTATTGAATTCCCTATCACTATAATCCTGGCACTTGTTTTCCTCCTGCTCCTCTGAGCAGCAGAGCCAGCCATGGTGCCGTGAACTTGGCTGTTGCTGCTTTCCCCTGAGAGGCCATCCCCCCACGACAGTATCCAAAGCGGTACATCTGTTAGAGAGGGGGATGACCACAGGGCACTCCTGCACTACCTTCCTGAGTCTTTTACTCTTCTTGATGGTCACGCTAAACATGCTATCCACGACTTGCTCAGCATCGCGGATGCTCCACAATGAGTCCACCCGCAGCTCCAGCTCCGAAATCCGGTTAGCTAGAAGCTGCATTTGGACACACCTTCTGCACACATGGTCAACAGCGATGCTGGAAGCGTCCCTCATTTCCCACATCCCGCAGGAGGAGCATATCACAGGTCTGAGTTCTCCTGCCATGACATCCCTCTCGATTAAGCTAGTTATTCCCTTAAAAACTATGCTAGCTCGGGGCCTTATTTATATTAGTTAGGAACCTTGTTTCTTGACTAATTATACTTGTACAGTACTACTCTGTACTTTTTTTTAGCTCCTACCTCAGTATTGAGCAATGAATTACTTTAATATATTGAAAAAAAAAACTCACCAGGATTTACTCACCAATCAGCTGCTTTTTAAAAGAAATCCACTTTCAGAAGAGTGTCCCTCGCAGGTCTGGTGCATTCCTGAAGGTACTGCCTCTCCCTCTCTCTTTTTTTGGTTTGAGGAGGAGGGAGGGATGGAAACACTACGGCAATGTAATGTTTGGGGCTATTCCGTTCTTTGACAATGGGTCCTCCTCGATCCCCTTCTGAGTTGTGGTGACTGCGCTGACTTCTCCCAGAATGCTTCTCAGTCACTTCTCGCTACCGCCCTCTGTCACCTTTAGTCAGCTCCCCATTCTGTAATATATATTGTCACCTCCAGTCAGCTCTGTAGAATAAGTGTGTTTGCATTAGTAAAGGTTAATGTGGGACCGGGGAAACAGTACCGCCCACATTATGATGTAAAGAATTACATGATAATGGACTGAGCAGTCTAGCAGAAGCCAACATGAAAATAGTACCTAGTCAAGGCTATCCCATGGAGATGTATATAGTTATGTGTACCAATAAACATTGAGGGCTGAATTTTCATCCCGCAGATGGGCGCGTGCTCGACCCAAACAGGAGTAAAATGGTGTGCGATGACGTCAGGTGAGCGTTCTGACATTATCACGCACTCAAGCGATATTTCGCTCAGCAGGCGCACGTGGGTGCCGGAGCGACGCCCACCATTAACTAACAGGCCACTTAAGGCCCTTAACAGTCAAATTGTCTGTGATTTTTCGTTGCCTGTGTGATTTTCTGCTCTTCGCACGGACAAAATGGGCAGGCGGCCAGCTGACATTTTCACAAAACTCATCCAAGGGAGGGATAAAAAGGATCAGCAGCATTGCCGTGTGAGTCATGAGGAGATTTGCAGATAGTTTGCAGCTGGTTGCTTATTGGTACTTGCCAGCTTCGTCTCTGGGCTTCATTTTTAGCATTTCCGGGCCTCATTTCAGGACTTATTGCTGTCTGTCAGGCCCCCTGAGGATTCAGACCGTGAGAACTCTTCCAGGTATCAGACAGCCTTCCATTACCCTGTTAATGGGGATTGTGGTCTCAGCTGGAGGCACCTCCTCTGAGGAGGAAGAGAGGGGCAGAAGGGAGAGGAGGCCAGGTGTCTTAATGCAGCTTCCAGGGGAGGGATCTGTGGGAGGAGAGGCGCAGGCACATGGGGCGCAGGGCCAGCAGGAAGTCCAAGGTGGAGGGGGCCCGCAGAAGATGCCACTATCCTGCTGCCAGGGTATACAGGTGGCGATGCAGCTACCTCAATATGTCCGGGGTGCAATGCCAAAGGAGGCTCTACCTCTCAAGGGAAACCATGACCTCCATTTGTCAGATGATTGGGCCTGAGATCAGCTCCGACTGTGTGGTTGGACGCCCCATGCCAGTGGCTCTGAAGGTCACAGCGGCCCTCAGCAACTATGCCTCTGGCTCCTTCCAGGGCTGAGTGAGGGACCTTTGTGGAGTCTCCCATTCACCTGTTCGCAGTTACATCAAGCTGGTGACAGGAGTTCTGATCCGGCGGGTACTAATATTTATTCTTTACCGTACGGACAAGGCCAGCCAGGCTGAGTGAGCCAGAGGCTTTGCAGTGATTGCTGTGCCATAGACTGTACAAATATGGCTATCAAGGTGCCAGCGGGTCAGCCGGGTGCCTTCGTCAACAGGAAGGGATTCCACTCTATGAATGTGCAGATAGTGTGTGACCACAGGATGCAGATCCTGCAAATCTGTGCAATGTACCCTGGCAGCTTCAATGGTGCTTACATCTTGAGACACTCCCAGGTACCGAGATTCTTCAGTGCTCCAGCCCGATTGGATGGATGGCTGCTGGGTGACAAGAGCTATCCGTTGAAGTGGTGGATCATGACACCTCTTCACCACCCAAGAAAAGAGGCAGAGAAGCATTACAATATGAGTCATGCCTCCACAAGCGCGGTGATAGAGAGGACCATAGGTCTTCTCAAGATGCGTTTCCAATGCCTGGACCGTTCAGGGGGGGCTCTACAATACCCCCCAGAGTGGGTGTCAGTGATAGTGGTTGCATGCTGCTCTCTCCACAATCTGGCACTGGGAAGGGGGGACCCACTGGAGGAAGATGATCTTGACGCAGCTCCACAGGCCACAGATGATGAGTCCAGTAGTGAGTCAGAAGAGGAGCTCAGTGAGGAGAACACTGAAGGTGTGGAACCAGACCTCAGTAACCTGCAGGGAGGCAGGGACAGAGGGAAGCCTTGATCCAATGCTCCTTCAGCTACCCTACCAAAGATCAGCTTCAACCGCATGCCGGGGGTGCCACCTCCGTCCTGGATGTCTGAAAGGACCCTTTCATTTGAACACCAAGAACAACGTGAGAGGGACGATATGGATCTGGAAATCAGGCAGAAGAACTATGATATAATTAAAGAAATTAGCATGGAAAAAGAGGAGGTTCTAAGTGTATAGCAGGCTTAAAAGTAGATAAATCTCCAGGCCTGGATGAAATGTATCCCAGGCTGTTGAGTGAGGCAAGGGAGAAGATGACAGGGGCGCTGGCAATAATTTTCAATACCTCGCTGGCCACAGGAGAGGTGCCAGAGGACTGGAGGACAGCCAATGTGGTACTGTTATTCAAGAAGGGAGGAAGGGATAAACCAGGGAACTACAGGCCAGTCAGTCTAACCTCATTGGTGGGGAAACTATTGGAAGCAATTCTGAGGGACAGAATTAATCTACACTTGGAGAGGCAGGAATTAATCAAGGGCAGTCAGCATGGTTTTGTTAAGGGGAGGTCATGTCTGACCAATTTGATTGAATTTTTCGAAGAGGTGACCAGGTGTGTAGATGAGGACAATGCATTTGACGTAGTCTACTTGGACTTCCGCAAGGCTTTTGATAAGGTCCCGCACGGGAGACTGATAACGAAGGTAACAGCCCATAGGATCCAAGGCAATTTGGCAGATTGGATCCAGAATTGGCTGAGTGGCAGGAAGCAGAAGGTGATGGTCGAGAGGTGACTGTTTCCAGTGGGGTTCCATAGGGATCGGTGTTGGGTCCCTTGCTGTTTGTGGTATATATAAACGATTTAGACTTGAATGTAGGAGGGTTGATCAGTAAGTTCGTGGATGACACAAAAATTGGTGGGGTGGTAAATAGTGAGGAGGATAGCCTTAGATTACAGGAGGATATAGACGGGCTGGTCAGATGGGCTGGTCAGTGACAAATGGAATTTAATCCGGATAAGTGTGAGGTGATGCACTTGGGCAGGACAAACAAGGCACGGGAATACACAATCAATAGTAGGGCTCTGGGAAGTCCTGAGGATCAGAGGGACATTGGTGTGCCGCCCCTCCAGCTCCAGGGCATCTTGCTTGAACCGGGAGAGGATAAGCAGGTTGGGCGGGCCTCTGCATGTACATGCCTTCTTTGCTTGGTTATGGCTCATCTTCTCCTGAAAGGACAGAGGAGCGTTGATTAGTTCACTCTCTACCTGCAGCCTGGCCAACCCCAGCTGAGGAACGCCTCGCAGGGCACTCGTCATGGCCCTCGAGTCGCAAGGCACTCAGCACAAGCAGCAAGGACTCACCACTTTGGCCAGCTCTGGCATGATTGACAATTGGCACTCAGACTCTAACACCCCTGAGGTCAACGGGGTGGGGGGGTGGGGGGGGATGGGGTGGGGAACGGCCGCATCTTAACACTTCTGCACACTGAACCATGCTAACAAGGTACTTGATCTTCCTGAGCACAGCAGGTCATTGAAGGGTCCAGCACTGCACCCAGGTACACCTACAACATCACGGCTGCTCACCCGGGCTGCCACC